>NC_087192.1:6762500-6790000 GCF_035594125.1 Scylla paramamosain
TCTATAGGATGTTTTGTTCACTATATTGGTTTGCACGAGAATTGCGTGATGGAGTGCGGGCAAAGTGCGTGTTGCGCGCAGGATGTGTAGTACTTCAGTAATAATAACAGGCAGGTGGTTAATGCTGGCATCAGAATGTCAAAAGGTTTACATGAAAGGAAATCTCTGACAAATATATCACTTATGATCACTGATATATTTTTGCGTATCGTATAAAATTGGTTTCGTCCCTTGAAATGTCAGCCCAGGTATCTTTAATTATTTAACAGATCGGATGTAAAATAGCAGCTACCTTAAAAATAAAAAGAGAGGATGAGAGGCACTGAGAGAGTGTTTGATTATTAAAGAGACGCGGATAAAAGTATAGATGATCTGTGAAAATACCGGAATAGTGGTTTTATTTATCTTTAAATACTGATAGCATTAGAAATTAAGTCTGACGCACACACACACACACACGAAAGAAGATATCAATACTGTCATACAAATAGAAACACGATTAGAGAAAACGAAACAATAGTGAAGAACAGCAAAATATGTGGTGTTGAAAATCCTTTGTTGGAAGAGCTAGGAGTGTTATTTGAAACTTAGACTTCACCACAACAGAGTAAAGGAACCTGCAAGAAGCTATTACACTTGACAACTCCTGCGTAGAATTTCATCCCTATCCGTAAACTAATAGAATCTTTTAAAAACTCCCAATTCACTCGATACTAACAACGTGATTACTAAGTCCATTTAATTCATCTGCCGCTCTATTTGGCAGTGAGCAATGATAGGAGGAGAGTGAGGCAGCAGGTACTGGGAGAAATGCTTCACTTGTACATATAAGCTGATCCCGGGAAAGGTGAAATGTCAGATGAAGGTTATGTACTGTAGCAGGTAGACGGACAGTGACGGTGGGATTTACAGACTGGCTACCGTGCTGCTGTTGTTTTTTGTACCTCGATTTTGTTATACTTTTTTTTTTTTTTTGTTCATCTTCTTGTTCTTCCTTTTTTTTCTTCTTTTTTTTTCCACCTTCTAGTTATTATTATTATTATTTATTTTTATTTTTTTTCGTTCACTTTATCCTTTTTTGACGTTCTTCTTTTATTTGTTCCTTTTTGTTCTAGTTTTCTTGTTTTTGTGTTGTTGCTTCGTTGCTCTCGTACATGTTTTCTGTTCTTTTTCTTCCTTTTCTTTTGTTTCGTCCTTGTTAAATTTTCGTCGCTCTTGTTCCTCTGTTTACCTTCCTTGTTCTTGTTCTTTTTTTTTTTCCGCTCCTGCTCTCGTTCTATTTTCTGTTTTTTTCTTCTGTTCCAGTTGTTCACTATCTTGTTCTCTTGTTCCTGTGTTCGTCCTTGTCCTCTTTCTGTTAATCCTTTACAAATTCTGTATTCTAATTTTGCTTTTTTTTTTTGTTTTGTTCTTCTTTCCTTCTGCCTTTTCCTCTTGCCCTATTTGCGTATCTTCCTCTTCCTCCTCTCTCTCTTGTTTTTTTACTTCCTCCTCCTCCTCCTCCTCCTCCTCCTCCTCCTCCTCCTCCTCCTCCTCCTCCTCCTCCTCCTCCTCCTCCTCCTCCTCCTCCTCCTCCTCCTACTACTACTACTACTACTACTACTACTACTACTACTACTACTACTACCACCACCACCACCACCACCACCACCACCAGAGTAAGGTTACAAGAATTCCAGCTTCACTCACTTCTATGACAGCGATTTTTAGCTACTGGTGGTGCGAGGTATTATATCATTATGTCATGTGTCAGTGTGGGAGTGCTTGATGCCTCCCCTTTTAGCAACCTTTCCGCAGCGAGCACTTTTTTAACCAGATTCGCCTACTACTACTACTACTACTACTACTACTACTACTACTAGCTGGGTGTTGATCGATAGGTTAACTAAGCAAAGCGAGTCGTGAATATAACACCTTTAACTTTTGTATTTGGTGTTAATTTCTGTCTGGATCAATGTGTGTTTGTCTGTCTGTCTGTGTGTCTGTGTTTTTTTTTCTTTTCGTCTGTCTTTTTCTTTCTGTCTTGCTATCTCAGTTCTTGTTGCTCTGTCTGTCTCTATCCGTATGTCTGTTTGTATCTCTCTCTCTCTCTCTCTCTCTCTCTCTCTCTCTCTCTCTCTCTCTCTCTCTCTCTCTCTCTCTCTCTCTCTCTCTCTCTCTCTCTCTCTCTCTCTCAGAATGCCAACATGAGAGGTATAAAGGAAGGGAGAACAGATATAGAACAAGACTGAGGGACGGGACAAGAAGTAACACCTTGTGGCCAGAAATAGACAAACCATAGGATGTATGTACAAGGATGCCCACAGCAGCCTGAATAAGCAATATCCGGCACATTGCTATTCACCAGCAGCGGGAGAGGGTTTAACCAGCAGTGCTTTCCCTGGAATGACCCATTGAAGAGCTGCAGGAGAGCAGATACAACCATAACAAAGTCCCTGAGAGCTGTGTTTACTTTCGAGAAACTGTAAGCGTTGAAGGGAGAGTTATGAGAGCTTGAACAGTAGTGAAAGAAGCTTGATAGAACACAGACGGGTACTCTCTCTCTCTCTCTCTCTCTCTCTCTCTCTCCGAATTACCTCTCGCTCTCCACTTTCCCGCTGTAACTGAACCGTGAAACTCAAATACTCTATTTGGTTTGTCCTTCTGAAGTATTTGTTGATATTTTACGGCGCGTATTAGGTTTCTTTGGCTCTGGTAATAACTGAAGCGATGACTGCCTCAGTAAATATTTCCTTATTAAACTTAACAAACTTCACAAGGTTTCAATCTTCTCTTTTCATTGGATAGTGTTTGCGTGGAGTGTAAAAGTTGATTAAACAGGATCCTTGCCACGTAATGCTGCCTGCAAACATATTAGTTTTCTCTCTCTCTCTCTCTCTCTCTCTCTCTCTCTCTCTCTCTCTCTCTCTCTCTCTCTCTCTCTCTCTCTCTCTCTGTAGTTTGAGCAATATCAAGTTTTCCAAAATCTTGTCCTTGTATACGAGTCCCAATGGACTTATCTATCTTTTCATCCCTTCTCTTACTACTACTACTACTACTACTACTACTTCCACCACTACCAGTACCACCACTACCTCTACTACTATGTTAATTCTATATCCTTACTCTTCTGCGCACATTGACTTTACATTAAATCACTTTTCATCCAGCATGCGTTCCGAGAATAGCCTATTTGAGTCCTGCTTGTGTTGCTGAAGGTTTGATAACTATGAGATAGAATAAATTGACCTGTCGAAAACTTGTGCCGCTTTGGTAAAAAAAAATAAATAGATAAAAAATAAATAAATACATAACGGGATGGTGCTGTATATTTCGCTAGCTGTGGATTTACGCCCTAACGGAGGAAAGGCAGAATTGTTAAGCCGGGAATAGGGATTAAGTTGAGCTAGGGACTGAAAAAATTATCAGGGTAGGGTAAAGCAACACAAGCTGCAGTCCCTGGAAAGGTGTACATAGGGCGCTTGGTAATAGAGATAAAAGTATGAATGATAAGAGTTGAAGGGTAAAAAAAAAAAAATATATATATAATTCATATGCCTGTAACCCTTTCACTGCTACACATTTATATTATACACTAACTTTTTTTTTTTTTAACTTAAGCCTTTTAAATACTTTCGTACTTTAAACAAAACATTATCATCCTTTCCCTCTTATATTCTGTGTGCTAATAAAAAATGTCCTCCTCCTCCTCCTCCTCCTCCTCCTCCTCCTCCTCCTCCTCCTCCTCCTCTCCTTGTCTCTTGAAACTCAGTACCCCGAGTTTCAAGAGACAAACACCACAGCAGTGCAACGGTTAATCAGGGGACACTTTAGAACGCGTATGAATGGTTATAGACTAGACACAAAACGAAATTTAAGAAGATATGTAAAAATTGGTTCACAAAGAAGTCTGTAAATGAGTGAAATATACAGCAAGAACATATTAAAAGCGCAGGCGTTAGACAGACGGGTTGGATGAAATCGTGGCAGATGGTAAGATTGAACTAATCCAGTGTTGTCTTATGTAGGTCAACTGGATTTTTGCAAATTTGGTGTTTCATATGTTCTTGTTTCCGTATGGTTGTCATATTTGCCAAGGTGAAAGGTAAACGGAACGGAGGAAAACGTTGTGTCACTTGAATTTACCAGCTGGGTATACGTATCCCATTACAAGAATGCAGAGGGACGTTGCTTGCTTCAGGTGACCTTACACATGATATTACCTGTGGAAAGGTGATTGTGCACTCGAGTGTTGCAGGATAACGCGTCTCCTGTACAGCAATTGGATTTGTATGCTCAAAGGGATATCACTATAAAGGATTGCTGTTTTCTTCAGCCACCTCCTTCATACCACTCTCGTTTCTTATTCCCACCCTCATTCTTAAATTATAGCACTTATCCGTAAGTTTAAAGCTTTTCTTAAGACGTATTGAATAAAAAAAATAAACGATAACTTACCGGCTCTAGAGAGGGAGATTCGATTACCGATCTTGTGTCACATCTGTCACACTTCAGTGCTTTGGTATTGCCTTCCTGTCACCACACTCTCATTTACGCATTTTTCTAACATGTCATAAAAAATTGGATATATATATATATATATATATATATATATATATATATATATATATATATATATATATATATATATATATATATATATATATATATATATATATATATATATATATATTTACTAGGTATGAAGAGTGAGATTCCATTACTTTTCATTTGCTCTTTCCCTCAAAGTATTAACCTGCGACGCACATCAAAGAATTATACAAATAGTATCAGTAAATTTGAACTATTGCGATACGTATTGTGATGGAAATTACTTTAATTAATAACCACATTTAGAAAAAAAAGACTCCACGGCGTCAGCAGAGGCCAGTGACAGTCTTCCCCTTTACTGTATTGTTGTCATAAAGCTCATATTACTTTTTATTGGATACGTTTGCTATTTTAATGCTACATTGACTCCCAAAGTGGGCTAACAGGAGGAGGAAATTTGGCTAAAGCAGGAAGCTACTCGTGTTCTGGTTACCCATTGATCTGCTGTTTGTGTTGTAAGAATAACTTTTTACTATTGTTTTCCTGCGTGAAGCAAATAATTTGGGTGAGGGACACATCAAAGGCCTTGTTTCCTATCACACACTGCTCGGCGAAATAGAGCGGGGTGTTTCATAATGCTGCTTCATAATGTTATGGTCAGTTATGCATCATGGCTATAACAGACACACACACACAAACACATACACACACACACATACACACACACACATATAGACACAAGACCTGGTGGCTTATTGGTTAGCGTGCTTGGTTCACAATTCGATTACAGGGCTAGTTCAGAAGTCTTTCGACGAACTTCTTTACAGTGTAGCCCAGGTCATGAAGCAGTGGTTAGGTGTCTGATGTAAGTCGGATACTGTGACCCACTGCTTAAGGAGGAGAAGCAAACTTTAAAAAAAAAAAAAAAAAGAAAGAATATTCTGGGTGACCTGATCATTCCGGACCTAGTGTAAAAGGTTGGTCGGCGTAAAGTGGTAGCCATAGTGTCTCTGTGTAAGACGATTGTTTTGGGTTAATGCATACTTGAGATGTGGAGTGTATGCTAGCAAGCTGATGTGTAACATGAGAATTTTAAACAGATAAGTCTACCAACAAATAAACCGAATACTGTTATCATTATTAATCATTATTACACACACACACACACACACACACACACACACACACACACACACACACACACACACACACACACACACACACATACACTTTTTTGGTTATATCATCTTTACTTCATTCTTAGGTAATGATATGTAATATAACAATAATTAATTCCTGTGTACCAGTGAAACTTTTAATTCGTTTTGTTAATATTGTAAGAGAGAGAGAGAGAGAGAGAGAGAGAGAGAGAGAGAGAGAGAGAGAGAGAGAGAGAGAGAGAGAGAGAGAGAGAGAGAGAGAGAGATTCAAAGTCAGAAAAGTCTAAAAACATTCCAGTTCACAGTAATTCGCCCCACTCTTATTTGCCTGTTCCCGTGGCAGCGTCAGGTAATGTACTCGCACACTCACAGTCGTGGGGTTCACTGGGTCGCGGCAGAGGCACAGACTGACACACTACCAGCAAACTAACTGTATTGTGAGGCTATGTACCGCCCATAAAAACCCCGTGTGTGGACTTGATTTTACAGAACTCTCTCTCTCTCTCTCTCTCTCTCTCTCTCTCTCTCTCTCTCTCTCTCTCTCTCTCTCTCTCTCTCTCTCTCTCTCTCTCTCTCTCTCTTTCTCTCTCTCTCTCTCTCTCTCTCTCTCTCTCTCTGTAAATCGGATTGTTGTGTTGGTTACTTTACATCGAATACAACAACAAACTGGCTTCACTTTCAATCGTTTCCGAAAAAAAAAAAGTGAAGTAGGATAAACACAAATAAAATAAATAGAAATAGATCTACGCCTTACTGCAAACGGAAAAACATAATTTTCAGTGAACGAGTACCCCTGTAGATACTTGAATAACAGGATGTATTTCAGTCAACATTCGCTCATTGCAATATGCTTTGAGAGCCGCATCATGGTTCTGGCTCGCGTCTGGCAGCTCATAACTCGCTGTTCACTTGCGGGGAAACGTCAGAAGTTAACGAGATGGAAGTGCAATGTATCGTGTGTTAATGTTTACACAAAATACACACATAGAGAGAGAAAATTAGATAATAGTAAATAAAATGTATCATATGTCACTGTTTACACGAAATATGTACAGAGATAAAAGTAGTAGGAAATATAATGCCACTATTTGCCAAAGATATACACAGAGGAAGAAAAGTAATAGAAAATTAAATATATAATGCGCCACTGCTTATGCAAAATTTATATAGGGAGAAATGCAATAGGAAATGTAATGTATAATGTGCTAATATTGACACGAAATACATACAAAGGGAAAAAGCAATAGAAATTCACTTGAAGTTGGTCAGACTTCGAAAATGGTGTCGATTATCGTATATTTAACGTGTTGGAGCAAACGGAAGGATTTGCCTCTTCACTTGAGTACGACTACTGCGTCCATTCCCTGTGAACTACGACCAATATTCCTCGGGTCATATAACATTACAGTCTTCCAAATGTAGTCACTCAGAAAGCATTTTTAGCAGAGAAACATGATGGAAAAAGACGAATGGGCCTTTTTTTTTGCCTCATGTACATGTTTTTACATTGACGCTTTTGGTTTTCTCGTCTTATGTATCATGTTATGGTATTCACATTAATTTAGGTAAAAAGATTAACAATGATTATACCTACGTTTGATCAAGGTATAAGTGTTTTCAAACGAGGAATGGCAGGAGTAGGACGGTCAAGGAAAGTCTGATGGAAGAGAAAGTCGAGAACAGCCTACGTTTGATCAGGGAATAAGTGTTTTCAAACGAGGAATGACAGGAGGAGGAGGACTGCCAAGGAAAGTCTGAAGGAAGAGAAAGTCGAAAAAGGAGGAAAGTCTGAAGGTGGAGAAAGTCATAAGAGTAACCACGGAAGGAGGAGGAAGCCTGGGACAGCCAAGAAGAATGTCTGGACGAGGAGGAAATTGGGAACAATCATAAGATTAACTACTGAGGGAAGTCGGGAACAGTCAATAGGAGACTAGAGAAAGAGGAGAAAGTCGAGGTCAGCCAGAATACGTAAGGCTGAAGAAGGAGGAAGTCGGGGACAACAAGAGACCTCGGACACCAAGCATCTAGTCAGCAGCAAAAAGAAAACCGTGCGTGTGTGTGTGACGCATGTTGAGGGACCAGCTGTGTATGAGGGATTCTAAGCTGGTGGTGTCCTGTGGCGTAACCATGCAGGAATTAACTACCGTGTGCTTCGTGCTGCTTGCCTGATGTTCTTTACTTTCCTTGGAGTGAGTGTATGAAGTTAAAGTGAGATTTTCTTTCTTGGCTTTAACTCTTGTGGTAAAATTTTCTTAGACCACTTTCCACTTATTTCAAAGATAAACTGTTCTTCCGGCAGATTTCCTTTTTTTTTTCCTTTTTTTCCTTTTTTTTATGTGCATCAGATAAGTTAGCTTGGCTCAAAATCTATTGTTTTTTTTCATGTACCAAAATGGGAAGACCTCCTGTTGCCCCTTCCTCTAACACAAGCATGGAAGTATGTCAAACTCTCAGCAGAGTGGCCTTCCTCTCCCTCTCCCTCTCCCTCCCTCTCTCTGCATTACCACTCGGCCGCTCCCACGCAAAGGTCAGTAGGTTCTCCTTCCACCTGTTGAATCCCTGATGAGTGGCGTAACAGGTGAGTGTGTCTGGCTCTAATGCACGACGGTAATTGACTGGCTAGTGTGTGTGTGTGTGTGTGTGTGTGTGTGTGTGTGTGTGTGTGTGTGTGTGTGTGTGTGTGGTGGGGGATTGGTTGGGTGGAGAGTCGCAGGGTACTGTAATAATTCATCTGTATGTTGTGGGATATTGGTTTTCATTCCATAATGCAGTAATGGTGCTTGTTTGGTGTGTTTTATTGTATTTGCTTGTGGGCTATTTACCGTGTGTGTGTGTGTGTGTGTGTGTGTGTGTGTGTGTGTGTGTGTGTGTGTGTGTGTGTGTGTGTTTCATTGAAGTGAGAGAACTGTTAACAAAATAGTATTGTTAGATAAATGCAGGTTGGACACACACACACACACACACACACACACACACACACACACACACACACACACACACACACACACACACACACACACACACACACCTTCCTGTCGCCTCATTTCCAATATAATTGAAATATTTAATATGAGATCTTATTAATACGCTTAATGGTCTGGAAGACTGATTATCATAATGCGAGGTGCCTGAGCAGCATAATAATTTACCTTCCCCTTGGTCTGCAAGATGGACAGAAGCAACTCCAACGATAAGTAATGTTCGTAGCAATAACGTTGCCACAACTTATTGACAATAGCATTCAAAGCATCTTATATTAATTAAAATACCTGGTTCTGCGAATGTTATCCAATAGCTCAGCCTTATGTGCCTTCCTGTCCAAATATTGTAGATAGTTTCAGCAGTGTAGCATGAGAGTAATTACATCAGTTTCAAATGAGAATGCTTTTATCTATTTTATCCTTTGCTTAGAATGTGAATTGTACATCTGACACTGAGTTCAGCTCTTTCACTTCAAATGATGATGCTCATTTATTAAAGGCTTCATCTGTCTTCCATCTATCCAATATATCAAGCCTCGCTCCCTTCTGGAGCTTCCTCACAAGGGATTGTCACTGCAGGAGCGCCTTCATCTCTCCCTATATTTACTTGCAAAGATATAATGATTCTGGTTTACTCTCTTTAATTTTTGCCCACATTCTTTGCCCCTGATATCCCCTAAAATTTGGCTTTCTTCACTTATTCTCATGTTCCCGAATATCCACCCAGTTTTTTTTTTTTTTTTGTCGACATTCAGAGTAACGTGCCTTAACAATATGACAGGTAAAAAGGTACTTCGGGTACAAAATTTCCCATGGGAACCGTCTGAGCCTCAGGACTGCATTTTTTTTTTTTTTGGACTGCTCGGCAGCTAATGGCGCACTGCCCTCTTTGCTGTGAGGGATCTATTCTTGTAGACAATGACCATGTAAATGTAATATGTGTGCCTCTATGTGCGTGTTTTTTTTTTTTCTGGTTTCTTGTGTCACTGTTTACATAAGATACTTATGGAGATGATGCTGGTATGAAACACAAATGGAGTTTATTTGGAGACTTGGATCAGGGGTAGAGTGTTGAATGTTGGTTTGTTCATGTTAATGGAAGCATTTAGCTCCACGCTGGAACACAACACTTGCACTTAGTCACTGGGAACCACCACCAATATTCTTTAGGTCATATAAAATTACAGTCTCCTTTTTTCCATTCAGTCAGACATCGTTAGAAGGCAGACACAGGAAATAAACTAATGATCTTGGAAATCCTATTATTTTGTGTCGATTTCTTTGTTTTTGTCTTTTGTCTCATGTTATAGTTTTGTTTATACAAAGCGTGACCTTGCGAGATCCAGCCCGGCCTTTCCATCTAACTTTAAAACCAGTCCGAGCTTAACTCATGTCAGAATGCCCTTCCTCTCATTTAGCCATGAAGTATTTTGTGCCAGAAGATTATTAGGTACTCATATATATAGTGGTAGAACAGTAGTGGTAGAGCAGTCAAGGCCTACCAGATTCTGGTACTGATCACTTATGACCTGTCACCTGGTACTGGTGACCATTTATGAGCTGATTGGTAACACGTGATGTGGGTGTAGTATCATATCATTACACTAAACGCATGGTAAACCTTCGAATAAATTTTTTCGTTTCAAAACCTGAGACAATTTTGGTGGCAGGCGTGGGATTCTCCATGGCAGGGCACTCACTGAACACTACTTACTACTTACTGAAGCATGAAGTCATGACTAAGGCATCAGTGAACGTTATGCAGCCTTGGTGAGTGAAGTGACAAGTGAGTTTAAGGATGATGTGCACGCCGGTAATTGACTCGTGTGTGTGTGTGTGTGTGTGTGTGTGTGTGTGTGTGTGTGTGTGTGTGTGTGTGTGTGTGTGTGTTTGTGTTATCCAGGTGGAATGAACATTGGCAAAGTAATATTGTGAATGCATATTGTCACACACACACACACACACACACACACACACACACACACACACACACACACACACACACGTAGGCACGCACGCGCACGTGAGCACCTTCCTGTTATTCAGTTTTCAACAACTCAAACATTCAATATAGGATATCATTACCACAGGTAATGACCTGACAGCCTGATTATCTTAACGTGGTGCATGTACATGGCATAATAATGCATCCATCCCTTGGTCTGCAAGGTCCACAACAATAACAACTACCAGTAATAGCAATGCTATTTCAAAAATAGGTAAAATTTACATTTTATTAATGTTTTTACCAAAATAATGTTCCGATAAAAAAAGAAGCTTGATTTCATTTCTGCACTAAATTAAACAGATAATCAGTACATTTAGCATAGTTTTCTAGTAAAGGAAAACTTGTGTATGTTTTGGTAAACCATAGGATCTATATGAAGTCTAGTGTGTATAAGATAGGCCTGGTTACATATTAATATAATGTGTAATTCCTTGGTAGGCTCCAGTTAAGACTACTGCATCTGTCTCGGTCAAAGCTGAACTCGTATTCCGTGGATATATTATAACTAAATAGCTGTCACACTTATAGAAATGAATGTAATTTGTCTCACGTTACTTAGTGGTGGAAGTGTGCGGCAACTGGAGAGGCGTTGTCACAATAAACAATTTCCTACCCCTTGCAAAAAAATGAAAGGGTAACAGTGCAAGTTCAGTCGAGGCTTGAGGTAATCCCTAAATCCCCGACGCAGGATGCCTCCACCTCGCCACCAAGGCCACGCGCACCAAAATAAATGAAACCGCTTAGAAATGCATGTTAATCTTGGAGGGTTAGGACGACACCCAAAGTTGTGCTGAACCCTGAAGCGTTTGGTAATCCCGGAGAGAGAGAGAGAGAGAGAGAGAGAGAGAGAGAGAGAGAGAGAGAGAGAGAGAGAGAGAGAGAGAGAGAGAGAGAGAGAGAGAGAGAGAGAGAGAGAGAATTAAACATATTGCAGGTTCATTTTCAAACGGTTGGTGTCATGCTAAGTGTGAGTCTTTACACACACACACACACACACACACACACACACACACACACACACACACACACACACACCAAAAAGAGAAACCCATAACACCACCATCATGACCACCACCACAGCCATCAGCAGTAGAGGGAAGCAGCTCGGTGCAGCTTAGAACGAGTTTGCTTTCACTGGGAAGAAGAGCAGAAAAAAAAAAAAAGGAGAAGGAGAGAGAGGGAGAGAAAAGGACCTTAGCAAGCCTTCAGTATTCCCGGCGCGGAGCTGTGGCGTGGGAAATTGCCGTTTGATCACTGTTGCCTCTCGCGCGGCCGATACCTGGCGGCGCTGTGGTGTTTGTCTCCGCGTGGATGGGTGGCCGCAGGCTGGTGTTCTCAGGGCCAAGTGTGCTGCCCTCGCCGTGCTCCGGGTAATGAAACTTTTAACCACCGTCCCTGCGCAGTGTTACTGGAGACTAAACCCTCCTTTGCGTGGGACATCCGAGCTAGTCCAGAGTAATGTTGCAGATCGCGCCGCGGTGGACCGGTGCTTGTGCGGTTGTTGGGAGAAGGAGGGCTTAAAGGCGATGTTCCGTGGGTGTGGGGTGTGCTGGTGTGTTGCTGGGGGAGGCTGCGTGGACCAGAGGGTGTTGTTTGGTGTTGGGTTTAGTGCTGGATGACTTGTGGAGAAAGTAAAGGGTGCATTCCGCCTCACACACCCTCCATGAGACTCTCTTGTTTATCTAGTGTTGTTAAAAGGGTTGGACGCGTTTTTGTTTTTCATCCCAATAACAGTTTTCTCTCTCTCTCTTTTATATATATTTTTACGGGGCCATACAGGCAATCTAGATAAAAACTAAGTGGCGAGGGTTTCCGTGTGTGTGTGTGTGTGTGTGTGTATGTGTGTGTGTGTGTGTAGAAAGAATACTCAATTTTTCCTTTTTTTTTTTTTTTTTTTGTTCATGATTATCTAATTATCCCTTCTGACCTGCGAGAAAGTTAGGGACGTGAGATAAAGAAGACTTAATGGGTTGCAATGAACGGAATTCCCACGTGCGCCGAAACAACTAACAACTGATAATTACATTGGTGGCTTGGCGGAGGGAGGGAAGCCGAGGACTGTAGAGGCGGTACAGCAGGGGATGCGTGCAGCGACCGCCAGCTGATCAATCGCTTCCTTACTTATTCCATTCCCTCCATTTCGTTACCATCTCCGACAGCGCACTTCACCCACAAGCATCGCTCTTGGAATCACTCGTTTTGAACTGCATGAAAGCCAGCGCTCTAAGGAAATATGTACAGAGTATTCGGACAGGGTTACAAGGCTACGGGTCCTAGTAATGTAATTAACACTCTTCGTAGTACGTAACTAGCTAGGAAAGTATAATGTAGTAGGGGAGCAAGTGAGCTAATGTGTAAAATGACATGATTAGCTTACGTGCTTCATTTACGTACATAGAGGGAGTGTTACTCGAGGGATACCATTTTTAAGACATGCTAAGGGAGGTTGTGTAAGTTCTACAAATAAAATGAGGAAAAGAACCATCTGTTTAATCGCTTGTGTCAAGAAGCTGAGTAAACTATTTCCAGCTTGGTCTGTTAATTAAGTGTATTAGCTGTTTAGGTACTCCTTTCTTGAAACAGTACATGGTGAAGGAATTGCTATAAATAGAATTAGGCAGAGTTTACCAGGGAAATGAGAGAAAGGATGAAGATTTTTCTAACTTTTACATTAGTGATGTAGACTGAGTTAAGGGCGAAAGTAAGTAAAAAAGAAGAAAAAAAAATAGAGAGGGATAAGAATTCTGTTAGCATGTTAGTAAGGGCAATATTCATGGACATAAGGGTAGGAAATAGAAAGGAGTGCAACATTGCGGTGGCGTACGAGATATGGAAGACAGTCACTTAAAGGTTGGGTAATGAGACTAAATTGAGACTCCTTCCTTCACTAATAAATCATAAATATAACTTTTGCGAAATACTTTATGGCGCATCTTAGTAAACGAAGGAATTACAAAAGCGCTTTAGGAACGTCTTTCGAAATCTTGGTACAAGCGTTTACTTCCGAGGAATGATAAAGAAGAAAATATTTAGATTTATATAGAAAAGGGAAATTGGAGAAGTCTAGATTTTAGTAACGTTCCTTGAAATCATTTTATTGGGCCTCTTAGCAAACAGCACTTCAGTAACGCACTTTAGAGACATATCTTGGTGGAGGAGTTTACTTCCAGGAAAATATTTATAGAGAGAGAGAGAGAGAGAGGAAAGAAGTGAGGGGAGTTTTCTGGAGACTCTGGCAAATTACCCTGTTAAAACTTTTATATCGCGCCTACAAAGATACATTTGCTGGATCTTTTCTTATATACGTTCATACATCTGAATTCGTTCCCCCACCGGACGCTTCCCTTCTGCTTGTCCTCAGCCCATCGAATTCCAGCCACACTGCCTACACTGCGGACTGGTGGTACTCGCCGGCTGCTGATAAATGAAATGGTGGGGGAAGGAGCGGTGATGAAGAGGCGTGCCAACCCTACACCAATTGTTGCATTAAAACTTATGCCATACCATGAATACCACACCATATCTTACTGTCGTGGAGGAGTTAAGGAGAAGTTAGGCTGTTAAGGTGTGTTGTAGTGGAGACCTGGTACCCTACTAAGAAAAGGGTGATTGTGTTTGTGGTGATGGTGAAAATGGTGATACTCCACATCAACTTTTTCTTAATTTACTATAATTTGAGTTTAATGTAATTTCTTACTATACATTAGTTTTTAAAAGTGGGTTATTTTGAAGACTTGGTGCCCTGGCAGAAAAAAAAAATAATGATAGTGTTTGTGGTGGTGGCAGTAATGGTGAAAATACCCTTTTCTCACGTATTCTTTCTCTATCTGTTATCATTTGAGTTTAATATGATATCTACTATGGCTTGATTTTTAATATGTGTTGTTATAGACACATGGTGCAAGGAAAACGTTGATATTTGCGGCGGTAATGGTGATATTCTTCTTTCTCACCTTTTCTTTCCTTATCTAATGTATTTTGAGTCTAATATAATATCTGCTATAGCTTCAATTTTGTAGAATGGCTGAGTCTGGCAGTGGTGGTGGTGATGTATTGAATTTCTGTGTGGAAACGTGCAATCATTCACCTCCGCCCCCTGTCAGCTTATGTGTGTGTGTGTGTGTGTGTGTGTGTGTGTGTGTGTGTATTTGTCATATTGGGTCACGGGTTTTTAGTATCGTCACGCCTGTTGATTGATTCATTATTATGGTCGTTGCTGCTCGTGTTGTGAAACTTACTCGTCGTTATTAGGTTATTTGATAATGATGGTGTTAGCATTTGTGGTAATGGTAGTAACAGTGGTGGTAGTAGTAGTAGTAGTAGTAGTAGTAGTAGTGTTGTAGTGGTAGTGATAAAAATAGTAATTAACATAGATTACAAGGAAGAAACTTATTCATTTATTCATATTGTACATATTAGCCATAGATAGATGAAGCTGCAAAACTCGGTCACTGTCATAAGCCTCCCCATTTACTTCAGATTTTATTTATTTGTACTAATTTATGTATATATTGTTTTGATACCGCAAAAAAAAAAAAAAAAAAAAAAAAATCGTCGGGCTCTTGGTTTCCTGAGACTCGATATATCGGAGCAGCAGCGAGCGGCCGATATCCTTCCTGGGTTACACTTAAGGGAGCTGTAAGGGTAAGTAAGTAGCCTCGTTGGGCGCCAAAAGGAAGCCAATTGTGGAGCTAATCTTTTGTGAAATCCTTGAGAGCCTCCTGGATAGAGCGGCAATCTTTTGGGGTATTTTTGTGGAATTTCGTGTAAGGTTTCTGTGATGTCTGAGTTCCGTCTGGTTACCTCTTAGGCTCAGACTCGTCGAGGGGGATGGTGGGCTTGAGATCCATTTGTAGTTTGGCGCTGTGTCGCTTTCCGTTTTGTAGCAGAAGCGTTGGGAGATTTTAGAATTTTAAGGAAACCTTTGATGAATATTTTATGGAGACATGTCGGTGATGTCAGCTTTTTTTTTTCCGTCTCCTGATTATATTTGAGATCATTTTAGCTCGTAAACGGATTTTTTTTTCTTTTTTTTTTATTTATTTTTTGTTTATTATTATTATTACTTGTTTTTTAGGTTTGAAGTAATGTTTTGTTAGGTTATTTATCCGGTGTATATTTCTCAATGCGTGATATAGATTCACCAAAAAGCACAATAATGGTAAAAAATTTCCTCCCATTTCCTGATTCTCCCAAAAATAAGTGAAACAGGGGGTGATATTAATTTACAGTCTTATTATTTCCTTATCAGATAATAGTGATATCTTAGATACTTTTCTTTCGCAATCCTGTCTTCATTATTGTCTTGTGTACAGCTGGTGAAAAGAGGAAAAGTATCTCTTAGGGCAGACTCTGCAACGCGTGGCCTTTTCCTCTGCAGCTTGCTTGTTTTATCTAGTGCAGCTCTTCGCCTTTTTCCTTTTGTACACTTTTGTTTTCAACCTTCCTTTTATTTAAATTCCATAAACCTTAAAAGAGGAACACCTAACCACTTTTGAAACTAAAATGGCCTACTTTTTTCATTTTAAAACTTCCAGCACAATTTTATGCAGCATTAACTGAACGCTTTGTGTTTTTTATATTCATTTTACTATATATATTTTTTTCGCAGTCCTCAGTTATGCTTCTATTTGTGTAGAGGAAAAATATCACGCTTATTTTTTTCCCCGAATAGTTTCAAACAATGTGTGGCGCAGAGGGAGGGCCGGCTGGTTGGCAGGCTGGCTGGTTGGATGTGGGTGTTTGGTCAGGATCAAATCAAACGGTGAGCGGTGATTGACCTGTCATGTCGTTAGCAGGGAAGGGTGGCCAGTTAAGGGAGAACGCAATCACGCAGAGCTAACAACATCCTGACCCAAAAGTTTGCATTACTTGTTCATTTTGTTATTTTGCTTCGCTTGTGATTCTCATGAAGGTATAAAGAAGGAAGCCAGACGTTAGGGAGGTGGAGTAAGGCAGTATTTCTACATATGACAGTCCATGCTTCAAACACACCTATTCAAATGTACTCCTTATCCCTATCTATAAATTTGTCTAATGATTTTTCAGAGTTCACTGTTGCCTCAGAATTAACACAATATTTATTTTGTAAACTGTACATTATTTTTGTTTTTGAGATGACGAGCTACTCTTATCCATTATTAATCAGGAAATTGACTGAGGAAAAAGAAGAAAATATTGTGTTATGATTTTGCTTGTTATATTATTCTCTATAGTCTAAAATATAAAAATGAAATCATAGTAAATTGATGAATATATATGTAAGACTCGTTGCACTTCACTTTCCATACTTGATTATTTGTTCGTCTGTTTATATAGTTATTTGTATATTCATTTATTTGTTCATTTATTTATTTATGCGTTCTATGTGCGTGCGCTTGCAACCCGCGCGTGTGTGTAATTTAGGATTGAAAAAGAAAGCGGTAATGAATATCTGACATTGTTATCAAGGTTCGCGTGTCCCCATGAGATCTCTCTCTCTCTCTCTCTCTCTCTCTCTCTCTCTCTCTCTCTCTCTCTCTCTCTCTCGCTCTCATTAGTTTCATTAATTTTTACATGTTTCTTCTTTTATCGGACATTTTTCTCTCTTCCTCTGTAGTTTAATTATGAAATTGTAGCACAGTGTCACAAATCTAAGTCTTATGCAAACAAAATCTTAAAATTACCTCAGCTTTTTTTTTTTGTCATCTTCCTACTTCATGTCCTTGTTCATGCCCTCGTTCTTTCTTTACATCTTTCTTTGTAGTCTTTATCATCTTACCACACTTCTCCACATTATTTTTATTTCATCTCCTTTACCACATTACTTCAGCAATTTTTCTTCGTCGTCGTCTCCACCTTCGTCATCGCCTTTATTGTCATCTTCCCTGTCCTCCTTTCCTCCTCATCCTCGTCTTCGTACTCTTCCTCATCTGTTGCCATATTAGGATCATACATAAGCTTAGTCCTAAACCTCTCCTTTAATTTTCTTCTACCATGCCATCTTGTCCCCTCCTCCTCCTCCTCCTCCTCCTCCTCCTCCTCGTCTCACCCATTCCCCTCCTCTCCAAGTACTACTTCCACAACTCCCATTCATTTCCCACTACATTCTCCACTTAACTCCTCTTGAACATGATCCACCACTCACCCAGGCGTTTTTTCTATATTTTTAGTACTTATTTTTTGTGTACTTCAGTTTTGTGACGTGACCTGGTTTGGCTTAATGAAGTAACATAGAAGCAGAAAGCAAAGCGGTGTTATTTTTCCATTTTGGTTTATAATATCACTTGCTTGAGACGTGTAGTGGGAGAGAGAGAGGGACAGAGAGAGAGAGAGAGAGAGAGAGAGAGAGAGAGAGAGAGAGAGAGAGAGAGAGAGAGAGAGAGAGAGAGAGAGAGAGGCTCCTCCCCATCCTCACGTACCTCTTTCTTCCTTTCCTGTTAAGCAATGGAAAGGAAATTGTGAAAATCTCATACTCATTGAAGCGAATAGTTGTGGAAATTGTTATTAGATGGAAAGTTATTTGAGACACTGTTCCATATTGGTTGTCAGACTTAATAAAATACTGAAAAATTCAACAGCAATGATGAAATAAGAAAATCCATAACAGCAATGATGTTTATGTAATAGCAGTAGGGAGAAGAGCTGATATGGAAGGAGACATCAGTACTCATTCTCCTTTAGCCAAGCTGTGACGAATTTTGAACTATGGTGAACGTTATTTCTGTCTTCTCGTGATGTGTTTTCATTCCTGTTGTCTGTTTTTTTTTTATTATTATTATTATTTCAAGCCATCAAAGCGAAACTTATCTGTCAATCTAGTCTTCTATTCATCCTTAGTATACGTAGAGAAACTGTTTAATCTTAGTTGGTAGGACTTTCTCCATCATATTATAATCAATTCTGCTACAATCTCTTATCTCCCCTGCTCGTTCAATGTTCTTGCTATAATCGAGGCACCGGAGCTGCACCGGTGCTCATTTCAAGTGAGATCCAGCGAGTTGTGTTGCGATTACTTTTGGTGGTTATATCCTGGCTGTGTACCCGTACATAATGTTGATTTTCTTGTTTGCGGATAAGCAGTTTGTGGATTTTTATGTTGCTGATAACGATGGTTGTGTGCACTGTATGTACAAAGCCTTTTGCCATAACTTCAGTGGCTCACCGCGTAAACTGAAGTGCGTCAAAATTCCAGTGGAGTTCGTGGTTCAGGAAAGCGTAGGATCAGCAAAGATGTTTTACTTTCCCGAACATTTCGAAAGCCTTCATCAGAGGCAATTTAGAAAAAAATCCCGTTGAATTGTTGGATGAAGTAAAATGAAATTGTCATGTGTACAATGTGAATGTATGAATTCAACCTTATTTTATAAATGTTTATATATAAATATATATAAATAAATATATATAAATAACATTGAGCCTTAAGGTATTCCTGTAATGACAAATTGTTAAGTTGTGAAGCAGAAGTTCAGTGAATTTGTATAATTTTTTCGATTTTACCATTACGGTTGTCCGCTTGTGTAAATCATATATTCTAAACAAATATGCTAAGGTGTGAAAAACTTCCTGGAAACCGAGATACATTACGATACTGAGAAAGAGGCGGAGGAGGAGGAGGAGGAGGAGGAAAGGTGGAAAAGGAGGAAGAGGAGGAAGAGGAGGAGGAGGAGGAGGAGGAGGAGGAGGAGGAGGAGATGACGATGGTGGTAGTGGTGGTGGTGGTGGTGGTGGGACGTGGGAATGAAACTGAGTTGGCGAAGGGAGACGAAAAGTGTGCAACAGGAAATTAAGCCGGAGGGAGAAAGAGAAGGAAAACAAAGGCGAAGGATAAAACAGGAGATAGAGTACCAGACAAAATGCTGCAGAGGACTTTGAAGGAGTGGGAAAATGGTGAGGTGAAAAGCATATGTAAATGATAACGGAATATACAGGAAAGAGAGAGAGAGGAGAGGAGAGAGAGAGAGAGAGAGAGAGAGAGAGAGAGAGAGAGAGAGAGAGAGAGAGAGAGAGAGAGAGAGAGAGAGAGAGTAACATTTCCGCTATTCATTTTGTAACACCATGTTCAACTCACTTTCCTATATTTCATTCCTATATTTTATTCATGCATACAAATTTCAGTGGGGAGAACGAGAGAGAGAGAGTGAGAGTGAGAGAGAGTGAGCTTTACGCAGTGAGCTTTACGCAGTGCTGTTCCAAAGCTCACCTATGCCTCACTTACGCAATGCCTTCCTTTCTTTTGATGAAAAAGTACGCGGGAAAGTGTATTCCATTCAATCTCATTCCGTGCGCTTTGAAATGTAATTCGTAATAGTAATGCGATGTGGTACGTAACCGGAGGAAATGGTTCTGGTGATGGTGGTGGTGCTCGTAGTAGTAGCAGTAGTAGTAGTAGCAATAGAAACAATATTAGCGATAATGGTAATTTATAGCATTCATAACAAGATTAGCGTATGAGATTGTAGTAGTAGCAAGAACAGTAGTAGTAATATAATTGTTTTTTTTTGTAATAGTATAAGTAGTAGTAATAACAATAGCAGTAGTAGTAATAGCAGTGGTAGTTGTGATAGTAATAGTGGTAGTGATAAAAACCACTAGTAGTCGCAGTATACAGTATATAGTTATAACAGTATAATAGTAGAAGCAGGATCAGCAGTAGCAGTAGTAGCAGTGAGTAAAGAAGGATGCTATCACCTTTACAAAACTGTCGGCTTGGCGCTGAATTAATTTTTAAAGACTTGCTATGGATTCGTTGCTTTCAACTCGTCTCTTTGTGATTCATGATCGTGTAATCCATTCGTGTGTTATTCTCGAGGTTAGAAAACATGAACAGAGAAAGAGAGAGAGAGAGAGAGAGAGAGAGAGAGAGAGAGAGAGAGAGAGAGAGAGAGACCATTAGAGTGTGTAGAGTCAATTGAGTTTCTAAGACGCAGCCCTACTTCTCTCTCGAGCCGCCTCTCATTTCCTCTCGTACCCCCAGCATGTTTCTCTTCCTTCCTCTCTCGCCTATCCTAAGTGGACATCTAGTGACCCTAACTGTCCATCTTTTACAGTAGTGAAGCTCAAAACAACCCGCATCACCTTTATTTACTCGTACATAATAATGACTACAACATGTCTTTCCTATTCTAACTAAACTTAAGTCTTGTTATTTTTTATTGTTTTGATTTGTATTTTTCGTACTTATTATTCTCGTCCTTCCTTTATGAGGTTTGTGAGTACGTATACAAGTAGGCAGAACTACGTGGTATAAATATTCATAAGTTTAAGTAAGGATTAAGATGAGACAAATGAGATGGTAGGAACTTCAGTGGCATGGGCAGGAGCTGTGGAATAAAGTAAGGAAGGATTTTTTAAAAGAATACGTGTAAGAGTGAGAGAATACATGATGAATATAAGAGAATGTACATATACTAACAAGAGGAAGACTAGATATTAGTGGAAAAATATAGTAATACAAAGTAAAAGTAAAAGCTAGAGGAAGTACTTTGTAAGAGAATGGGAATATGATCTATTATAGAGTAAGAAAATAGTGATCATATACGACGAAAATTACATAATACGAAAAAATAATCAAAACAAGAACAACAAAATAAAACGGAAACAAAGATGGCAGCAAAAAAGAAAAAAAGAATGTGAGAGCAACGTAGTAAAAAGAGCAGAAAAAATATTATATACCCATAATTCCCCTGCTTCACATTCCTCACTCATTGGCAAGTCAGTAAGTCAGTTGGAGTACAATCAGCGAGTCTGCCTCCGCTGAGTAACTTGATTAGCTTCATTAGGGCAGCCAGCCGATAACTTGTTCCCATTGGTGCATTGATTCAAAACTCGATTATGATTGGTCAGTTCACACTTCACTCCGTAAATAGTGGATGTGTTTTTCATGGAGATTGTGATTCTCTAGAGGGATGTTGCGAGAGAGAGAGAGAGAGAGAGAGAGAGAGAGAGAGAGAGAGAGAGAGAGAGAGAGAGAGAGAGAGAGAGAGAGGGTGGGAGAACTGATAAACAAACGTACGTACATGCAAAACAAACACTAATAATGACATCACAAAAAAAAAGAGACCAATTAGATAAACGAAATAAATAAGGTAACTCGTTGGAAGAGATGGAAGCAAGACAAACAAAAACAGGTGCAAAAGAACAGAACACTCAAACAGACGCGATGAAGCAAGAAAACAAGAGAAGTGACAAGAGAAACAGATAGATAAATAGACAGAGAGAGAGAGAGAGACAGAGAGAGAGAGAGAGAGAGAGAGAGAGAGAGAGAGAGAGAGAGAGAGAGAGAGAGAGAGGGAAATTTTAAAATGTACTCTCCGGAAGTCTATTACTGTTTACAACATTAGCAATTAACATTTGCCACTTAATTTGCATAGGTGAATAACTTGTGTACAGTGACCCTTGAAGCAGCGAGGCGTGTCTGCAGCGCCATTAGTGACGAGACGGGGGGGAGGTCAACAGACGATGTGCATGACTGACCCCTGCGACACACCCTAACAGATCACAGGTTATATGATAGGAACGTAACTATAGAGGGTTGAATTCATTATTGTCTATACCGTTAAGATCGGAAAGGGTTTATAGAGGAATGAATTGGACCTTGTTACATTATGGGATGAAAAAGGGAATAAAAGACAAATATAGAGGATTAGATTAGGTAGTGTATGTATTATAGGAATAAAAAGTATGTATAGGTTAGATTAGACGCTGTATTTATATATATTGGGATCAAAAAGTAAATATAGAAGGCTAAATAATTGGACATTTTATTATCATTGAATCGAGAAACAGCTACAGAAATTTTGATTAGATACTACATATATCATACGACTGAAAAGTAACTGTATACGGTTAGACGCTACATGTATATTATAAACGAAAAGGAAATATAAAGGCTTAAGTAACTGGACAAGTTTTATATCACAGGATCGAAAAATTACAGAGGTTTTTTTATATTACACGATTTACTTATCATAGGACTGAAAAGTATGTGTAGATGGTTAAGTTAGACAGTGCATATACAAACAGATCGAAAAAAAACATCTGTAAATGATTAAATTGGACAATGTATTTATGGTGTTGAAAAAAAAAAAAAAGTAGTATATTGTTTTGAATCTTCTTTTGTATTGGAGGGATGAAATAATCCTCGGCTTTTCTCCTGGATTTTAAAGATTTCTGCTTTTTTTATTGGGGTATAACTAGAAGGATTACTTTCGCTTTTTAGATTGTCACGTCAAAATCCTGTTGTGAGGATTTGCTGACCTGCGTGTGTATGTGTGTGTGTGTGTGTGTGTGTGTGTGTGTTGTCCCAAGTTTTGTCGCTTATATTTAAGAGGCTGTCAGTTTTATTTACAGCTTTATCACAAATGTTTAATAAATTCCATGTTTTACCTGAAGTTTTGTTATGCATATTTGGAAGACACGTCTGTTTTGCCAAGTTTTATCTCGCATATTTGAAAGCCAGACTCTTTTATTTAGATTTTGCACGACATTTCACAGCGTGTATTTAAATATCAATCATGAGTTTTATCCCTTATTTTCAAGAATCTTTCTATATTACCTTGAGCGTAATAGTTTTGTATTTGAGGTAATGCCTGTTTTTTTTTCTCCAAGTTTTATCGCATTAATCTGAGAACCTGCCTGCTTTAATTTAATGCTATGCTTATATTTGAGAGTCTTGGTTTTCTTTGTTCGTTTATTTGGGAATCTTGGTTTTATGTTACCAGTTTGTCTGTGAGTGTTTTATCTTAAGCTTAAATGTTTTATATTTAAGAATTTGCCTGTATTATCGCTTAAACCTCAAAGTATACCTGTTTTATTTAATTATCCATGTCTTATATTTGAGAATCTTAATGTTACTCGCGCGTTTATCCGAGTATCTGCTCCTCAACACCGCCTCACACTGATGCGATAAACCGGCGTCGCGAGGCAGCCAAACTTGTGCCTTGTAATGTCATAGGCGCTGCACCAGGGGAGGGTTGGGCGAGGCACCTCAGCTAAGTTGTGTAGAGTTGGATTAGTTGAGGCGCCATGAAGGTACGTGAGTCAAGCGCCATCGTGCCAAGGTCCGTTCTCGCCAAATGTTTCAGCGTATTATTATGGCTATTTTTACCGAGCTGTCGCGGAAATCATTTAAACTTTCGAGGGTGTTTTCATGATTCTCGGGGTTAGGTTAGGTTAGAAAGATTTTGCACTCCTGGTACAGAAGGAAATCCCTAAAAACTTAACTGTGTGGTCTTTGAAAATATTCGTAGTCGTATTAAAAGAAGAAACCGTTAAAAATACAGATTTAAGTATAACGCATTGTATTTTATATAATTTTGTGACCTTGAACTTTTTTCAGGCTTCTTTGCAAAAAAAAAAAAAGAAAAAGAAAAAAAACTCTTAAATATTCCGTCCACTGAATTTCTCCCACTAGAATTACCTGCTAGACTCCTAATAACCTAATCTACACTAAATTAACTCAATTCAACCCAACCTAATCTTACTCAACCTAACCAAACCGGAGCTGTGTTTGTTTACAGAGGAGTAATACATATATATATATATATATATATATATATATATATATATATATATATATATATATATATATATATATATATATATATATATATATATATATATATATATGTATGTATTTTTTTTTTATTTAAGGTCTTAGGGGAGAGGGAAATATTGCGGGTGGAATGTTCGTGTGGAAAGTTTTACCTACAGTAGAAATTACAGTAAATTATTTTTTCTCCCCGCGGTTCCTGATTTCATTTGTCTAAATTATAGTCTCTCTCTCTCTCTCTCTCTCTCTCTCTCTCTCTCTCTCTCTCTCTCTCTCTCTCTCTCTCTCTCTCTCTCTCTCTCTCTCTCTCTCTCTCTCTCTTTCTCTCTTCCCTACCTTCCCCACCTTCCCCTTTACTTCCACATACCCTCCTCTCCCGTTTTCTGTCTCACCCGGACACCCTTAAGCTCGGTTCTCAATATTTCTCTTCCTGTCCCTCACCCGTGTGTGTGTGTGTGTGTGTGTGTGTGTGTGTGTGTGTGTGTGTGTGTGTGTGTGTGTGTGTGTGTGTGTGTGTGTGTGTGTGTGTGTGTGTGTGTGTGTGTGAGGATTCTTTTTTAAATTAGAAGCGATTTCGAGCGAAACAAATTACAATGCTTTAATCTTGCTCACTCTTTTCTCTCTTCTTCTTTATAGGTGCCAGGTTACTGTTTCTCTCTCTCTCTCTCTCTCTCTCTCTCTCTCTCTCTCTCTCTCTCTCTCTCTCTCTCTGTATTCCTCCTCATTTTCGTTCTGGTTACAGGCATCATTATTCTCCTCCTCCTCCTCCTCCTCCTCCTCCTCCTCCTCCTCCTCCTCCTCCTCCTCTTCCTCCTACTTCTCATCGTCCTCCTCTTCTTTTCGTGTTCTTTTATTTCCTTCAATATTTTAGTGACACTACCTCGGTTTTAAGGAATTTGAAAAGCGTACGAGTTTGTGCATGATATTTATTTAATTTCTGTCCCTTTTTTTGTAGTCTGTCTCTGGCACGTCTTTCTCTTATTTCCGTTCGCTCTCCCATCCCAGTTTCTATCTATTTCCCACAGTCCACCTCTCCCTTCCCTCACACCCTCGCCTCGCCTCTCCCTCTCCCTCTCCCTCTTTACTTTCTCCCAACTCCGCAGTATTAAGCCAATCATGGAATCTTTCTTATCTCAGCAGTGTGATTAACTCTCTCTCTCTCTCTCTCTCTCTCTCTCTCTCTCTCTCTCTCTCTCTCTCTCTCTCTCTCTCTCTCTCTCTCTCTCTCTCCGCTTTAAGGGAGGAGCAAATTACTTTAGCGTTTGCCTCCAGTGTGTGTGTGTGTGTGTGTGTGTGTGTGTGTGTGTGTGTGTGTGTGTGTGTGTGTGTGTGTGTGTGTGTGTGTGTGTGTGTGTGTGTGTGTGTGTGTGTGTGTGTGTCGTTCCTGAAGGCAAATCAGAAAGACCAAGTGAGATAGGTCGTGATTGGAGCGAATTGGTTCTGCTTTTTTTTATTTTTTATTTATTTTTCTTTTTAAGTTTCTCATTTTAATTCCATCTCTTTCTTTTCTTCTTTTCTATTCAGTTTTATTCATTTTTTCTCTTACTGCGTTGTTTCTTCTCAGCTTGGCTTGATTAATTTCTTCCTTCTTTTGTTTTTTCTTCTTTTGCATTTTTTTTTCTTTTGATTTGAAATTAGCTTAACTCATTTTTCTTCGTAATGTAATTTTCGTGTATTTTCTCTTCCTCTGTCTTGAAATGTTAAATGCAGCCTTCTCTCGTGCTTAACCAGGCTTATTCAGACTTGGCTTAGGTAGACTTGTGCTGGCTTAAACTTAGTGTGGCTTGAATTAGGAATGCACCTCTAGTTTAGGCGTGGAGGGCATCATATTTACAGGCCTTGTATAGGTAGAGTTGTGCTGGCTTAGACTTGGGTTGGCTTCGGTTAGGAATCTGTTTTTTGAAGTGGGTTAGGTGTGATGGACATTGTAGTTTGTCTTGGCTTAGTTTTGCAAGCTTAGGGCTTAGTGTGGCTTGTCTTTTGAAGTGGGTTAGGCGGTGAGCTTATAGTAGTAACGAATATATTCAGTGCATATTTGATAGAAAAAATAGTGAAGATAAAATTATAAAATATATAACATGAAAGACACGAGAGGAAGAAATGAAAAAGTGACCCGGAGACAGGAAAAAAAATAAATAAATAAATAAAATATCATTGGGTGGTGTTGCAAAGGTGAAGTTCCCGATCAATTACTGGGCTGCATTGTAGAATAGACCCAGGTGAGCGTTGAATTATATAAAGGACGAGTTACGTTAGGTGCTCTTTGGGTATGATATTGATTAGAAATAGTGATTGATTGGGCTAGAATTATACAATTATACGCGATGGCAAATGAGTTGGGCTGGATGACTAGGCTGGGATTCGAGTTGGGCTGGAATTCTGAAGGTTATGAAGTGGACCGAAGGTTTTGAAAATTAACCAACTATAAGCTCATATCTTGGGAAGTGAGGTAGACTAAAGCTAAGTGGATAATTTACTGTCATTATATTGGCTTTTGTGGTTGAGAGAGAGAGAGAGAGAGAGAGAGAGAGAGAGAGAGAGAGAGAGAGAGAGAGAGAGAGAGAGAGAGAGAGAGAGAGAGAGAGAGAGAGAGAGTTTGGGGGATGGGGATAGTGGGAACTTTCGCAGTTAAAATATTCTTGGGATAAATTAATGCTTTGTTATTTTTGCATGTTTATTGGATAACCAGATTTTAATCGACGACAATAAATATTCTAATTGATGACCGTCCCTGCGTCTCTCCCTCCCCGGTCACCAGTGTTGTATATCTGTATATTTATTTTTCATCTCTCCTCCCCCTCCCTTCCCTTCCTCTGTCTTTATGTCTGTGTGTCTGCCTGGCTGTGTGACTGGGCCTTTGTGTGTGTGTGTGTGTGTGTGTGTGTGTGTGTGTGTGTGTGTGTGTGTGTGTGTGTGTGTGTGTGTGTGTGTGTGTGTATACTCCTTTTCCTTGATTGTTTGCCCCTGTGTATATATAATGATAGGATTTTGAGATATAGAGGATTGATAAATATAAATGAGAGAGAGAGAGAGAGAGAGAGAGAGAGAGAGAGAGAGAGAGAGAGAGAGAGAGAGAGAGAGAGAGAGAACCCTGCCCTTCACATCAAGTCCAACTATCAGAGCAAATAGAAACCCAACCAAGGGCAAACTGGAGATGAGACGGTGAGGAAGAGGAAGAGAGGAAGGGAGGGAGAGAGCTGGATAATTTCATCGGCATCACTATTCTGGAGGGGATCACGACTCTGCTGACAGGAGAAGGAAGCAGCAGCAGCGTGGGGCCTCAGAACACC
>NC_087192.1:6795000-6830000 GCF_035594125.1 Scylla paramamosain
ATACAGTTTTTACTTCATTTCATTTTTTTTTTTTTTTTAGAAAAAATAAAACTCACCCTTGTTTTTTCATAGCCATTAACATTACTAACGATTCTTACGTGCAGCGACAGTTCGAGGAAAAAACAGAAAGAAAAGTGACTCAATAAAAATGAAAGCGAGGAAATGAAAATAAATGGAAATTACGGAGAAGCAACAGAAGCGTGATGTATGATGCAATAAAAATTCTGCTCTCAGATGCCTCCAGGCTGGTGATGGCGAGGGATTGCTCGGCGACACAGGCCAGGATTGATGCCAGTAATGGTCGTAGATTAACAGATGAGGGACGGGACGTGGTGGGGACGTGAGGATCAACATTGGTCGCACGCTGGCTGTTGGCGTTGATGTTCGCATAGAGTGACTTGTGTGTGTTGGTATTTAATTTTGTTTATAATGTCTGTATGATTGTCGTTACGAGTGTCTTTATTTTTATTAGTGTTTGTAGTTTTTATTTATGGGCTTGCTTTATGTGTGTGTATTACTGTTTTATGTGTTTAGTTTTGCTCGCAGTTGTGTTTCGATGTTTTTGACATGCTTACTTTTAGATGTGTTTGTATCAATTTTATTATTATTTTTACATATTCCTTTTAAGATATTTAAGTTTGTGGGACATTTACTGGAGTTAATGTAAGAAATTTTACGTTTTTGGTTTTATTGATTGCGTTGCTCGTTGTCTCCTTGAATTTGCTGCCATTACAGTTGTTTGCTATTTGTTTGCCTTTTCTATGTATAACTGTTAATGTTTTTGTTTGTTTTTCGATCTCTGTATGGACCACAACAGAACTGTACTCATTAGTTGTCAGTCTGTATTGATTAAGGTTGGCCAATTGACATCCAGTATCAATGTATACGAGTATGGTGCTGAGTGGCGGCGAAAAGGAGAGAGGAGTGAGGAAAAGAGTAAGAGCAACAGGTCTCATATGCACACGCACTCTCATGCATCCACACTCTCTCAGACACTCAATGAGATTAAAACGTGACTCCCCTGAGGTAGATAACCGGGATGGAATAGATATGAGATGCAGCACGTGGGGAGACGCGTGTTTGCAGAATTACTATTTATGTGTCTGGAAGTTACACGAGCATATGAATTCGTTCAGTTATGAGAGAAATGATGTCCACAGCCCACCTTAGATACAGTGTAGAGATAAAACTCCTCTCAGGTGACTGGCAGAGTTGTGAACACTTAATATTCATGTGTCTGCAAGTTACAGGAGTACGTGAATTCGTCCGGTTACGAGAGAAATGATGTCCACAGTCAACTTTCAATATAGTTTATAGAGAAGAAACTCCCCTCAGGTGACTGGCGGAGGTGGGAACGCTTGGTGCAGACACGTGATGGTTGCTCGAGTTGGAAGAGTCCTTTAAATTATTCTCGACTCTGGATGACTTACATGTGCTTGGAATTCTGCCGAGTATTGGAAGCCTGCATAGTGATTCTTTTGTGATATTCGCGAAAATGAATGAATACTTTGATGTCTCGCGGCTGCAACATCTCGATATTAAACTGATGAAAATTTATATAGAGCACTTGTATGTGTTGCCGCGCTGTGTGAAAGGTGTTTCCAGTGAAGAGAAAGATAAGGTGGTGATGGTCGCAAGGTTTCATTATGCTTCCATTTAGAATATGTGCATAATGCTTTGTTTGGTGTTCTTATGTATCGACCTGATGAAAAGAGAAGTTGTTAATGACAGTAAGGATTTGATACGTTTTCATTTTGAGTATGGGGAATAATTTGCTTGTTATTTCTGTATTACTGATGGAAAGATTGTAATGATAGCAAGAAAAGTTTTGATAATTTATTTTTAAATACAGTAATTTCATGCTTTACTATTTTTGTATACCAGGCTTGGGTACACACACACACACACACACACACACACACACACACACACACACACACACACACACACACACACACACACACCAATACCTTTCCCACACACCAGTCATCGAGTTGCCAAGATGACTGGGCTTCCTGGCGGTCAATCTTAGCCAATCTTACAACCAAATGATTCATAGCGGCCAATCGTGTCTCCTGAAGTGTTGCAGAGACCCCTGGTGACTCTGCGTTCGTCTCTTGAATGGACGCTCGTTTGTCTCCATGTATTGAGCAGACGGGAGCAGCGGCGCGCCCTCCCCTCTCCTCACTCTCTGTACATGTGTCCATATGTCTTCATCCTTGCATGCACTTGAGTGAGATGTGATGAAGCATTGGATCGTGTTCCCCTCCCGTCTGTTTCTTGTCTCTGGGGAGCGGTGCGCATGTGGACCGGTATTGTTTTTGTGTTGAAATTTTAGCATGTGAGTTTCACGTTTTGACACTTTTTTTTTTTTTTTCTCTCTCTCTTTTTGGGGGTAGGGAGGGGAAGAGTTTGGGGAAAGGAGGGTTATGTCCTTCAGTGTTTGTCATTTCACTTCAAGTTTCCTGTATTGTTTTGTGTTCAAATTTTGGTGTATGAGCTGCATGTTTGGGCTGTTTTTTTTTTTTTTTTTTTGTATTTCAATGTTTTTTACAGTAAACATATATTTCTTTGCTATTGGTGTAAAACTATTTTTTAAACCTCCATGGAATCATGTTTTCCGAAGTGTGTCACTTAAACCACATATAATATTTAGGTGACGAAGAAATAGAGTTTGAACATTCAAGGAAATGAAATAAGGAGGTTCATCGTACATTGTCATAAAAAAAAAAAAAAGAAAACGTGACAAACTTAGGAAGACACAAACTTTGAAAGATTCCTTAAGGCGAAAGCTGACACTCCTCGTAAAGTGCACAAAATAATGTTTTTTTTTATTAAATAGTAATGAAACGGCTTCTGCCAGGACGCCTCGAGAAAAAAAAAAAGGAAAGAAAAATGGAATCTTTATTTCCACGATTTGGTGCAAAACTTGTACGATAAAGAACGGAGAGAGAGAGAGAGAGAGAGAGAGAGAGAGAGAGAGAGAGAGAGAGAGAGAGAGAGAGAGAGAGAGAGAGAGAGAGAGAGAGAGAGAGAGAGAGAGAGAGAGAGAGAGAGAGAAAGTTTATTTATTTATTTATTTATTTTTTTTACTAGTGCAGGGTATAATGTGTTTTTATTATGGTCGTTTATATGATACAGGTAAGAACAATACCTGCTTGTATCGTTTAGTTAAAATTATCCACCGCCGTTGCCATTTACTTTAGTTTCTCTTTCAAGCAAGTGATTATTCATTTTAATATCCTCCGCTTTTACAGATTCATCTTCTCCCTTTACCTTTTTGTGTCTTTTTTTTTATCTTCTTTCCCTTTTGCCTTCCTTGCTTGTTCTTTGTTTCCCCTACCTTTCTTGACCTCTTCACTTCTTGTTCTATCTTTCCCCTCCATTCCTCTTTGTCGCTCCTTTCCCCCTCTCTTCTCCTACTGCCCTTTCTCTTCTTATCCTTCCCCTTTCTTCTCCCATCTCCTCCCCTCTCTCAGTAATCAGGTTGTTAGTCCTGAATCATTAGAGAGATTTATAAGAAGATAAGACCAATTTATGGATGAAAATGATAGGTGGAAATAGATAGGCATGTGTTATACAGGGAATGGTTCGTGTAGCTCTGACGGCTTCTTGCAGTTTCCCTCTTTTTCATATGTTCTTTTCTTATGTTCCTCCCATATTTTCCCTTCACTTCCGTCATATTCCCTCCCTTCCTTCTTTCTTATCTTCATTTCCTTATCGCTCCTTTCTTCTGCACATCTCTCCTCTCCCCGTCACACTTTTCCTTTCCTCTTCCCTTCTCACCTTCCGTCCTCTCATCAACATGCATGAAGCAACACCTCACCTGCTTCTCACACCTGCACGTACAGGTATATACGAGTGACTGCACACACACACACACACACACACACACACACACACACACACACACACACACACACACACACACACACACACACACACACACACACACACTTTGCTAATTGAGGGTATTAATTTATAGGTTCTGTCATAGACAGACTCTTTAATTTAATTATTCTCATATAAAGTAAATTCCCATGTAAAAATTATAATTAGATGATGTGTGTATTGCATTGTACCATTCGGAAGAGGAAATGACCAAGTTAATTAAGGATGAAGTTAAGGTAAAGTTGCCATTTATAAAAGCTCCGATAGTTTGAGATTGTGTGCAAAGGGAGAAAGAGGATATCATTATCATGATAATGATAATGTGTGTTTTGTTCTCTGTTTTGTTTTATTAAATTATCCATTATTGTAAACTTTATTTGAAATTTATTTAATTTACACTCATTATATCTTATTTAGTCATTGTATTTTTGTAGTAAATAAAATCCAATCTGTCTGTGTGTGTGTGTGTGTGTGTGTGTGTGTGTGTGTGTGTGTGTGTGTGTGTGTGTGTGTGTGTTTTGCACGCATCCTGCCTCCCTACACATGAGAGCCTGGTGCGGGGAGGGGCGCTGAGTTGAGGCTGGTGAAGTCTACAGGGTGTCAAAAATAGGTGGCGTAGAAAAAAGGTGCAGGTGGCTGGCGGGTGACACAGCTCGCCTAACTTCATTGTAACTGCCACGAGGGGACACCTGGCTTTCCTGGAGTTATTATATTGTATTTTTTTTCAACATACACTCCAACAGGTAAACAGTTACGACTCCAGATTTGCCACCTGAGTGAAGTGGTGGAATGTCTGTGCTTATTTCGACATTGTGTATTGTATGTTTCCTAATGCTTCGATATCGCTCTGTGGGTGTGGTTGTATATTTGATCAGAGAGAGAGAGAGAGAGAGAGAGAGAGAGAGAGAGAGAGAGAGAGAGAGAGAGAGAGAGAGAGAGAGAGAGAGAGAGAGAGAGAGAGAGAGAGAATTATGCATGAATAGAAATAGATGGCTAGTAAATATTCAGTTCCGTTCATTAAAATTGTGTGTGTGTGTGTGTGTGTGTGTGTGTGTGTGTGTGTGTGTGTGTGTATGGCGTCATGGAAACAAGAAAAAAAAGAACCAGAGAGAGAGAGAGAGAGAGAGAGAGAGAGAGAGAGAGAGAGATGGAAGTCATATACCTCACTCACAGCCTCCCCAGTGTTTCGTAAGGGAAGGAATCGCACAGAGACAGCCGGGAAGGAGGGAGTAGAGGAAGAAGGGAGCTGCTATTTTCACCGGCAGGAAGGCACGTTAGGAGGAAGGAAGAGGGAAGGTAACAGGATGAAGGAAAAATATAAGACTGGTGAGAGAGTCTGAGGGTTTCCGGGTCCAGAGAGCCACGCAGAGAGGGAAATTAAGGCAGGAAAAAAACATCTTGAAAAAAAAAATAGGAGTGAGATAAATAGTTTACGAGAGGAGGGTGAAAAAATAGAGGCGAGAATAAGAACGAAAAAAATATTATGGCATCGTAGGAAGAGAGAAAAAATGGTGAAAAATAGGAATGACTACACATGGATTAAAGGAAAAGGTTGGAATGGGAATGGAATGGGAATATCCAGGTGTGTTAGAATAAAAAGTACGAAAAAATGATATATATGTGTGTATAGTTTTACGACCACTGTAGATATTAGTCTTAAAGAGAAACGTTTGTATCTTTAGGTGACACGGACAGAGAGAGAGAGAGAGAGAGAGAGAGAGAGAGAGAGAGAGAGAGAGAGAGAGAGAGAGAGAGAGAGAGAGAGAGAGAGAGAGAGAGAGAGAGTACTATTTTCTTCTTGTGGTAGTTATGTTGGCTGTGTTTGGTTTTGTAACCGCAATACAGGTGAGGTGGGCTGCCCAGGTATCCTTGAGTCCACTAGTGTGTTGCAGGTATCTCTCTCTCTCTCTCTCTCTCTCTCTCTCTCTCTCTCTCTCTCTCTCTCTCTCTCTCTCTCTCTCTCTCTCTCTCTCTCTCTCTCTCTCTCTCTCTCTCTCTCTCTCTCTCTCTCTCTAATCGTAAAGTTGCGAGAGTGATACGTATATTTAAAAATGTGTGTGTATGTATGTATGTATGTATGTATGTATGTATGTATGTATGTATGTATGTATGTATATGCTTACTAATTTACCATTCTATCTTCTTATCTATTTTGTCTATCTATCTATCTATCAATCTGTCTATTTACCTGCCTACCTGTTTGTCTATCTATACTTGTTTATCTATTTATTTTATATGATCCAAAAATTCTTTAAATGCATATATTGATAAGCCTCTCGCCCCTCTGGTCTCAGGTGTTGTGGACACCCAATCAAGAGATCACAAGTGGATGTCAGGTGGGCATGAGGATGTTTTAGGCCTCTCCCCCCTCTCTCCCTTCCTCCTCCTCCACCTCCTCCGCCTCCTTCTCCTTATTCTTCCTCCTTTTCTTTTTTTAACCTTCGAAAACACCTGTCTTTCTTTCCAGGGTTTTTCCTCAGGTGTGCGTTATCTCGTATTGAGAGAGAGAGAGAGAGAGAGAGAGAGAGAGAGAGAGAGAGAGAGAGAGAGAGAGAGAGAGAGAGAGAGAGAGAGAGAGAGAGAACCAGCACACCTACGTTGGCTCCCCTACTCTTTTATCACATCCATAAGGAGTAAAAATGATAGCAACGTGTGTGTGTGTGTGTGTGTGTGTGTGTGTGTGTGTGTGTGTGTGTGTGTGTGTGTGTGTGTGTAGGTGGCGTGACTGTTATAGTTAGCACTCTAGTAATTTCCCTAACAGATAACACCACTCATCTTTAACGGCGTGTCCGGTTGTCACACACACACACACACACACACACACACACACACACACACACACACACACACACACACACACACACACACACACCTGGGCTGGCTATGTATGATTATCACCATTATTTAATATACACCTCGGTCATCCACCTTTTGTATATTCATTTCACTGCTTCATTAATAAATTTATCAACTGTTTTTTTTTTTTTAATGCAATGTTTTATAACACAATATTTTCCAATTACTCACTCATTTCATTGATTCCTCTTTTTTTTAATTCATTTGTTGTTTTCATTGTTTTCTATGTATTTATTGTCTGCTAGACTGAAGGGTTTGGTTCCTCCCCTTCCCCTTTCCCCTTCCGCTTTCCCTCTCCCTCTCCCTCTCCCTCTCCCTCTCCCTCTCTCTCCCCTCAGCGGCGTGCGAGCGAGGGGAAGAGGGAAGCCCAAACATTAATCTTGGAGTGGACCATGAAAAAAAGAGAGGGGGGAAGAAATAAATGGAGATAAAATGAGAAATGGAAGTAAGAGGAGGAGCAGGAATAGAAGGAATTGAAGGTATAGGAGGAGGAGGAGGTCGAGAGAGACACAAGGGAGCAGTGTTAGGGAATCGTCCGTCCCAGGGCGTGTATGTGTAAGTATTGATATGCAGACACGCACACACACACTCACGGGAATACGGAAATGGAATGCTTTACTCTCTCTCTCTCTCTCTCTCTCTCTCTCTCTCTCTCTCTCTCTCTCTCTCTCTCTCTCTCTCTCTCTCCTCTCTCTCTCTCTCTCTCTCTCTCTCTCTCTCTCTCTCTCTTCTGCATGTTCTGTCTCTAAACTTTTTCCACTCTCATCACTCTATTTTCAAATCTTCGTTTATTTTGCTGACACTCTCTTCGGGTCCTGTCAGTTAGCAGAGCATTTTTTCCTTCGATCCTCTATTCTTCTAACCATATGTTCTGCCTCTCGCCATGTTTGCCTCCGTTATATTTCTCTGATGTTTAGTTGTGTGTGTATGTGTGCGTGTGCTTTGGTTATCTGTCCATGTTAATTCTTTCTTTTGGTTTGACAGTCTTCGTAAATTTCATCTGCTTATCGCTTTCTTTTGGGCGACTACTGTTAAATGTTGTCTTTTGTCTTTATTTTCAGCAAACGTATCCCATATATATTTTCTTCGGTGGATGTTTTTGAAGCATTTTGGAAAGGAATCAGTGAGGTCGTTTTCTTGTCGACTTGCTTTGGTGTGTCATTTTGTATAGACCTTTTGCTAGATTCGCTTCATTTTCTTCACTTTTCTCCTTCATTAACTCAGGTAATTATATTCACCAACTCCGAAAATTTCACTTAACGTGTCAATCACATTTCGCTATTAATCTTAAATTTCACTCTTATTTATTTTTTTGAAGACTTTGGCTGTCGGCGTCTATTTTTTTTTTTTTTTCACCCTGAGCTGGTTTTTGAGATTAAGATCACGTCTCATGCAAGTCAAGGATAACGTAATTTCCCTATTTTTTTTTATTTCACTTTTCCAGTTGATCCCGAACGGAAAAAAAAAAAAATTGTATTTTTGCTGGTATTATAAGAAAATAAATTCATAAGGGAAGCTGTGAGAAGCCAGCAGAGACACACCTGGCAGTCATGTTTAAAAGTTATACTCGTAACTAAAAATATTCATTGCTTATCCATATTCATAACGATCTAAACCTACAGGGACTGCCAAGTGTGGGCCTGCAGGCTTCTTTCACCTTTACTTATTTTGTTAGGTTGTTATATCCTAATCTTTCTGTATTTTTCCTGTTTAGTAATGTTTGCATTTTTTACTCTCATCGATTTTTTTTACTTGTATTTTACTTTATTTTATTTCCTTTATCTTTCTACCTGGTTTTCTCAAACTTTTCCCACACATTTTTATATGCACTTAGCTTTGTTCATATTTATGTTTCCAGTCTAAATCTCTTCTTATGGCTGTTTTTTTTTTTTTTTACTTATTTCTTGGATTATTCTTATTCCTTTTACTGAAACTGTAAAATTCTCACCAAGTTACTCATCTCATTGCCACATTTATGCACAACACACCTGATTCGCACATCACTCAGCGCGGGAGGGCGTGTGGCGGGGTCTTCTTGTGATGATGACCTGACAAAACCACCCCAGGTAGAAATGGTGGTTCTCAGCATGCTTGGAATGGTAGTAGGTAATATTCCCCGTCCTCACCACAGGGTTCCTGGTGAATAATAGCTGCGGTGCCACATTATTCACTACATTCGGTGGAGTCCCCATATATCTGTGGGTGTCTCCTCCTGTCCCTGCGTCGTCACAAGACCTGTGCTCTTACGTAATTTATGGCAAGGTCCTATTTCAGCCATAAAGGGAGACATCAGCTACCACGGGGATCCACAGGCAAGGTGTTCGGTTAGCTGGGCAGTGTTTAGCTGACTATGGTTTGTTGTCACCGGTGCATGTTACTTCCTCAGAGTTTAGTGGCTTTACTGTTATTTAACTAGTGTTATTATGCTGCTCAAGTGAAATATATATAAGAAGGTTGTAACAGTGTGGTTGATGTATGGCTGATTCGCTGCCTCACTCCTTTGTACTTGGCATTTATTGGTCTGTTTGTATGTTTACTTTATTTCTTAAGACAGATTTTAATGTTGTGATTATTTATGGACCATGACAAAATGTTTTAATTGCGAGATCAGTGTAAAGCAAAGTAAGAAGAATAGAAGTCGTGAAATTGTGAACATTTAACAGTAGCCAATCAACTTTCACCTTAAAAACTCATGTAGACTCACACACCTTGCTTCGTTCACCTTCCAGCCAACGTAATATAGATAGTGATTATTTGGTTACACTTGATGGTTAGTTCTGCTCTTGGTTTTGTTTTTAATAATTTCGTGACTGCAGATTTTTATTATTCGTTGTTGCCTGACAGTCATCACACACACACACACACACACACAGACATGTTAAGTATTTCCCCACCCCCTCTGTACATTTTCATTTTGTTAACTGCCTAAATAATAAACTTTTTATTATTATTATTATTATTGTTATTATTATTATTATTATTAATATTATTATTATTATTATTATTATTATTATTATTATTATTATTATTATTATTATTATTATTATTATTATTATTATTACACTCTCTCTCTCTCTCTCTCTCTCTCTCTCTCTCTCTCTCTCCTCTCTCTCTCTCTCTCTCTCTCTCTCTCTCTCTCTCTCTCTCTCTCTTCTCGCCCTGTCAGTCTTATATCTTGTTTACGTCTGAATCATGACCTCAGGATATGGCCACTATGGGGTTTGGCAGGTGGGGATGGAGGAGAAATTACGCTGCAGAGAGGAGAGAGAGAGAGAGAGAGAGAGAGAGAGAGAGAGAGAGAGAGTTTGTGTGTGTACAGTACTCTTAAAATTAGTATATTTCATTACTTATAAAAAAAAAAAACCTTCTTTCAAGCATGATAACAAAAAACGTACCTATTTCTTCCACTTCGATTCATGTCAACCAGATAATGTGTGTGTGAATGTGTGTGTGTGTGTGTGTGTGTGTGTGTGTGTGTGTGTGTGTGTGTGTGTGTGTGTGTGTGTGTGTGTGTGTGTGTGTGTGTGTGCTCGCGCGCGCTCGATCCTAATCCGTTAATGTGCCAAGCCTGTGCACATAACTCCCTCCATTATCTTGCTGAGAAAGATAGGCCCTTCATCCCTCTCTCCTCCTTTTCCTCCTCCCTCCCTCCCTCCCTCCCTCCCTCCCTCCCGCTGTCCATCTCTCCCTCACTTCTTAATTCTTCTTAATTTCTTACTCTCTCATTTTTTTTTCTTCTCGCAGTATCTTTTCTTTTTCTTTTCCTGTTCGACTCTTGACCAGCAGGGGCACAGGAAACGCAGGTAACAGTGCAGGTGTTTATTCACAGAAGGTGTGAACAGAAGGCTGGAGGTAGGTGATCTCTCGGCGCCAGGCCGCGCACTTCCACTTAACACTTATGACTGAAGCCTAGCTCGTTCACTCATACACGTATTCATGCCTCACACAAGTCTCGCTCATTCACTCGTTCACACAACTAGCTAACAACCACACACCTCCCCCGAGACATAAGGAAGATTCCTTATCTTTGTTATGGCTACCGTAACACATGAAACAAAGTTACAATGATTGAAGTACAGAAAACACGGTACATATACACAAAACAAACACAGCGTACAATGAACACGTACGACTAATCGTAGGTGCTACGGTGCCACCGCACCTGCAGTCGTCTCGGCTCCCTACGCTGTCGGCTGCTTCGACGCTCTGGTTGCTCTCGGCCACGGTGTACCCCGTTACCCTGATGCTCCGGGCTGCCGGGATGGTGGTGTTCCTCGTGACCCTGATGCTGAAGCGCTGCACCGCCATGAGCGGTGTGCTGCTCGACAGGAAGGGGAGCAAGAGGTCTGTGTGGGCGTAGGTGTCTTCTATTACGCCACATCACGCGACCGCTGCCCATCTTGATGAGGTAGTCTCTCCTTCGCCCAACAGCCACGATGACACCCAGGCGATCCCAGAGGCCTGTCGTGTGATCTTGAACGTCGACGTGGCCACCGAGGTGCAGGAGAGGAAGAGTACGGGCGGACGCGTCGTGGCGAAGTTTCGCTTTCTTCCTCAGTCGCTCTGCCTTGGCGTCGCACTCATCAGCAGCGCGCTGCCACTGCTGAGCGTATGAGCGATGATGAGCCGGGACACAGGACCTCATAGGATGACCGAAGAGGACTTGTGCTGGTGATCGCCCTTCCGCCCTCGGAGTGTTGCGCAGTTCCAGCAACCCGCGAGCGAACGCATCCTCGTCCAGGTGTCCCTGCTGTGTGGTCGTGAGGATCAGCTTCTTCACGGACTTGACCGCTGCCTCGGCGTGACCATTGGAGCGTGGATAATGAGGTGAAGATACACGATGCTCCACCCCCCATCGAGCCAGGAAGCGCCGTACCGATGAAGAAGTGAACTGCGGTCCACCGTCAGTCCTCAGGAGAACAGGCACGCCCGTGTCGGCGAACACACCCCGAAGGACACGAACGAGCTGATCAGCCGATGCTGGACGTGAGCATGCAGACACGTGAGGCCACCCAGACAAGCGATCTACATACACGAGGTATGTACGGCCTGCTGCGTGGAAGTAGTCTGCAGAAACTGACTCAAACACCCTGCTGGGTGTGTCCGTGTCCTGCCAGAGAGGTTCGTTGGCTTGGCTTGGTAGGAGTGGACGGCATAGTGAGCATCCAGAAACGACGTTCTCAACGTCTCTGTCCATACCAGGCCAGTACACCGTTTGTCGGGCCCGTCGCTTGGTGCGCTCCATCCCCTGATGACTGTCATGGAGTCGCTCTAGTGTTTCTCGGCGGAGGCTGTGAGGAATAAGAAGCCTCGGCCCGTAAACCACCAGGTCGTCGTCTACGGCCAGCAGACTGCGCACCGGCCAGTACGTACGCAAGCGGTGATCGAGGTCGTGGCAATGATCAGGAAGCCCTCGATGATGACGTTCTTGAGCAAGCAGTACTCCCCGTCTCTTGCTGCTGCGGCACGTACCATTTCCACAGTCTGATCCTGGAGTGGTGCTAAGCGGACGCCGTCCTCATTGGTGGCAGATAACGCTGAGATGACCGCTGAGTGGAGAGGGTCGAGGTCACCAGAAGTAGCAGCATCCTCTTCCTCCACTGGGTCCTGTACTGGAGCACGTGAGAGGGCGTCGGGCACACAGTGTGTCGATCCCTTTTGCCAGCTTGCTGTGAAAGAATACTGAGCAAGCTTCTCCCTCATGCGCTGCAGCCGCAGGTTCTCTATTTCTCCCAACAACTTGCTATTGAGGAGAGGTATCAGCGGGCGGTGGTCGAGCACTAGATCGAAGTGAGGGAGTCCTTTCAGGTAGGTGCCACATTTCCTGACTGCCCAGACGATTGCAGCCATTTCCAACTCTATTACTGCATAGCGGCTCTCTGTGTCTGTAACAAATCTTGACCCGCATTGCACCATCTTCCACTGGTCACTGTGCTTCTGCAGGAGAACGAATCCAAATCCGTGCATCCTTGAGGCGTCAGTCTGTAGCATCGTTGGTAATGATGGGTCGAAGTATGCCAAGACAGGTGGGCTGACGAGACACTGTTTCACCTTCTCAAACGCCTCTTCATGGTTAGGAGACCAGCACCAACTGTTCTTCGGGCGTAAGAGATCTCTGAGGGGTTGTGCAGCTGCAGCCACAGCAGGAGAAAAGCTTCCAAGCTGGTTTGTAAGACCCATGAATGATCGTAAGTCGGTGATGTGCTGTGGTCGTGGGAAGTCAGAGATTGCCTTAACTTTCTTTGAGTCTGTCGTGTAGCCTTGTCCAGAAACAGAGTAACCACAGTAATCTACCACTCTTTCCGCGAATGTAAACTTCTGTGGGTTGAGAGTGATGCCGTGCTGGTCACACCGCCGCACAATCTGAATGACATGGGCTAAGTGCGCACTGTAGGTGGAGTCATAGGCCAGGATGTCGTCCACGATCTTGATGGTGTTAGGTATGTCGCCGAGAGCTTGGTCTCCTCGACGGTTATACTCGTCTCCAGACGAGACGAGACCCATAACCGCTCGCCGAAACTTGTACCGACCCCAAGGTGTTATGAAGCAGGTTAAATCCTGGTCTTCTTCTCTAATGGGGACTTGAAAATACCCCATCTTGGCATCAAGAGTGGTGAACCAAACTGCTCCGGTCCCGATCGAGGCGATGGCGTCATGAGGTGAGCGCACTGGATACACGGGCCTCTTCACGTAACGGTTGAGTCGTGTCAGGTCAACACACAGCCTTACACCAGATGTCTTTTTTGGGACAGGCACGATGGGGTGGCACCATGCCGTAGGGTAGTCCACACTCTCGATGATTCCCTTGTTAAGCAGCTCTTCCAACTGGCTCTTAATTTCTTCACGCCAATTGTAAGGGATTGTACGAGATGCTGTTACGGCGAAGGGTCGAGCGTCGTCTGTCAACTCGATGGCCATGGATCCACCAGCCATTGCACGTAAACCTTCCTTTGCTTCGAAGACGCTGGGAAAGGCCTTGATCACAGCAGCAGCGTGCCCCGCACGCTGCTGTGGCGTTGGGTCGTAGGAATGAGGCCAGCTGATCACTTCTGTGGGCGTAGATAGAGGTGGCTGCGAGGCGGTCGGGTACTTGATGGAGCTGTTGCCGGTGTGCTGTTCTTCCTGCGTAGCGGTCGGATTTGAGCCGGAAAATCTTCGGGGAGGATTCCGAGAGCGATGGAATCGTACCAGCTAAGCAGCGCCCCCTTCACCTCCTTCACCACGCTCACAACAGTCTCAGCTTCCCTGTCGCCCAGTTGCAAGTGCGACGAGAAAGTTCCTACACAGGTGAGGGGGTGATTACCGGCAGCATAAAGTCCATCACCATCAGCGGGCGCCAAGCTGGAGGGCGGGATTCCAAGGAGTGTTGCCGTGTCGAGGCCAATAACGGTCGTTTCGGCCCCAGAGTCAGGAGTCCACGTAATCTTGTCTCTTCCAGCGGGATGTGTGGCGGTAATGAGCACCTGGGGCGCAGGTCGTGCCGTCACCGTCTTTGTGTATACGCCTGATAAGAGCTGGTATACACTGGCACTGGCTCCCCGCCTCGGGCCTGCACCGCGATGAGGAGAGACAGTTGAGGAACTCCTCGAAGCTCCTCGTCGTTTCCTCACTGTCTGCTGACATACACTCGCAAAATGCCCTCTTTTCCCGCAGTTACGACACACTTTATCTATTGCCTGGCATCCCCTTTTGTCACTGCGACAATCTTTGCCACAACGATAACAGCCCGTGGGGCTTGAGCCCCCGAAACTGCCCTTCCTGTAGTTCGAGACAGCGTTCACACCATGGCTCGAAGAGTGAGAGCCGCCCCTTAGTACTGCACTACACTGGTTAGCGCTCTCTGATGCTCTGCAAATATCTATGGCGTTTTCAAGGGTGAGTTTCTTGTTTTCCAGCATGCGTTTCAGAGCCACTTCGTCTCGTGTCCCAACGACAATTCTGTCACGCAGCTGATGGTTTATGCACTGGTCGCAAAAGTCACAGAAATTGGCGATTTCCTTTACAGCACATAAAAAGTCGTCAAAACCTTCTTGCGTTTCTTGCACGCGGGAGTAGAAGTCTCTTCTATCCATGATGATGTTGCGCTGGCTTCGCAGGTACTCACACATTGCATCGAGGATGGTTCTTAACTCCGCGTCTCTCGGTAAGCTTATCCCGTAGCGAAGTGTACGGGTCCACTCGTCGTCTAGGACAGCAGCGAGTGCCGCCCTCTGCTCAGCCAGGGAGAGTCAGTCTATCCTGGCGAGGGTTACGTATCCTTCAAACTTATGGCGCCACGTGTCGAACTCACGTAAAGATGCTGACGCCGTTAAGTGAGGAATGATGGTGGCGGACGTCGGGAACCTCGCGCCCTGGGTAGACGTGCTGCGGGCTGTGGTTTCGCCTTCATTGCTCGCCGTGGTGCGACTGGGAGCTTGTGTCCCCACTCTCTCCAGCAGCTGGGTTAAACGCTCCTCGCGAGCCTGACTCTGCTCCGACTGTCGCGCTAGCAGAGCCTGACTCTGCTCCGACTGTCGCGCTAGCAGGGCAGCCAGCGCCTCCAACTGCTTCTCCATTCTGCGCCGTACCCACTGCAGCCTTGTCCTGATCCTACTCACTGCGCCATGTTCGACTCTTGACCAGCAGGGGCACAGGAAACGCAGGTAACAGTGCAGGTGTTTATTCACAGAAGGTGTGAACAGAAGGCTGGAGGTAGGTGATCTCTCGGCGCCAGGCCGCGCACTTCCACTTAACACTTATGACTGAAGCCTAGCTCGTTCACTCATACACGTATTCATGCCTCACACAAGTCTCGCTCATTCACTCGTTCACACAACTAGCTAACAACCACACATTTCCTTTTTTCTCTTTTTTCCCCTCTGTTTCCTCTCGTCTACCTTACTTTCACTCTTGCTCCGTTTGCTCTTCGTCTTTAATTTTTCATTCCAATCCTTCGTTTCTTTCTCTCCTATCATTTTCACCTGCATATTTTCTGTTTTATTCAAGATTTTTTCAATGTTTTATTGTCATTTATTTTTATTATAACAATTTTTTTTTTCATGTACATATATATTTTTCCTTTTTCCTTTTCCTCTGTTTTTTTTTATGAGTTATTTTGGAAACATATGTAGTAAACATTTTCTCGAGGTGCTTTTCTTTAATTTCAATAATGTTTTCTTCCTTGCTTACCGTACTGATGTTAGGAATTAAACTGAGTCTTCCTCCTCCTCCTCCTCCTCCTCTTTCACCTTCTCCTCGTCCTCGTCCTCGTCCTCGTCCTTGTTCTCCTCCTCCTCCTCCTCCTCCTCTTTGTGGACAGTTCGGAGACGAAGTAGGTGTTCATGCTAATGAGGGAAGGGAAGCCGATCGGATTATGCATCTTAGCGCGACGGAGGCAGAGGAAAATGAGGGAAAAATGAGGTGGGAGGAGGAAGTGGAGGAGAAATAACATGCAAAGGAGAGGAAGGAGGAAAAGGAGAAGGAATAGGAAGGAAAGGAGGAAGAGGAGGGGGAGAAGCCGGGAAGGGTAAATGAGTGTGTGAAGAAAAGGAAAACAAAAATAGTTATGAAAAGACAGAAGAGTAAGAAGATAAATAAATATAAATTTGAGCTAAGAAAAATGGTTGATGCTTTCCTACTTTTGAAATGAAGAGATGGATGTTAAAGCGAAATGGGAAAATGAATGGAGCTGAAAAAATTAAAAAAAAAGTTTTGCTTCATCTTGCCATTGTATGTCTTTATTAAATGACTGGTAATTTGGTAACGAAAAAATCATCACTTAAAAAAAAAAATTGTAATTATATTAGATCAGAGCGCTGATCATTCGTGGTATTAATATATTTATTTTTATTAATTCCTCTATTGCTTATGGATAAGTTTTTAACATGGAAATGAGATTAGCCTCTGGCTGCACAAAAAACAGAATCCTTATTTAGTACACTGCTTACATGGAAAATATTAGTTGGAGGGTTTAAAGGGACTGAGGTGAATTTATTTAGTGATGGGAAGCTGAATTTTGCATTAAGGAGTGCCAGTAAAGGCGTGCCAGTGCTGTATTGAGTCGTGTGCATCGGCCGAGCAAACATAAATGTGTGGCGTACTGAGTCGTGAGCGGTGGCGTAGGGCTGGTAGTGGCACCCTTAATGGACATCGCCATATGGAGTAGGGTGGCCAGTTCCTTGCTCCGCCGCCTTTACATTCTCAGTCATAGTTGAACGGTACCCATTTTTTGTAAAGGAGTACAAGTAGACAAAGATGGTAAAGGAAAGTGTTGGTACTTCGGAAATAGTGCAAGTCATAGGAAAAAAAAATAAAATCTGGCAGAGTTATTGTATATATGTGCCAGTGGAAGGGCTGAGTGACTGAAGATCCCGGCTAATTCTTGTATCAGTTAAGTTAAGCAGAACAAGGGTACAAGTTGAGAGAAACCTAAACAGTCGCACCGTGAGAGGGGATGGTGAGGGAGGCAGTCAGGTAACGAGTTTGGAAGACCAGCAGCCACGGAGGACAGGCAGAAGACAGGAAGGGAAGCAGCGCAGGAGGGCCGTGATAGATTACAGGCAGAGGGAGGGAGTTGATAAGACGAGTAGATTCTTAGTGTGCCTTGTTGAGAAGTGGCGTAAGTTGAGCCCCACCACATCAGAGGCTTGCTGTGTGCAGGGCGGACAGGACCCTCGTGTAAGGCCAGCAGCAAGAAGGGGAGGATGGAGGAAGAACACCAAGTAAACGGTATAACTTCTAATTCCAGTATATTTAACAAGGGTTGAGAAATGGAATATACAAGTAGTACCAAGATAGGGGATGATACATACACGTAGTCTATACACAGCTTTCAGTTTTTTGTCTTATTTCAGTTATTCATTTACTTATTACGTTTTTAAAGATATAGTTTTCAATGTTTTGTGGAGGACGTGAATGTTCAGTAAGAAAGAGAGGGTTAGAAAAGGGTTACTAAAGGAGAAAGGATAGCGTCTTGAGGCTTGGGGCTTTAAATAATTAAGTTGTACGAGAGGTAAAGACCATCAGGAGCTCCTTTCTCATTCATTAACCATAGAAAGGCAAAACACCACTATGGTCTTCTCCCTTTTTCAGTTTGTATAAGATAAAAAGAGGGAAAAAAAAGTATAAAAGCATCAAGCCCGATAGTTTCTCTTCGTAGGTTCAGTAAATCCTGTTATTTAATCTCCCCTTATTTCGAGAAGCGTTGTTTTTTTATGGCAAGCAACACTGGAAAGATAACACGCGTGGGGAATCTTTAACCTTCATATATTTGTTGGCTGTGTAGTGGGAAGCCGCCGTGTGTCAATTACTGGCAGGCTGAAAAAGGATGGAAAACTGGGCGCACGCACACACACACACACACACACACACACACACACACACACACACACACACACACACACACACACACACACACACACACATACACACACACACGAGAGAGAGAGAGAGAGAGAGAGAGAGAGAGAGAGAGAGAGAGAGAGAGAGAGAGAGAGAGAGAGAGAGAGGCAAGCAAGCAGAAACAAGGAAAGATCCTGAAAGATTAAGCGACGCACACCACCATAACACACACACACGCACACACAGACCGACATACACAGCCACCCGCACAACAGTCATGATACTCGCACAGGCCACAGTGACATATGAAACTTGGGGTGAGGGGGGAGATCGGGGGTAGTTGGGGAGGAAGGCTGGAGGGAGGAAAGGAGGAGTTTTCTGTCAGCGTAACACAGCAGCTTGCGACTTCAGTGGCGTCCCTTGAATTTATAGTGGGAACTGCCGAGGAGGTGGAGGAGGGGGAAAAAGAAGGTAGTGGTGGTGGTGGTGGTGGTGGTGGTGGTGGTGGTGGTAGGTGCATGGTGGTGGTGGTGGCAGACGAGGGCTTGAAGAGGAAAAGAACGTTTCCTCCTCCTCTTCCTAACATCCTCCTTCTCTTGCTCCTCCTCCGCCTCCTCCTCTTGTTCTTGCTCACACTCCTACACTTCCTTCCTCCTCCTCCCTCTTCCTCCTCCTCCTCCTTTAAACCCCACACACACTCCTGCACCTCCTTACGCTTCAACAAGCGAACAGGATTGAATAATCTGACCTGAAAATTTTACGTACGTTAGGTAAACATTTGCTCGAGTAAACCTGAACGATCTCTCTCTCTCTCTCTCTCTCTCTCTCTCTCTCTCTCTCTCTCTCTCTCTCTCTCTCTCTCTCTCTCTCTCTCTCTGACAGGTGTAGTCCCAGGTGGGTTTGCTGTGATATTTTTCTGTGTTCTCAAAGCTGCTGGCGCGGGGAGAGGAGAGGAGCGATCCATATGCATGACCATTGCTGTAACATCGTGGAAACTGCCGTGGTCAGGAGGGAAGAATGTGCTGCTGGCCTGCTTGTCTTTTTCACACTCCTCTGTACCTCTTGTGCCTGTGTGTGATGTCTGCGTGGGTTACAGTTCAGAGAAAAGAAAGAACGAGCTCCTTTCACTTTTCCATGATCTGTTAACGAAGAAATAAGAGTAAAGGAAGTATAAGAAGGAAGTAAAGAGGTGAAGGGAAAGTGTAAACCTTGTGATTAGTTATGGATAAGAGATTGTACATGTTTAGGGAAGGGGGAGATAAATTGTGAAGGGTTTATCATCGCTTTATGTGCTTGTGTGTGTGTGTGTGTGTGTGTGTGTGTGTGTGTGTGTGTGTGTGTGTGTGTGTCCTGCCGGTAAAGGGAATAAGGAGTGTGTAATGGATTAAATGGATCGCAGGGGAGTTTTGTTTAAAATATCTGTCTAATATTGCCGAACTAAAACAAAGAAAAGGCAGGAGTGAAATGTAGGACAGGCTAGAACAAAGTGATGTGTGTTCCAGAGAGAGAGAGAGAGAGAGAGAGAGAGAGAGAGAGAGAGAGAGAGAGAGAGAGAGAGAGAGAGAGAGAGAGAGAGAGAGAGAGGATTGATCGATGCCCATATTTGCATTGCCCCCTCCCCGACTCTCTCTCTCTTTCTATCTCTCTCTCTCTCTCTCTCTCTCTCTCTCTCTCTCTCTCTCTCTCTCTCTCTCTCTCTCTCTCTCTCTCTCTCTCTCTGTCACGTCTTCTTCAACTTCTAGATACGGATGGTATGTATGTATGTATGTATGCACGTATGTGTGTAAAAGTATATATGTAAGTACATTGTTTTGTTGATCTCTTGTTTTTTCTGTTCACATACATTTTTACTTTAAAGATTTACTTCCGGGAACACTCATTCCTGCCTTGTAACTGTGGGAATGCAATTACGCTTCTTTCTTCTCTCTCTCTCTCTCTCTCTCTCTCTCTCTCTCTCTCTCTCTCTCTCTCTCTCTCTCTCTCTCTCTCTCTCTCGTAAGAGTAGTAGTAGTAGTAGTAGTAGTAGTAGTAGTAGTAGTAGTAGTAGTAGTAGTAGTAGTAGCAGCAGCAGCAGCAGCAGCAGCAGCAGCAGTAGTAGTACAGTGTGTTAGCATTAGTACCATCACTATCACCACCACCACTACCACCATCATTATTCCACCGTCATTAATTTGTCTCTTTACACTCATATGGATTGAATTAAAAGAAAATATTTTGGTTATTATTTTAAAGGAGGGATCCCTTTTTTTTTTTTTTCGCCCTGTGGTGTTGGTGTGTTGGGTAAGTTTTCCCGAGGGCGAGTCTGTGGCGGAAGCGAGGGAACGGTAAGCGGGAGGGGAAGGGGAGTAAGAGAGAGAGAGTGAGGGGGAGATGGATAGTGAGATCGGGAGAGGGAGAGGGAGAGGTGTGGGGAGTGAGCGGTGCATGTGTTGGTACAATGGCTTCTGGGAAACTGTTTCTTTCTCTCTTGTCTACTGGAAGGTTTTGTTTTCAGAAATCTGCAGGTGTCTTTTTTTTTTTCACCTACTCTTCCACTACCTCTCGATTCTGTGTTTCTTTTATTGGTTTATTTTTGCTTTCGGCTGTCTTTTCTTAAAACTGCATGCACACTGACATTCACAGACTTCCCCACACACACACACACACACACACACACACACACACACACACACAGACGTGCCATCATGCAAGATCTTAACACATTTCAAATTGTGACAAAAATAGGAATATTACATACTATTTATAGGTCAATATGTAGGAAATGAATAAATAGAAATACGGAGAGGCAAAAGAAGAAAGAAAACAAGCAGGAAAGATGTTCCTTTACATTTTGTGTTGTTCGAAAAAAGAAGTTAATTTCATTTGATTTATTGCTTATTTTTCTGTTTGTCTGTCTGTCTTCTCTCCGTCTGTCTGTCTCTGTCTGCGTTTCTGTTTATCTGTCTTTTTTCTGTCTTTCTATCTGTCTGCCTCTCTCAGTCAGTCAGTCAGTCAGTCAGTCAGTCAGTCAGTCAGTCAGTCAGTCAGTCTGTTTCCCTGCCTGCCTACCTTCTTACGTGCCTGCTTGCCTCTCTCTCTCTCTCTCTCTCTCTCTCTCTCTCTCTCTCTCTCTCTCTCTCTCTCTCTCTCTCTCTCTCTCTCTCTCTTCCTCCTCTTTTACATCCCTAGTATGAAATAACTTTTTCATTGACTAAAAACACTAGTCCCACCTCCCGTCTCTCCGTTACCCCTCCAGCCCTCCCTTGGCCAGAACACAGGAAAGCACTACTACTAACACCTTCCCGTGAGTCGCTAATACCTCCTGCCGTCACGCCACGCCTCCATCCCACCAGCCCCTCACTGCCTGCCTTAGGTCCTTATTCAGAAAAGCTCTGTTCTCTCACCACGAGTATTTTCAAAGGCTACAAAGATGACTGGCTGAATTCTCAAGAGTGTTTCTCCTGTTAGTAATGTAGAAATCTTGTTAATCTTTCACTAAAACCAGAAAGACACAGTTAGAGATCCCTTGTTACTTTTTTTCTAGAGTCTTTTGAATGTAGCGAAGGTGCGCCACAGAAGTGTTTCAGAATATGGTCCTATCTAACCATAATTGTTTTGCCTCTCAGCCTGATCCTCCTCCGCTCGGTTACCAGGTACAGACACGCTGCCTTACACAACTATGATAGCTTACACACACACACACACACACACACACACACACACACACACACACAGAAGCATTCCCTTGTCAGCCGTTACGTTAAGCCTCAGGAAACGTCATCTCGTTACTGTAATCGAGTTAACCATTTGTTACTTCTGCTAAATTTTGGGTATTGTGAGATTTTGGGTTTCTTGTTGTGTGTGTGTGTGTGTGTGTGTGTGTGTGTGTGTGTGTGTGTGTGTGTGTGTGTGTGTGTGTGTGTGTTGTTTTGGTTCATGGAGAAAGAGAGGTATATAGATTGTAATCCTAAAAAAAAAAAAATAATAATAATAATATTATTATTATTATTATTATTATTATCATTATTATTATTATTATTATTATTATTATTATTATTATTATTATTATTATTATTATTATCACCGTTCTCATTATCATTACTATTATCACTGATATAAACAATCCCACCTAACACACACACACACACACACACAGAGAGAGAGAGAGAGAGAGAGAGAGAGAGAGAGAGAGAGAGAGAGAGAGAGAGAGAGAGAGAGAGAGAGAGAGAGAGACAGAGTAAGACGGGAAGCTCAATTACCTCGCTCAGTAGACGAGAAATTCAGATTGGCAGAAGTTAAGGGGAGAAGCAGAGACCTTAGGAGGAGCAGCTGTGGAGGCGAGGAAGGGCTGGGGAAGGCGTTGCTGGTTTAGGCACGTGAACCGGGCATGGAGGGTTGATAGGACGTGTAATGTAACTCAAGATAAATAAAATGTATGAAGGTAAAGTTAGAGAAGAAGTAATAGGAAGAATAGGAGAGGAAAGAAGAGAGTGACTGACAGTCCATGTAATAGACACCTTAAGGTACATACGTGAAGATAGTGCTAGAGAAGTAAGAGGAAGAAGAATAGGACAGGAGTGAAGAGAGAGTGGGAGAGGCTTAAGGAAACCGTGGGAGAGAAAGATAAAAGATAAGAAAAATCGGATGAACAGAAGGTGTGGGAATAAAAATAAAGGATAGTTGGAAATATGAAGAAAAGAGAAAGGATGGGAAGAAGAGCAGATGAAAGAAAGGATATCGTGGGAGGGAAAAAGAGAGAGAAAAATCAGATCAAGATGAACAGGAGGTGGAGGATAAGGGAGGAACAGAAGTAAGGGGAAGGAGAAAATACGAAGGAGAGAGGAGAAAATGATGGAAGAGTGGGTGTGGGCTAGGAAGTTCATGAGAGGAAAAAACTGAGGAAAGAAGAATCCTATCAGAGTAATATCTAAAGAACTGAAGGATGAAGAGGAAGAGGAAAAAAAAATACAAGAAAAAAGCAAGACAGGAAAGAGAGACTGAATGGGTAAGAGAGATAGGAAGAGGGAGAGGAAAAAGGGGAAAGAGAGGATGGAAAAAAAGGAAAGGGAAGGAAAGAGAGAGATGGAGAGTGCTGGGGAAGGAGGAGGCAGAAATGAAAGCAAAGAAATACAAGATAAAAAGAAAGAAATGACAGGTGGGAAGGACTGGATGGATAAGAGGAGGGAAAGAGGAAAGAGAGGAGAGAAAAAGAGAGAGGGGGAGGGAGTGTGTTGGGGCAAGAGGAGGCAGCGACGAAGGCGGGAAATGGAAGGTGTAATCCCTGCTCAGGCGCCATTCTATTAAGCAGCTCCCTCGGCACGGCATTGTGGGTGCCGCCCAGCTCCTGCCGGGCCCCGTAAATTCCTCGACTTATTTTTGGATTTTAATTGGATAATCCGACGGTGCGACGCCCTTAGGAGGTAAACAGGAAGAAGAAAGGAAGGAAGGAAGGAAGGAGGAGGATGTAGAGGTAAACAAGAAGGACAGGAGGAAGGAAGGAAAGAGGAAAGGTCAAGAACTGAGGTGTTGAGGAAAAGATGCAGTGCCTGATATCAAATACTGGAGAAAGAGGGAGGGAGGAAGGAAAGAAAGAAAGGAAGGAAGAGAATGTGCACGTTAAGGAAAAAGTAGGAATGGTGAGGAAATGCGGAAGTACCAAAACAGTAAGAGAAAAGAAAGAAGGAAGAAAGGAAGATAAAGGAATGGAGGTGGAAGATAACTAGAAAGGATGGGAGGAGGAGGATGTTAAAAAAAGGACAGGAGGAAGGAAGGAAAGGAGAGAAAGTCAACAATAGAGGTATTAAGGGAAAGATGCAGTGCAGAGATATGGAATAGTGAATGAGGAAGAGGAAGGAAAGAAGGACGTGGTGAAGGAAGGAGAGAGGAGAATGAGGACGCTAAGGAGGAAGAAGTTAAGGGAAAGACGGAATAGTTAGATGATTTGGAACGAAGGAAACGGAAAGAAGAAGAGAGAAAAGAAGAGAAGAAGGAAGTGTAAGGAGACAGAACAAAGAGGAAGGAAGGAAGGAAGGAAGGAAGGAGATAGTGTAGGAGAGAGGAGTTAGGAAGGAGTAGGAGTCCAGTAATATAAACTACTACTCGTCTTAACCTCTGCAGCTTGATGAAATGTGCGTTTGGTGCAAGACTTCCCTGATGACTGAGCAACCACTCTTGTTTACCTAGACATCTTATTTTAATATTTTCATTCCCTAGACAACATATGACAAGTTCTCATTTTCACTATTTCATTTCATTTTCTTCCATTCACATTTTTCTCCAAACTCCTTCTTGGTTAGCTAACTCTGTCTAATTTTCATCCTTCAGGACTCATGATTATTTGTCGTCTTTTTTTCTTTATATACATCCACTGGTCATCATCTACATCTTGAGCATCAGAACATAAGAAAATAAAGGAAGCTGCATGAAGCCGTCAGACCTACACGTGGCAGTCCCTGTATGAAAATTGCCCACCTATTTCCATCTTTTATCCTGAACTATAAATCTGTCTAATCTTCTTTTAAAGCTCCCTAATGACTCAGCACTAACAACCTGATTACTGAGTCCATTCCATTCATCTACCAGTCTTTGAGAATCAATTCCTTCCTATCCCTTTTTCAAACCTAACTTTCATGCTTGAACCCTTTCATCTCAAATTCTATCCTGATTACTTATCCTGAGAATTTTGCATATCATACTTGTTATATCCCCTATACCATTCTAAGTTATCTATCTGCTCCTCTCTTAATCTACGCGTGTCTAGTTCATTCTTCTGACTCATCCCTTTATTTTCCCTCTAAGTGGTGAAACTCTGCATTGCGTTGGTGAGAAGGGAAAGGGATACGAACTGGGGACGAACGAGATACATCGGCCAGTCTGTCCTTAGTTTTATCTTCAGTCTTAGGCAGGGGAAGGAATAAGCCAGAAAGGGACACGAACTGGGGACGGAGATACATCGGTCAGTCAGTCCTTAGTTTTATCTTCAGTCTTAGGCAGGGGAAGGAATAAGTCAGAGTCAGGTAAAGGGAGAAAATTGGGTCTAATTGAGGACGATAAACCCACGTGCTTTATAATTGTCCTAATTGGCAGTGATGGTGACGGATGTGGTCAAGATAAACGTTTCTGCCAAAATGGACCATAATCTTGACTAGGGAGCAGCGTCGGGCGGTTAATACTCGTAAATCTTCGTAATGGTGGTCTATGGTGCGTGGAGTGTACCTACCTATATACCGTACCTACATTGTGGTGCTCTCTCTCTCTCTCTCTCTCTCTCTCTCTCTCATACCTTCTTGGGTTGTGATTAAGTGCCCAGTGTTGCATCGTTTCTCTCTGTTTCTGCTTTCTCTCTCTCTCTCTCTCTCTCTCTCTCTCTCTCTCTCTCTCTCTCTCTCTCATACCTCTCTTGGGTTGTGATTAAGTGCCCAGTGTTGCATCGTTTCTCTCTGTTTCTGCTTTCTCTCTCTCTCTCTCTCTCTCTCTCTCTCTCTCTCTCTCTCTCTCTCTCTCTCTCTCTCTCTCTCTCTCTCTCTCTCTCTCTCTCTCTCTCTTTCTCTCTCTCTCTGCTTGATTATCACTCTCTTCTTTCAAGTTCGTCCTTGTTTTCCCTTCTTTCTTTCCTACCTACAACCCTTCCATTAATTCTTATCTTTTATCCTTGATTTTTTCTTTTCCCTCTTTCTAATTCTCCTTTTCTCTTTACCCTGTCAATCCTTTCCCACATCTTTTCCTCTCCTTATCCTGTCCATGTCTTCCTTTTTTTTTGTTTCTCCTTGTTCTTCCCCTCTCTCCCTCTCTATGCCACCGTCCATTCCCTTCTTTTTCCCGTTTCTTCTTACCCCTGACCTTCCTTCCTTTTACCCTGTCCATTCCTTTACTTTTTACTTTCTCTCTTCCCTGCTTCCCCTGCCTGCCGTCCCCCAGTCAGCTCCCCAGAGGCAGGGGCGGCCGGGCGACATCAGTGGCGGTGACAGGGCTGGGTCGCATCTCCAGCCGCCTGACAGACGCGAGGTCACTGCGGATGTTATACTTGGAAACGCCCCTCTGCTCTCCTTCTTCCTCGACTCCCTACGCCACTCAAGTAAAGGAACGGGCGACCAGCAGTGCCTTTATTGAGGAGGAAGGAAAAAGGTATCCAATATTTATGTTCTCACGTGGTGTGGAGAACGTGGTTGAGTATTTAGGAATGGGATGTTACTGTTTTGTGTTTAGTTTTTCGTTGTTGGTTAATTTAGTTTTTTTTTTTTCTGGTATGTGTTTGTGCGTATCTTTTATTTATTTATTTATTTATTTATTTTTGTTTATCTTTTTTTTTGGGGGGAGGGGCAGAGTTTAAAGGGGTATTTCAGTGATGTCTTTCTATCGATCGGTATTGTTTATTTGTAGAGTTGCTTATAGTGTTGGTTAATCTAATTTCTCATGTTTTGTTCGGGGAAAATTTATCGTTTAAATATATTTTCTCCATCCATTCACGTCTGTCTGTCTTTCTGCTTGACGTTGGTATTGTTCATTTTGCCGCTGTGTTTGTTATTGGTTAAGCTTTGTGTGCGAAAAATGTTTACTTTATCTAATATACTTTTCTTGGTATCGGTGATGTCACTTTGCTTTCTTTGCGTGAGTATAGTCCATTTACATATTCATTATTAGTGTACGAATATTTCCAGTTTTGATTCAGTGGCTTAGTTCGGTGAGTACAAATATTTTACTCGATATTCATCTACGACTTTCTTTTGCCTTCCCAGCTGTAGCAGTGCTTCTTTTTAGCTAATAATTACATACTAATAATTATAGTAGCTAATAATTCATACATAATAATTACATAATAATTACATAGCTAATAATTCATACAAACATACTTGTGTTCGAGTTATCTTATTGAAATTATTTAATATACTGTCATAACAAAAATTGGAACATGTGAGTGCTTTAGAATTGAGAACGTGTGCGTTAAAGGGAAAACAGTTCATTGTGATCTGCACCTCCTAGACACTACCACACCCTTTTCCTGTTTATTTGTTTATTTATTTATTTGCTTATTTGTTTATCTATTTATTCATTTCATATTCTGGTATTGATTAATGTAATTTCACACTTTATTGTTATTATCTGCTTCAGTTTGGTTAGTGAAAAGACTTCTACGTATTCAGCAATGTCTCTCCTACTGTCTAACTCCATTACGTTCTCAAAATTTAGGTAAAAGTCCATTGCATCGATTAAAGCATGCAGGGACTCGAGGAAAAAGTAACATGACATGAAATGAAAGAATAAAAAAACAAAATGTTCTGTCTACTGCTCAAAAAAGTGTAATATCGCCACACATTATACGTCGTGGTGGAGGTGGTAAGGTAATTATCATATTCATCTTCGTCGCGTCGGAACGTTTCGAAGCCTGGCGTGTGTGTGTGTGTGTGTGTGTGTGTGTGTGTGTGTGTGTGTGTCAAAAAGACTCGTTGTCAACACGCATCTCTAGACCTTTTGATGCTGTAATTGTGTTTCCTGCGCTTCCTCCCTTCCCGTGTGTTTGTGTGTGTGTGTGTGTGTGTGTGTGTGTGTGTGTGTTGTGTGCAGGTGTGTGACCTTGAACCTTGTTTTCTTCCTGCACTGGAAAGACCAGTAGTTAAGTGTCACTGTCAACAGAATACTAACTTTCATGCCCTTTTTTTTGTTGAAATTAGGCAATAAAAGGCAATACCAAGTAAATGACACTCTTTACACGCATGTGATACAAAAAGGAATCCACTTTTTGGAAATCATGATGAAAAAAAAGAAATACTTGCGAAGAACCTTGACTCTGAGAAACAATAAATAAATCTCACAAGTAAATATTCAAATTTTCACTATATTTTCCTCCATTCACAAATTTATCCAATCTCTCTTGCTTCACTAACTTTCCAATGTCTAAATTTTTGTTGTCACTGCCGTTGAAAGCTCGTGATTAGTAAGAAAATGGTAGAGAGAAATGTTTCTACCTACTGAGCTGCGAAGAATTTTCCAGTCATAGTCTAATCTCTCCTATGTAAAATTTCATGCTCCGCCAGTGGTGTGCGTGGGTGGCTCGTGCCTCTAATGTGCAGCCTCCACGGAATTATACAAGCGAGAATGAGAGGGACGTGCATCATTTAGACTCGACCTTCACTTTTACATCATGCTTTAAAGGATAAAAGGGAGAAAATCGAGCCAAAAAATAAAAAAAATAAAGTAAACAGATAAACACTACTCGGAAAAAAAAATTATACGACTTCAAATTTCCTGTCACTGTTCTCTAGATAATTAAACAAGCTCGACCTTCACGCTTCGTTCATGTCTTTATACTGTGCTGTAAGGTATAAAAGAAGGAAGTAAAAACTCAAACATACGCTGCTAAAAGAAAACATAATTATTTCTCATTTCACTTTCCTTACTATCATCCTTGTCACCTTCACCTCACTGCACACCTCTCATCATCCTTCAGCACCATTTTCTTCACTGTTATCATCTTTCATCACCTTTCAGCATCACTCTCACCGGCCCTACACCATTCATCACTCATCACTATCAGTCATCTCATCACTGCACTTGTAATAGTGAATGAATGAATGAACGGAAATGAGTGTAAAGGGAAAATGTTCAAGTATATTTAGTTGACCAGATGGCTAGGAGGAGTGGAAGTGATTTTAAATTAGATGTAATAGTAATTGTAATAGTAGCAATTGCCGTAGTATTAGTAGTAGTGTTATTGTTTTTTGTAATGCTAATGCTAATAATACTGAGTGCATCTGGCCATAGTCTACTCTCTCTCTCTCTCTCTCTCTCTCTCTCTCTCTCTCTCTCTCTCTCTCTCTCTCTCTCTCTCTCTCTCTCTCTCTCTCTCTCTCTCTCTCTCATGTTAGTGTGATCAGCGGGTCCTCGCCTCCCTGCCTGGACAATTCTTTCTCTGATGCAGCGGGAACATGAAAGGCGAATACTGAAGCGCTTGATTGCGACGCTTCTGCTGCCTATACGTGGCGGTGCTGCGGTGCTGTGGTGCTGTGTGTAGTGCTGCTATTGCCTCTCTCTTCCTCTCTCCGAATAAAAGATGGTTAGGGAGGGAATGGGAGGGTCACAGGGAGAGGAAGAGGTGTAAGAGTAGGTGGATGATGATGGGTAAAGAATACTAGTAGGAAAATACTGGTTTGATTATCGTATTATCAGCAGGGAATGTAATGAGTACGTAGGAGGTGCAGGAATGTTTGTGTGTTTTGATGTTTTTTTTCTGTGTGTGTGTGTGTGTGTGTGTGTGTGTGTGTGTGAGTGTTTTCGTTCGTTTGGCCTTTCCTGGCATCCACCTGAGTGAGTGTTAATTACTCCTCTCCTGCCAGGTGGAAAGTTGCGTTAGACAGTGAGAGAGAGAGAGAGAGAGAGAGAGAGAGAGAGAGAGAGAGAGAGAGAGAGAGAGAGAGAGAGAGAGAGAGAGAGATAAAATAATGATGTGTATGTGTGTGTGTGTGTGAAGGCAGGTAGGCATAAAAGTAGGTAGGCATGTAGACATTACACTAACCTTACATAAAACTCCCTAGAGAGAGAGAGAGAGAGAGAGAGAGAGAGAGGGAGAGAATAGTGGTCGTATATTTAGAGTAGCGGCCGTAGATCTTGCGCTTCCCTTGACGCCGCCTTGGCATCAACAGGTCTGCCTTGATGGAGGGCCCGTGGGTGGCGCCACAAGTCCGTTGTGACTGGATGGAGGCGCGGCTTGGTCACGGCACAGGTGGAGGAGTGCAACTTTGTTTTAAATAGTTGAGGAGGGAGAGAAGGGAGAGTGAAAAGCGAGAGAAAAGAAAAGGACGAAGAAACAGCAGAATGGGCGGGAATTAGAAGCGAGGGGAAGGGAGAAGGTGGGAGGGAAAGGAAGTCGGAAGGAGAAACCAGGAAAGAGAAGAAAGGAGGAAGAGGATATAGAGAGGAGGAGAAGGAAAGAGAAAAGTGAAAAGCGACAACTAAAGAAAAGATAAAAGGTACAGCAGAATGGGCGAGAATGGGAAGCAATGGAAGGATAGAAAAAAAAAAGAAAGGTGGAGAGAGAAGGTTTGAAAGAATAGAGGGGAAAAAAAGAAAGAGAAGTGGAACAAACGGGAGCGGAAAGCAAAGGGAAGGAAAGGGAAATAGAAAAAATCAGAAACAAAAGGAAGATAAAAGGTGTAAAGAAGAGATGGAGAAATAAGGAGAAATTAGGGAAAGGGAATTAACGGGGAACTGAAATGAGAAAATAGGAAAATGAAAAAAAAGGAGGTAGGAGAAATAGAAGAAGTAGGAATCTAGAAGGTAGAAAAGGAACGAAAAAATAGAACGAAAAGGAGTGAGAAGGAGGATGAGGAAAACAACAAATCAGGAGAAGGAAAACGAAGGAATAGATGGACAAGAATAGATAAGAAACCAAATGAAGAAAGGAGCCGAAACACGAGGAAAGACAAAGGAAACAAAAAAAAAATAGAGAAAAAAAGGTACGAGAAACCACAAGAACACTGAAGAAAAACGAAACTAAAAGAAAGAGGAAAAAAAAATCTTGTGAAAGAGAAACGAAGCGGGAGGGAAAGAATACAGGAAACTTTGGAGTAGCTGGGAAAGAAAGAAAGAATGAGAAGGAAGGTGGAGGGGGAGGGGAAGTGGAGGAGGTGGAAACATGCAGTGTAGTATATTGTCGGAAAAAGAGAACGGACGATATGTGGAGATGTGGTATGCGTGTGTGGAAGATGGAAGAGGTGTCGGAGGTGAAGGGAAGCGGATGGGTGGACGGGATGGGTGGAAGGGGAGATGGACAGATGGATTGTAGTGCTGATGGCGGGTGGTGGTGGTGGTGGTGGTGGTGGGGGTGCTGGTAGTGGTGGTGGAGGCGTGTGAGGGAGCGAGTGGTGTTGCCTAAAGTTTGTAAACCATCAGACGAACCGGGCCAGCATGGAAAGAATGGTTTGTTTTCAGAGCGAAGGGGAAAAATATAAAAGAGGGGAAGGGAGACAAACTTTGTATGAAATTTGGAGGAAAAAGGAGGCCGAGAAAAAATGAGCTACTGAATGCATCAAAGAGAAACATTGTCGTCGCCTCCAGAAAGAGAGAGAGAGAGAGAGAGAGAGAGAGAGAGAGAGAGAGAGAGAGAGAGAGAGAGAGAGAGAGAGAGAGAGATAGAAACAGACAGAAAACAGCCATCCACCAACTTTCCTTTCTTCCTCCCTTCTCTCATCTGGCGCCGTAACCCAGCACGGGATAGAATGTTTACACCCTCACCGCCCGCCAATAAGGAAGAGGTAGGCGTGTCCCTCCCCGTTATGTGATTGGTCCATTAACTCCCGTGTGTCAAGGGGACGTTTGTAAGGGAACCCGATCTGTCAATATTTAGCAAGAGTGTCGCCGTCACTCAAACTCAGCGACAGGAGAAGCCCAGGAGAAAAGCAATTATGTTAATGGAAATGCCACCTGAAGTCAAGGGAGATGTGTCGTGGTGGTGGTGGTGGTGGTGGTGGTGGTGGAACGTGTGCATAGTGAAAAAAAATGTTTATAAAAATTAATACAGATATATATATGGTACAGAGAGAGAGAGAGAGAGAGAGAGAGAGAGAGAGAGAGAGAGAGAGAGAGAGAGAGAGAGAGAGAGAGAGAGAGAGAGAGAGAGAATTATGTAGTCTGTAAAGTAATATTCCAGTCAGCTCTTGTGAGAAAGTTTTTATAAATGAGTGCAGACACACACACACACACACACACACACACACACACACACACACACACACACACACACACACACACACACACCGTCACTAGAATAATGATGTTGCTGTAATGAGAGAAAATAATATACACGGACTGGTGAAGAACGAGGAGGAGAATAGTAATAATAATAATAATAATAATAATAATAATAATAATAATAATAATAATAATAATAATATAATGATAATAATAACAATGGCAGTCCTTATAATAATTTTCAGCGCAAATATACGAGACAGAGGAGGAGTAACGAAGGGAATAATAATAATCATAATAATAATGGTGACAATAATATAAATAATGATACTACTACTACTGCTTCTACTACTACTACTACTACTACTACTACTACTACTACTACTACTACTACTACTACTAATAATAATAATAATAATAACAATAAGAGTAATGACTGTCATAACTCAGGTATGGTAATGCGGTGTGCAAATATTTATATAATAGCCACGACTTAGTCACAAATACGCTTCGGTGCATTATAATGTGCCGTCCTGTACTCGTATATATATTTCATTATCCAGCCATTACTCACACACACACACACACACACACACACACACACACACACACACACACACACACACACACACACACACACACACACACACGTACAAAAACATGCATAACGTGAATACATACTGACATATAAACATATATACATACATACATACGTACGTAGTACATGCATACATACATACATACATACATACATAAATAAATGAACGGTAACAAATTCCAATTCCTGCAACAACTCCTAACTATACCAATTTTCTTTGTCAACTGTGCAAACTCCAAACAAATTTCTTAATTCGTGAAGTTTCATTTCCCCTCTCTCTCTCTCTCTCTCTCTCTCTCTCTCTCTCTCTCTCTCTCTCTCTCTCTCTCTCTCTCTCTCTCTCTGGTTGGGTATGGATATTTTGTATTTTCACGGTGATGATAGACAAGAGAGAGAGAGAGAGAGAGAGAGAGAGAGAGAGAGAGAGAGAGAGAGAGAGAGAGAGAGAGAGAGAGAGAGAGAGAGAGAGAGAGAGAGAGAGAAAGGGGGGTCAGTGAAGAGGAACACCGGAAAGGAAAGAGAAGGGGAAAAATAGAGACTGGTAGGTGAGGCGAGGCGAGGAGAGGCGAGTGTGCGTTGCGTCCGAGATTGAAAGCTGAAGTTACCTAAAAAAATAAAAGAAATAAAGAATATGTGTTGTCGGGCGTGGAACAAGCGTGGACACAGGAGGTTGGCGTGAGAATACAGTAATTTGTCAGGCACGTCACCTAATGCGAATGAAATAGAGGTGGGTGTGTCACAGGCCCAGGTAGAGTTGAGTGTAAGGTGGGTGTAGGTTAAAGAAAGGTTGTAAGATTGGTGGTGTAGGGTGAAGGAAAGTCGTGGGATTGGTGGAATCGTGATGATGAAGTGTTAAATGAGGAAGGCTGAAGGGCGTCTGAGGTGATGGCCGCCAAGTGGGAGGTGCAATGCTTCACGGTGTCCTGCCTCTTCAGAAACCATGACCCATACGTTTTTTTTCAAGGAAATGGTGAAAATATACATCTTTTACGTAAGGTTAATAATATTTGTAATAGTACCGTCACTTTTACTCATAGAATTTGCTCATTTTGCTCTGTCTCCACTTTTTTTTTTTTTTTTTTTAAGGTTTTGCTTGTATATTATATTTCATATTTTTTTCTTTTTCACAGATATTTCACAGAAGTTTATTTTCTTTACGTGTTCTTGGTATGTATGTATATGCTCTCATGTCAGCGTCAACTTTCTAACAGCTTTGTGTGTGTGTGTGTGTGTGTGTGTGTGTGTGTGTGTGTGTGTGTGTGTGTGTGTGTGTGTGTGTGTGTGTGTGTGTGTGTGTGTGAGTGGCAGTCCTCTATTGTGAAGCACCATTGTTGTGCCTCCTCCAAGGTAAGTATTGACCAATAAGGATGATGACTTGGTAATAAAAACGATGATGAGTTGAAAATTGGAATATTATGTTCCCTCTTTCTCTTCTTCTCCCTCTCTGTCTTTCTCTTATTGTGAAACTGTTGTGTAGTGTTGTCATTGATATCCATACCTTTCTTTGCAAAGCTACAAATGTTAACACACACACACACACACACACACACACACACACACACACACACACACACACACAGACAGAGAGAGAGAGAGAGAGAGAGAGAGAGAGAGAGAGAGAGAGAGAGAGAGAGAGAGAGAGAGAGAGAGAGAGAGAGAGAGAGAAAGGAAGGAAGCACAATAAAAATCCAGCAGTTTACAACACAAAAGAATTACCATGAAAAACTGAACCGTGTCAGTTTCAAAAAGCTTACCATTACTCCTTTTTCAGTGGCCCTGGAATCTATTATGAAACGAAAAACTGTTGAAGGTGAAAGAGAGAAAAAGACGATGAATTGTACTGTTGGCAGAAACTTTGGATTTAGACACACACACACACACACACACACACACACACACACACACACACACACACACACACACACACACACACACACACACACACACACACACACACACACACACACACACACACACATAGGTGCCTAGAAATACAGGTGATAAATGTAACACAACTTTTTTAACACTTCAATAAAAAAAATAACCTGTTTCACGATATTTTATGAGAAAAAAGATACGCAGGTTAGTTAATAGAAAAATATTGAAATGTCTTAGAATTGAGTGAGGAAATTAACCACAAATATACAGGAGCTTATGAGAGAGAGAGAGAGAGAGAGAGAGAGAGAGAGAGAGAGAGAGAGAGAGAGAGAGAGAGAGAGAGAGAGAGAGAGAGAGAGAGAGAGAGACTATGAAACCCTTTATTACAGACACGCGAATGTAATAAAGTCAGAGTGGTAGATGCTTGCCATGTGTACCCTTCAGAACTCTCTCTCTCTCTCTCTCTCTCTCTCTCTCTCTCTCTCTCTCTCTCTCTCTCTCTCTCGCCCAGTCTCCTCTGTCACACCTCCCAGTATTTACAAACTTATCCATATACAGTTTTTTGAAAACACACACACACACACACACACACACACACACACACACACACACACACACACACACACCTTTGCCTTGGAAAAAGGTAATTTATCTCACATGCATAAAAGGAGGGGTGCAGTGATCTCTCTCTCTCTCTCTCTCTCTCTCTCTCTCTCTCTCTCTCTCTCTCTCTCTCTCTCTCTCTCTCTCTCTCTCTCTCTCTAGATCAGAACAAACAAGACAAGCAGGGACGCTT
>NC_087192.1:6835000-6845000 GCF_035594125.1 Scylla paramamosain
TGTGTGTGTGTGTGTGTGTGTGTGTGTGTGTCTCCGTCTGTGTGTCTTTCTGTCTCTCTGTCTTCCTATCTCTTTCCATCTCCCTCTCCCCTACCTCTCTCCATCTCCCTCTCCCTTATCTCCTCCCCCATGTCCCTATTTCTCTGTCTCGCATGACCCCATTACCACCGTCTCAGTGCTGTTAGCTTTTCAAATGAGGCTTCTTGGTCGCGAGTGTATAGCTAATGATGTCTCCTGATGCTCCCCTCACGGATCCCCTTGAGGACCTACAGAGCTTAATAATTCATCAGCGGTTGATAGGAGGGTCAGGAAAGGAAGGTTGCTAAACAGGCAGGAAGGAGCAAAGGAGGGAAGGAGGAAGGTTAAGTAGATGTGATAGGAAAAGGAAGGAAGCAGGTGGAGTGGTAGAGAGAGAGAGAGAGAGAGAGAGAGAGAGAGAGAGAGAGAGAGAGAGAGAGAGAGAGAGAGAGAGAGAGAGAGAGAGAGAGAGAGATATTCCATAAGGGTCAGCTGACATTTATTATTATTATTACTATTATTGTTATTATTATTATTATTATTATTATTATTATTATTATTATTATTATTATTATTATTATTATTATTATTATCATTATTATTATTATTATTATTATCATTATTATCATTAATTCTGCTACAACCACTATCATTACCATTACCATTACAACCCCCATATTTCTCTTCACAGGTGAGAGAATCCGACACGCCGATGATTCCTGCCCATCACTGAGGAGAGGGATAATCAGACAGGTAAGGGGCAGGTAAATAATTAAGACAGGTAGGACGAGGCGAGGCTCATACTAGGCGAAGGGAAGCCAACACTGGTGGAAGGATCAGGTGGGGAAAAAATACTGATGTTAGGTAAGGGAGAGTGTGTCAGATGAGGCGAATTTCACCGAATTTAGATGAATTATTGAAGGGAAATGGAACACAAAGGAACAAAAAGGAAGGATAAGTAGTTGCATAATTTTAGATTCTTTGTATATTTGTTTGTTTGTGTTTGTTTTTCTTTGTGGTGCATCATGGCATTTATTGTACAAGATATAGGAGGTGGAAGAGGAGGAGAAAGGAAACAAGGAAGCGGAGGGCCAGAGAAAGGAGTCGGAAAAGTAAAATAAACAGGAAAAAGAAAGAGGAAGAAGAAAAAGGAGGAGGAAGATAGAAAAGGAGAAGGAAAAGGGATATGAATAGGAAAAAAAGAAAGAGAAAGAGGAAGAGGAGGAGGAAGAGTAAAACGAAGGAAGAGGAGGAAGAGTAGAAAGGAAAAAAAGGAGGAGGAGAAGGAGGGAAAGAAGGAGAAAATAAAATGCCAAAATCAGAACGTTTCTCTTTCGAATTGTGAATATTAAAAGAATTTCTTGCAATTTTCTGTCCCTGCCAAAGAGGTCATGAAGAGAGAGAGAGAGAGAGAGAGAGAGAGAGAGAGAGAGAGAGAGAGAGAGAGAGAGAGAGAGAGTGAGAGTGAGAGTTGGTAAATACACACTGCAGCGTTGATAAATATTTTTTGTTGGTGTTTTCATTTGAATGTGTGTGTGTGTGTGTGTGTGTGTGTGTGTGTGTGTGTGTAACTGTAAGTGTCAGTGTGTATTTAAATGACTTTGTTTGTCCATCACATTTTTCTTGCATTATTAGAGAGAGAGAGAGAGAGAGAGAGAGAGAGAGAGAGAGAGAGAGAGAGAGAGAGAGAGAGAGAGAGAGAGAGAGACTGCCACCTAAACCTAGACAAAGAAACAGCAAAGTGAATGGCGATGTAGGAGGGACAGAATGGAGAAGGAAGAGAAGGAGGAAGAGGAGGAGGAAGAAGAGGAGGAAGAAGAGGAGGAGGAAGAGGAGGAAGAGGAGGAAGAGGAGGAAGAAAAGAAGAAAAGAAGAAAAGAAGAGGAAGAGTAGGAGCAGGAGAAGGAAGGAGGACGAGAAAGCAGAATAGAGAGAGAGGGAGAGGTCATAGGAGAATATTTCACGTGGAATCAACATCGAATATAAACTGCAAATATGAAAAGGTTCACTAGTATGTAATTGTTGGTTGTTAGATGAAAGAACTGAGCTTTTTTCTTCATCAAAGGAGGTAATTTCATCCCATCACTGAGTAGTAAATAAAATAGGATACAATATATATATGATAGACTATTTTGTATCTTTTTTTATTCATTTTTATTTTCGTATCCGTTTTTTTTTTTTATTTTGCACGAAGGAGGAATTGCGAACGCCCTTTCATTCTCATTTCGTGTTGCAGTCAAGTAAGATGTCTGCTGGATGACACGAATAGCTCTCTCTCTCTCTCTCTCTCTCTCTCTCTCTCTCTCTCTCTCTCTCTCTCTCTCTCTCTCTCTCTCTCTCTCTCTCTCTCTCTCTTCCCTAATGGTGCAATTCAAGAATATACGGAGCACATTTTCTGATAGTTAAAAAATAAGTATTTCTGCAGCGACGAGTCTGGACCTCAGAATAATAATAATAATAAAAAAAAATATATATATATAGAAAAATCTGTTGGTGGAGGAAATTCCCGATCGAGAAAAAGAAAAACTGCATTGATTTTTTACGAAGTGTTTAAGTGTAGGTGAATGAATGCTTGCATATTTCCGCAACCTCTTCCACTCCTAAGCTTGAAGATATTCGTATTAGAAAGAAAAAAAAATGAAGATTAATTAAGATTTTTAATTTCATAATGATGTTGATGTCTGCTATAATGGGGGTGTTGATTATGGTGGTAGTGATAGTGGTAATGGTGGTAATAGTAGTAGTAGTAGTAGTAGTGATGCTCGTTGTGTTGTTAGTGGTGGTGGTGGTGGTAGTGGTGGTGGTGATGGTGGTGGTCGTGGCCTTGCTAGTGGAGATGGTGGTGGTGGTAGTGGTGGTGGTTCTCAATTTCTGGCCTGGTTTTATGGGGGTCTTGTTTTTCTGTGAACTAATTGCTGGAGGCCTGGCAGGTGCATGGAGGACAGGGCGGACAGGTGTGCAGGACAAGTGTGGTGGTGGAGAAATGAGAGGAGCCTTAGAGGAGGAGGAGAAGGAAAAGAAGGAGGAAGAGGAGAAAGTGAAGGTGAAAGAGGAGGAGGACGTGGTGGCAGTGATGGTAATCTAGAAGAGAGAGAGAGAGAGAGAGAGAGAGAGAGAGAGAGAGAGAGAGAGAGAGAGAGAGAGAGAGAGAGAGAGAGAGAGAGAGAGAGAGAGAGAGAGAGATTGTCATATATCATTTACATATCCTATTTCATTCATAATTACCTTCCATATAGTAATAAATTATGTTACCTTCCCTCTTCCTTGTTTGTCCTCGTTAACCTCTCCATTGTTACCCTATCCCCCCACCCCTACGCTCTCTCTCTCTCTCTCTCTCTCTCACCAACCCACTTCAACAAACTTACTTTTTTTCGTTTCCTCTTCTTAACCTCCCTAGTTATTTGCCTTTATCTCTTTTCCTCTCCTCTCCTTTCCCTTTGTCTCGTTTCGCCTCGCTTTATTTCCTCTCCTCTCCTCTCCCTTCCTCTCTCCTCTCCTCTCCTCTCCTCTCCCTTCCTCTCTCCTCTCCTCTCCTCTCCTCTCCTCCTCCCCTCAAGAGCTCTGACATATGCATAGACAAACACACTTGCAAAGCCTCATTACATCGCCTTAATGCCTCTTAATCAATTCTAATGTAGCAGACAGTGTTCAGGGGGAGGAAGAGGAGGAAGAGGAGAAGGAGGAGGAGGAAGAAAGGAAGAGGAGGAAATGATGAAAGAGGAACTTAAACTTGTATTCCCGGAAGTAAAAATCAAAAACTCGTGTGCGCATGAGAACCAGAGAGAGAGAGAGAGAGAGAGAGAGAGAGAGAGAGAGAGAGAGAGAGAGAGAGAGAGAGAGAGAGAGAGAGAGAGAGAGAAAATGATGTAGGTATATTAATGATGAAAGGGAATGATATGAGGTGGGGGATTTTTTTTTTTTTTTTTTTGTGTGTGTGTGTGTGTGTGTGTGTGTGTGTGTGTGTGTGTGTGTGTGTGTGTGTGTGTGTGTGTGTGTGTGTGTGAGTCCAGGATTTTCAGTGTATACACAGGTTATTTATTTATTTATTTATTTTTTTTATAGCGAGAAAGTATTATCCAAGGACGTAGTATATTTATTCATTGAAACACAAATATTTCCCTTCCCACGCTTCACTTTTTCTCTTTGGGTTCCGTTGAGAAGGAAACTAAGAGAGAAAAACACTGAATGGAAATTGGGGGGAAAAAAAGATGAAAAAGTTAACTGGAAGAAAAAATGGACATGATATATGAGTTTTGTTCTTTTTTTAGTTTCATAGTAAAAGGAAATTGATAAGATTCAGATAACAATAATAAAAAAAGTTATATAGATAAACAGTGAGATAAAATAGAAAAAAAAAGCAAGAATGAAATGACAAATAACAAAAAAAAAATGTATATCATAGCAGAAAAGTGAATTACAGTTAAAAGAAACAAAGCGAATGAACGAATATATAAAAAAAAAAACAGTTTGGTACGATTTCATGAAGTATTTCTATGTTAAATCTTATAAGGAAGTACACTTGATTAAATGTCCCAAAATCACAAGAAAATACCTGATTTAGAAAAAAAAAGAGCAATAAAAGCAGGAAAAAAGTGATTAAGTGCAGCAACCGAACCAAATCAGAAAAATACAATTTCTTACCGATTTTTTTTCAGTCATGATAAAACAAGTTATTAAAAAAAAAAAAAAAGTAAAAAAATCACACAACATAAAACATGTAAATCTTAATTACAACCTATTTTTTATTTACTTTTTTTTTTTCAGAATAGTGAATGTTTCCCTTTCATATTTATTTTTACCTTTTTTTTTTTTTTTTTTAATGGAAATGACTTTAGAGGCGATAAGCAAAATGGATTTATGATGTCAGGGCGTCTTTAGGGTTATTCAGATTCGGGTCCTTTGGGGGCAAACGTCGATGAAAGTAAAATATTCACTGTGGACGAGGACTCTAAAGACGACGACGAGGAGGAGGGAGAGGAAGAAGAAGAGGAAGAAGAAGGAATTTATTGTTATTCACCGTGAAGAAATCTTAGCTAAAAATATAAAGAGTGCGAATGAAAAATGAAAGTAAATGCTTAGAATTAATACAATAGGAAAATATACTGGAGCAAGAGTAAGGACAGAGGAAGTAGGAGCAACGAGCGCATGAGGGTGGCAGGGAGGGAATGGAGGGAGGGAAGGAGGGAAGGATGCGAGGAAGAAAAGAGGAGGGAAGATAGGAACTTGACAAATGGAGGAAGTTTGAGGATGGCGGTGGTTGAGGGTGATTTATAAATGAAGATGGAGGTGCAGAGAGGGATGAAAAAGAAGACTTACTCGTAGAAGCAGGAGCAGGAGGAGGAGGAGGAGGAGGAGGAGGAGGAGGAGGAGGAGGAGGAGGAGGAGGAGGAGGGAAGAGGAGGAGGAGGAAGAAAAGGAAGAGTTAGAGAGGAGGCGGAGTTGAAGATGGAGGACCAGGAGGAGGAGGAGGAGGAGGAAGAGGAGAAAAAAAAAAGCACGAGGACATTGAAATGAAACAAGGAGAAAGAGAGAGAGAGAGAGAGAGAGAGAGAGAGAGAGAGAGAGAGAGAGAGAGAGAGAGAGAGAGAGAGAGAGAGAGAGAGAGAGAGAGAGAGAGAGAACTTGAAGCCGAACAAAGAAACACCGGAGTGGACGAAGATGTAAGAGGAAGAGAATGAGGAGGAGGAAGAGGAAGAAGAAGAAGAAGAAGAAGAAGAAGAAGAAGAAGACGGAGGAGGAGGAGGAGGAGGTCGTGCTGGTGGTAGTGGAGATGGAAGAAGTAAAGAAAAAAAAATAAAAGAAAAGAACACTAGAAGGAAGTGAAGGAAATATAACTCCGGATAATTGGAAATATTTATAAATACACAAACGTGAATCTTGAGGAAAGAAAAGACGGAGGCCGGAAGACTGAGTTAGGTCACGAGGGATGGAGGTCAAGGGGAGGGAGGAATGAGGACCACCAGAGAGAGAGAGAGAGAGAGAGAGAGAGAGAGAGAGAGAGAGAGAGAGAGAGAGAGAGAGAGAGAGAGAGGAGACACACCAAGGAGGGAGGAGAGGCAGGCAAAGGCAGGGAGAAGAAGGAGGGAGAGCATCGTGAAGACAGCTAATTAGGGAGGCAGGCAAGGATGGGCAGGTGTCCGGGAGAGGGAGTGGCTGGGAGAGGAGGAGGAGAAAGAGGAGGAGGAGGAGTATGAGGAGGAAAAGGAAGAGGAGGAGGAGGAGACACTGCAAGAAGCAAAGAGAAGGAGGTGGACCTAAGGGAAAAACAAGTGACAAAGGGTCTAAGAGAGAGAGAGAGAGAGAGAGAGAGAGAGAGAGAGAGAGAGAGAGAGAGAGAGAGAGAGAGAGAGAGAGAGAGACTAACGGTAGGTTGATCTAACATTCATGTGAAGTTGGATGGAGGTATTCAAACGTTGGAGGAGGAGGAGGAAGAGGAGGAGGAGGAGGAGGAGGAGGAGGAGGAGGGAAGGCATAGTAGTATCAGAATTAGTAGTAGAGGTAGTAATAATAGTTGTAGTAATAGGAGAAGCTTGAATAGTAGTAGCAGTAATTGTAATAGTAGTAGCAGTAGTAGTAGTAGTAGTAGTAGTAGTAGCAGTAGTAGTAGTAGTAGTAGTAGTAGTATGTCACATTAATAGTAAGAAGAAGAGGAGGAAAAAGAGACAGAGTAGTAATAGTAGCAGGAGGAGGAAGGTAAAGGAGGAGAGGAAGGAGGTAGAGGATTAGGAGTAGTAGTTTTTGTTTCCGTTCTCGTTATCGCCAGTATTAGGCGCTCGTGCGAGTGGTTGAGAGGAAGGCTTGGCTGCGTGATTAACCTAATGGGTATTGGCCATAAGCCTTCTGCTGGCGACCTGGGCACGTGTTGGAGCCTTGCTTACTGCTCCTCTATTTTTCATTTTTTTTTTTTTGTCTCCTCAGTTTTCATTATCTTAGTTTTCTTCCTCTTTCTTTTTACATCTTTTTTTTTTCATTTCTTCTCGTTTTTCTTTATTTTTTTTTCTACACTGATTTTTTTTATTTTTTCTCTTTTCAGTCCTAATTTTCTTCCTCTTCCTTCTTTTTCTATTTTTTCACAAACTTTTTCCTCATTCTCCCTTTTTCTTTTCATCATCCTAATTTTCTTTCTCCTCCTCAAAACTTTATTTTTTCTTTATTTTCACCATCTCTCTCTCTCTCTCTCTCTCTCTCTCTCTCTCTCTCTCTCTCTCTCTCTCTCTCTCTCTCTCTCTCTCTCTCTCTCTCTCTCCCTTTTACTTTTTCCCATCTCTCACTACATTTTCCTGTTTTTTCCCTTCCATCTTCATTTTACTCTTTTTTTCTTCCTCACCCTCTTACTTCTCTTCTTCCTTTACCTCTTCCATCTTTGTCTTTCAAATCTTTTTTTCCTATAGCTTCCATTTATCTCTTTTTCTTTCCCACTCCTATCTTCCTTCCTTTTTTTTCCCTATCCCACCATTAGTTTTCTTTTTCTCTCCTTCTCTTATCTCTTCTCACCCTAATTGTATTTTTCTGACTCCTCTGTGTCCATTTTTCTCTACGTCACTTCTCCCTATTCCTTCTTTTACCTGCCTCCTCCTTTTTTATCTTCTTTTCTCTCTGAGCATCTTCCTTTCATCCACATTTTCTCGTCATCTAATTCTCTTTCTAATTGGGCTCATCATCTTCACACTTTCTCCCTTGTTCTTTCTTCTTTCCTTCTTATTCTTCCCTTATTCCTGTTTTATCCTTTTTACTTTTTTGTTTTCGTTTTTTATATCTTTTTTTTAATTGCTCCAGCACTTCTTGCTCTTCCTCCTCCTCCTCCTCATCCTCCTTGTCTTCCTTCTCCTCCTCCTCATGATTATTACGTCTCTTTGTTTTATTGGCTCGTCTTGCTTGTCCAAATTCCTTAATTTTTCTCCTCACCCTCTTCTTACTGCATTCTTCACTGCCATTCCTTTCTCTCTCTCTCTCTCTCTCTCTCTCTCTCTCTCTCTCTCTCTCTCTCTCTCTCTCTCTCTCTCTCTCTCTCTCTCTCTCTCTCTCTCTCTCTCTCTCTCTCTCTCTCTCTCTCTCGTCCCCTCTTCTCTCTACCTCTTACCTTTAAAATGCTCCCTCCCTCTCAAAACAAACCTCCACTCAACCATTGGAATTTAGTCAAGGAGAGAGAGAGTGAGAGAGGAAGAAAGAAAAAAAGGCAGCAAAAACTTCTCTTGGAACAATATAATCACCTGGAACTTATTGTAGAGTTTTTTTTTTATGTTTTCTTTTTCCATATAAATTACTTTTAAATTTTGTTATGAATCTGGCTGCGACGGGAAGAGAAAGAGAGAGAGAGAGAGAGAGAGAGAGAGAGAGAGAGAGAGAGAGAGAGAGAGAGAGAGAGAGAGAGAGAGAGAGAGAGAGAGAGAGAGAGAGAGAGAGAGAGAGAGAGAGAGAGAGAGAGAGAGAGTTACAGACGCAGAAAGGAGGGATAGAGAAACGAGAGAAATTGAGACTGAGAGACAGAGGTGGAAAGGGACAAGAGATAAAATAAGTTATAAAAGATAAATACACAGAAAAAGAAAGACGAAAGACCAATACCGAGAAACCCAGAATGAAGAAGAAAACAAAAAGGAAATACAAAGATGTGACGGAAGAAAACTCAGTTGGAAGAAAGAAAAGCAAATAACTCAGGTGAGAAAGGACACACAGACACGCAAAAAAAAAAAAAAATCTTAAAAGGTAAAAGAGAAATAGAGAAAGGTCAGCACAGATGAAAAATTAGAAGCACGAGCTTAGGGCAAGGGAAATTTGAGAGTATTATATGAGAGAACACAAAGGAATACAAAAAAAAACAGCTATGAATGTTTCCCCTGGCTTTTAATGGTAAGGTATATGTAGTTAATGACAGTCTCCCCAGAGAAGCTAACGGAGATGCCACCTAGCTTCCAAAATACGGAAACTCACACTTAAACCTCTTGATCTCAGTCCCGAAACACAACACAGCGGTAACTCAGACGGTAGAATTTCTGACTGCAATACACGAAGTCCGCGTTCGAAGGCTGGTCACAGCTGGGATTTTTGTGGGACGACTGGCCGCTCTTAGGTTCACCCAGCCTTGAAATGAGTACCGGGCAGCTGTGACTGGGAACGTATGGAAGACGGGGGAAAGAAACTGGTCATTCTACTCAATATTCCGAGGCTTAGGAAGGGTGGCTGATGGTAACGATTGAGTACAGCACCCCTTTACGTTTATACCAAGTTCAATAGATGTATGATAGTAACACGAGAAGGCTCCTCCCCATCTACCCATTCTGCTCATTTTCTATAAGTGAATGTCTTAAAGCTGGGTATAGTTAAGTAATTCAGTTCCTGTTTTTTTTTTTCTGATATTTTCATGTTGTTCCTCGTGTTTCAAAATAGGATGATAACAGGATAAGGCTCCTCCCCACCTACCTTTTCTGCTCTTACCTTCCATAACTCAACATCGCGTAGCTTGATAAAATTCACTATTGAACTTTTTTTGTATTCGTGTTGAGAATTCTGAAGGCTCGTTTACACTTCCTAAATAAAAAAAGAAAAAATTACTTATATAGTACAGTAATAGACGAAGGCTCCTTCTCACCAACTTCTTCCATTGTATCTTCTAAAACAGCTGGATAAAGTTTTGTAATAAAGTCCCTATTTTTTTCTGGTTATACTCGTGTTGCTCTTCGTGTTAGGAGTTGTGACACTCTTGGTCTTCTCGGTGGCTCGGAAATTGGCAGGGTGACGCGGGAACCCGAAAATTAGGTCCGCCGGGAGCGTTTTGCACTCCTATTTCCGTGTTGCATTACAGCAGGTAGTGTTTGCCCACTCGAGAGAGAGAGAGAGAGAGAGAGAGAGAGAGAGAGAGAGAGAGAGAGAGAGAGAGAGAGAGAGAGAGAGTCATAATGTTTCCCGGAATGAGTGCGTTTCCAAGTTTGATTCAGCAACAAAACGCCTCATTGTCTCGATCTGATGGGAAAAAAAGGAGAAGAAA
>NC_087192.1:6850000-6912500 GCF_035594125.1 Scylla paramamosain
GTATAACTTCTCATCTCCCCTTGAAATATAAAATAAGGTAAGGAAAGTTTCTCTAGGGTCGCCTGTAGTAAATATTCATGAAAGTTTTATTACACGCTACCAACCACCACCACCACCACCACCACCACCACCACCACCACTACCACCACCACCCCCGACAACCACTCCACATAACAGAGCACCCACTACTCCACCCACACCCAGACCACAATACTCCCATCACCAACCAGTAAAGCCTTTCCCAACTCCACAGCTCCACACCAGCATCCACTTCTACACAATCATCCTGTTTCCACTCCAGTTCGTCCCACTCCACCACTCCACCCTGGCCTGCATACTGGACAAACTACATCCACTCACCTCCCACTCCTCTCCCACTTCACTTCCACTCCATCCACTCCCATTCTCCCCTTTGCAGTATCACTCACATGGAAACGGAAGACCGATTACACACACACACACACACACACACACACACACACACACACACACACACACACACACACACTAGTACTTCCATTGATCAACACAAGCCTACAGAGAGAGAGAGAGAGAGAGAGAGAGAGAGAGAGAGAGAGAGAGAGAGAGAGAGAGAGAGAGAGAGAGAGAGAGAGAGAGAGAGAGAGAGAGAGAGAGAGAGAGGCTATTTCCTTCCCCTTAAATCGAATGTATCAAATGAGACGAGGAAGCAGAGATGGGGGATTGTGTTGGAGGAAGGAGGGAGGGAAGGAGAGAGTGCCAAGAAGGGAAGGAAGCGGAGAAGACTGGAGGAGGGAGGAGGGAGGAATGGAAGGAACACGAGAGAGGTTTGTAGGGATGTGGGTGACCTAATGTGGTTTTCAGGAAGATGTGATAAGGTCAGTTGTCCCAGGTGTGGTAATGTTGTTGTGGCGTGTGTGTGTGTGTGTGTGTGTGTGTGTGTGTGTGTGTGTGTGTGTGTGTGTGTGTGTGTGTGTGTGTGTGTGTGTGTGTGTGTCAGAAGTGTACATTGGTTTAATTGAACAACTAGGAAGTGGAATTTGGTCAGTGGTGTGGGTGGATGGGTGGATGTAGGTAATTTGTGATTTTTTTTTTAATATTAAAGTTCATATTACTGGTGGTGATAGTGGAAAGGGTAGTAGTGGTAATAGCACTAGTAGTAGTAGTTGTAGTAGTAGTAAACGTGTTGTTCCTGTTGTTTACATTCTAATTCCCCAAAACAGTCATACAATAACGTCATAACATATATTAGTTCATTGCTGTAAACGCGAAGGTTTTAGGGAACACGAGACCAGCCAAGCCTTTACTGGTCCCTTCCGCTAAACAGACTCCATCCCCTTTTGGTCTCGCAGTGTAATAGACGAAGAAAAGAAAACAGTACCAAAACCTTCACTCTGGTTGATGGTACGGAGAAATATGCTCCATTTATGTCCCTATGGACGAAGGAACTCCACCTTCCCCGACCATGCCCACCAAAAATGTGGAGCGAGGGGAAAAAACAGAAGTGGATTGCAATGTTTTCCTCCCTCCTCTCCGCCTGTTTGTTTCCCTTTCCGTCTGTCTCTGTGTCTGTACCAGGAGTGTTTTATATCATCTTATCTTTCTCCGTCTGGCGCTTTCTGTCTGTTTGTTTCCATCTCTCTCTCTCTCTCTCTCTCTCTCTCTCTCTCTCTCTCTCTCTCTCTCTCTCTCTCTCTCTCTCTCTCTCTCTCTCTCTCTCTCTCTCTCTCTCTCTCTCTCTCTCTCTCTCAGCCTACTACCCCCCTCCTCCGTACCACACACTTATCCCCCCCTTCCCCTCCCATCCCACACAAACAGTCAGGAAAGTTAGACTGGTGCAATTACAGCCTTAATCATGTCTTCTGATTGCCCAGGTGCTCCATTAATTAGTGTCGTTAAGGTGATGACATGTGAGAGCTGATGACCGCCACATTATGATGGGAAGCGCAATCCCCAGGTCGAGGTCACAACGCAATGCTTCCCGTTAATTGAGGTCACCCATTGTTTGCTTTGTGGCCACTGAGTTTATGTACGATTATTGCCTCTATTGTTTTTTTTTTATTATTTATTGTTTTTTTTTTATTTTTGTGAGAGGGTTTATGGTTATGATATTCCTCTAATTTCTGTAATGGGAATGTGATTCTATTATGACCGTCATTTTTGTGTGTTTTTTTTTCTTTGTTTTTCTACGTTTTTTTTTGTGGGGGGGAGGGAGGGGTAGTATGTGTTATCTTCCTTCATATATCTACAATTTTTTTTACATATATATTTTGTACGTTATTATTAAGCAGGGATTTTTTTTCTCTCTCTCTCTCTCTCTCTCTCTCTCTCTCTCTCTCTCTCTCTCTCTCTCTCTCTCTCTCTCTCTCTCTCTCTCTCTCTCTCTCTCTCTCTCTCTAAATTCGTTCGCAACATTAGAGGAATTTTATCATTAATAGTAACTTTACCTGTTCCTGTTATCATTCTCGCTCTTTTATCACCAGTCGCCTCATTCTTACAATGGTGCATTCGTGTTTTATCGTTCCACTTTGGCCAGCTTACATTCACTTATGCTTTAATTTTATAGCATCGAGCGGTATTCAAGCAGTAAGAAAAGTGGCTGTTCAGTCTTACCCTTTAGAACACTGGTATCCATTGCCCGTATGGCGAACACTCTTTGTGGCTCTCTGAAGTTCATAAGGGTAATAAAACATAAAAAAAAGTAATGAAAGCTGCAAGAAACCGTCATGCCTACACGTAGCAGTTCTTGTGTGAATGAAGGTAATAAAAGTAATGATAATAGTGATAATAATGGTGCTGAGTTAAGCCAAACTGTGGTAAGAGCAGGTCTCGCTTAATGTGCTCACTGAAGTGTTTTTTTTTTTTTTTAATCTTTTAACTTTTCAGTGTTATGGTCCCTTGTTAATGTTCAGAGTAATGGAAGATAATTCTTTCATTGGACACGCTCAATAAAGGAAGAGAATAGGATTCTTTTTATTTTTCATAACTATTTAAGAGGGTGTAACACAATTCGTGTTTAAAAAGCTGCAAGTACTTATGGCAGGATAGTGTCTGGCAAAGATAAGAGTTAAAAATCAATGAAAACTACAACTTGAGGAGCAAAACAATAGTAATCCGGCCTCACTTTATCATCACCACCAATGAGGAACACACTTCACTTAGCCCAGGTGACATAAATCTAGCAACTCTTCCTGTGTCGCTCCTCATACTTCAACCTTTTTTTCCCCTCTTTTTTTGAGCACCCTTTCATGCCACGCTTCCGTAAACATTGCCGAGTAGTGGCGGGTCGATATTGTTATGAGAAGTGGTGCGAATTCCTTTGACAGCAGTATTTTTTCTCCCTTTTTTCACCACCTCCATGCATGTTTGCGTGTCTTAGAACTGTATGCACTGGGGTGTTCTTAAGCTTTATCATAGTATTTACCGTTGCAGGTTCAGCACACGCTTCTACTATCTTGTGTTACGGTAATGAATAGAGCAGCGTGTCCTCACTACAGCCGGTGTGTTGGCAATGAGCGGGGCGGGTGTTTTATTAAGAGTGAAAGTTGCGTTTGTAAGTGTGGGTTCCGCTGCCTCGCGTGTGTGTATGTGTTGGGAATGTTTTAATTAAACGGTCCGGTGTACTCAGGTGTACTCGGGTGTACTTGTGTTTCGTGTTACCCTACTCGTCAAGATGAGGTGTCGAAGGGTGATGTAAGTGTGTGTGTGTGTGTGTGTGTGTGTGTGTGTGTGTTGTTGGGGGAGTTGGAGGAGAAAGGGAGTGTAGGTGTGTGTGTGTGTGTGTGTGTGTGTGTGTGTGTGTGTGTGTGTGTGTTGGGGGAGTTGGAGGAGAAAGGGAGTGTAGGTGTGTGTGTGTGTGTGTGTGTGTGTGTGTGTGTGTGTGTATTTGGTGTTATGTGTTATAATTTTTGGCTGCTTGTTATTTGTTTTATTTTGTTTTGAGGGAGTCATTTTTTTTTTTTTTTGTATATTTATTTATTTTTTTCACGGTGTTTTTTTTGTTTTCCATCTTTACTTTTTATTTATTTTATCTTGAGAGGAAAGGATGTGCTTTATTATTTCTCTAGTATCTATTTATTTATTGGTTTATTTTGTTACCTCATACTCTGTCTCTTTACTTATTTGCCTTTCCTCACTAGTTACTTCTGCAGGCAAAATTATTTACGAATATGAATGTGTGGGTAGGTCTCTCTCTCTCTCTCTCTCTCTCTCTCTCTCTCTCTCTCTCTCTCTCTCTCTCTCTCTCTCTCTCTCTCTCTCTCTCTCTCTCTCTCTCTCTCTCTCTCTGACTTGATTTATTTATCGTGTTGTTGACTCGAATATATTTTGTGTTGACGTGTTTTTCGGTTTCATGACTTTACTAAATTCCTAAGTCGATCGTACAGTTGCGTGTGTGTGTGTGTGTGTGTGTGTGTGTGTGTGTGTGTGTGTGTGTGTGTGTGTGTGTGTGTGTGTGTGTGTGTGTTTTATGGGCACGTGTGAATGATTTTGTAGCATAACTCTTGACATATTCCTGTTTTTCTTCTTGCTGTTCCTGATCCTTTGTTCTGTGCTATGAGAGAGAGAGAGAGAGAGAGAGAGAGAGAGAGAGAGAGAGAGAGAGAGAGAGAGAGAGAGAGAGAGAGAGAGAGAGAGAGAGAGAGAGAGAGAGATTAGAAATTATACACCTAATGACTGAGGCCTTTTTGTTTCATCATTCAAACGTAATTCACTATTGGGACATTACTGAAGGGATAGAAATGCAATTACCACTGATAGCATTAACATTACTGAAAGAGAGGAAGTATAGTATTTTGCTAAATTTCTTTTAAAATATATAAAACCCATAGAGAGATTTATAGGAAGGATAAATTTTTCTATTCCTTGAAGAAGTGATAGTGTAGAAGGAGAGTTTGTGAAGTCCTCCCTCCTCCTCCTCCTCCTCCTCCTCCTCCATCACTCAGGCAGGTGCTTGAGGGAAGAGATTAGTGCGCTCCCTTGGAAGCAATCTGCATTCTGAAACAACCTCTGCCGTCTCCTCCTTCATTAGTTCGTTGCCAAGGCTTTCCTTCCTTCCTTCCTTCCTTCCTCCGCCTCCCTCAAACAATCATTTTTTTTTCTGCTTGTTCTCATTTCCATTACTCCTCCTTTCATCCTCGGATTTACTTGCCTCCTGCATATTCAATTTCTCTCTGTCTGTCCTTCAAATCGTCTTCCTTCTTCTCCTCTTCCTTTTTTTCGTTCTTGTCCTTTTTTCCTATTTTTCTTTTTCTTTTTCGTCCTCTTCGTTGTTCTCATTCGGGTCCTCATTCTCGTCTTCTTCGTTTTCTTCTTCTTCCTTTTTTTTTTCATTCTTCTCCTCCTCCTTCCCTGTTTCCCCTTTCCGTTCTCCTTTCTCTTCCCATTTTTTTTCCTTTTCCTTTCTCTTTTCTCCTCCTCCTCCTCCTCCTCCTCCTCCTCCTCCTCCTCCTCCTCCTCCTCCTTCTCCTTCTCCGTTGTCCCGACCTCCCCACCTTGCCACCCTGCACTGTCGTCACCCCTTGTCTCCTCAGTTCCAATCCAGCCTGTCTTGCAATCCACGTCTTGTACACCAGGAACATCTCAACGCCTGCACCACCATCACCTCTTACTCCTCTTACTCACCCTCTCCTCCATCTGCCTCTCCTTGTTCCTTTCTCCCTTTTTCCTCCTTCCAATTTCCTTCCCCCTCTCCTATACCTTTCTTTTTTCTTGGGCTTTCTTTTTTCGCTTCCTGTTTCTCTTCCGCGCGCCACCTCCTTCCGTCACCGGCTTCAGTTTTCTGTTCGTATTCTCAAATGTTTTAGCTTCCTATTTCGAGTTTTTGTTTTAACGGTCTCTATTGGAGGATATTGGCGTTTTCCAGGAAGTTTTCGTGATTTAAGTGATAGATTGAGAAGGATATTGCAGCAGTAAGTGAAAGAAACATAGTCAGAAATTTAATTGCAATCTCTGTACCGTTTGAAAATAATCCTTTTGATGAGTGCAAGTGTTTCAAAACGGATTCGGAACATAAGAGATAGAAACGCCATGAGAGCCTGATTAATAGGTCTGTAGCCTTTGAAAATAGTCCTTATGAAAACTAGAAGCGATTCAATATGATATTTGTAGCATTGAATGGAAAGAAAGACCTTGAGAACTTGAATAACAATCTCTGTAGTCTTTGAAAACAGTGCTTATGAAAAACTAAACTGTTTCAAAATGCGAGAGCCTTCCTCCCACCATCAGCCTCCGCCTCCGTCTCCACCGCCTCTCCTCCGCATCGCCACTCCCGCATTTGGTAAGCAAAGCCGGTGCTCCTTATTGATGAACCGCGTGAAAAGCAGGTTAGTTCCCCTTGCATGCTCGTGTTAATGCGAGAGTCTGCCCGGGCTCGTTATCATGCTCTGGTTCTCTCTCTCTCTCTCTCTCTCTCTCTCTCTCTCTCTCTCTCTCTCTCTCTCTCTCTCTCTCTCTCTCTCTCTCTCTCTCTCTCTCTCTCTCTCTCTCTAGTAATGGTAGTGCAACGTTTTCCTTACTAATGGTTTCAATATTTTATTCTTGTTTGTCTTTCGATTTTCTTTCGTTATTTGTTCTTGCTCTTCTCGTTCTTGTTCTGCTTATTCTTGTACTTGTTCTTCTCGCTCTCTCCTCTTCCTCCTCCTCCTCCTCTCTTTACAGTCCTCGCTTGTGAAATTCATAACAACTGAATTTCACGTCCCAGCAAAAATATGTAATAATAATAATAATAATAATAATAATAATAATAATAATAATAATAATAATAATGATAATAATAATAAATTTCACTCGCTACGTGATACAAGAGAAGATTCGTTTCATTAGTGGATTTTTTTTTCCTAATTTTCCTTCTGTTTCTGGGTCAACAAGAGTGAAAATTTTCCTCCTGCCTGTAGGTTTATCTCTTATCTTACGTATTTCTTTCCTCCTAAGCGTGTCCTCCGCGTCTTTATCCTTCTTCATTTTTTCCCTTTTTTTTTTTATTCATTTCCGTCTTTCCGTAATATTCCAATTCGTTTTCTTTCATCTAATTTCACTTGTGCTTTCATCTTTTCATCTTTATCTCTCTCTCTCTTTCACTCTTTACTTCCTGTTCCTTCCATTTTATGCTCTTCTTTCTTTCTCTTGAATTTCCTTTTTCTCTTTTAACGTTTTCTATTTTCTCTTCATTATTTTTTCTTTTACCCAACTTAATTTATTCTTTTATATCTCCTCTTATTCTTGATCTTTTCCTTGATTTCTTGCTGAATTATCTTCCATTTTCGTTCTTCTTCATTATCTTTCGTCGTTTTCATAGATTTTTACCTTCATACAAATTTATTATTTTTATTATTTTCTCCTTTCTTTTACCTTTTCCTTTATTTTCTCTTCCTCTCTTCTTCCATGTCCATTTTTTTTCTCTCTCTATCACCTGTTCCTCTCCATGTTTTTTTCGTATTCCTTACTTCTCCCAGATTTGCCACTCTTCTCTCTTTTTTTTTTTTCCGAGGCGTCTGTATTTCCATGATTTCTCTTCCATTGCTTTCTTGCACGTCTGTTCAACATCATTTTTTCCTTTACCTGTTTCTGCACGCGCCTCTTCGTTTATATTCACCAAGTCCCACTCCCTTACTTTTCTTCCTCGTTCTCTCTCCCCTCCCTCGCTTTCACCTTTCATTTGGTTTCAGTCTGCTCTCATCTCTCTGATTCATTCATTATTTTTCCCCTCCTCATGCGCCTCGATAATTCCATATGTCTCACTTTTCTCCCCTTTCCCCTGTATTTATTATTTTTCTCTTGCTCTCCGCAGCCTCTCTCTCTCCCTCTCTCCCTCTCTCTCTCCTCCCATTCGTGTTTATTTGTATCCTCCGTGTTCATTCTTGCGTTTGTCTTTATGGTGTGCTATTATTCTTGCTTTCGTGTATATTTCTTTTTATTTTGTTTGCTCTATCTTTTCATCTCATTTTCCGTTTGCATTTTTCATTAATTCTCTCTCTCTCTGTCGTATATCCTGTCGTAATACAATGGTTCATTATTTGGTTGTGTTTCTGACTTTACTACGCATTTCTTTTATTTACTGTTTTTTTTATTTCAGCTTCCGTACGCATTCCTTTTTTTCCCCTTGTTCATACGGTTTCACGCTCTTTACTTTCACACTTTTTTTTTTCATTGAACCTCTTGAAACCTTTTTTTCTTTGTTTCTATGTTTTCACACCACTTTGTAATCTCATCACTCACTTTGCTCTTAGATTTCCTCACTTTACACTTGAGATTTCCTGCGTTAGATGCACTGAAACCCAGTTAGTTTAATACGTCAAAACCTCTCTCTAGCAAGTATTTCTTAGAGTAGGACGCATCTCTCAGTCTCTCCCTCTTACTGTCTCCCTCCCTCCCTCTACTCCCTGTCCTTACCCCCCTTTCTCCCAATTCCCTTTCCCTATTCAAACCCTTAGTACCGTGCTTCGTAAAATGCAGCTGGTTTCATTTTGCTTAGACTTGAACAGCGTCGTGTCAATAAGAGCAGGAGTAGAGTCGCGCAACACTTGTCTCGGCAAAACTAAACCCTCGCGCTGTCCCGGGAGAGTTTCACGAGTGTTTAGGTTTTCCTGAAGAATTTACTGCGAGCCATTTTCCCCACCGTTTCCGTTTCCCATTCTGTGGTGGAGTGTGGACGCTCGCTCTCTCCTTGTAGAAAACGGGAAAGAAGTGTTTATTTTTTCCTCAGACCCTTTCCTTTGTGTTTTGTTTTTTTTTAGTGTTTTTTTTTCCTTTTAATTTCTTCAACTCTTCCTTTTTTTCACTATCTGTTCCTTCCATTATTTATCTTGACATTTTTTCCTATTTTTTTTTTTCTTCTCTTCCTGTTCTTACTTTCGTTCCATTCCTGCAGGTTTTATTTATCATGATTCCCTCCTTCATTCATTTCTAGCTAATTCTCTGTCTCGCTTTCCTTCCCTCCTTGTAGGTTTTTGTTTTTGTTTACCTCTTTCTATTTTCTTCTCTGTTTTCTTTTCCTTTTTATAGGTTTTATTTGTTTTATTCCTCCTTTCTTTAACTTTTCTGTCTTTTCTACTTTTTTTTCTTTTCCGCATCTACTTTCCTTTAATTTTTGCAGGTTTTATGTATTTATTTTGATTCCCTCTTCATTTCTTTCGTTTTCTCTTTAGTTTCCTCTCCCCCTTCCTGTTTTCCGCTCTGCTTTTATCTTCCATTTCTTCTTGCACCCTTTATTTATCTTGATTCTCTATTTATCCTTAGCTTTCCTAAAAATTTCTTCCTTTCTTTCAAAGTCTACATTGTTTTTTTTTATTCCCTGAGCTTCCCCTTCCTTTATTTGTCCTCTCTTAAATTTCTTCATTCCTTCTAATTTTGTTTCTTCACGTCTGCCTTCAACCTTTCCTTCCACTGATTGTCGTTTAATTTTCTTTTTTTTTTTTTTGTTTCTTTTCCTTTCCTTACATTATTGTCATCCCTTCTCAATTTCCTCTCTATCTTTACCTTCCATCTATGTTCTCTCTTCCATATTCTCATGATTTTCTCTTTCCTTTCTTCATGGTTCTTGTTCTGATGTTTGTGTGGGTAGTGGTGATGGTGGTGGTGTCATCTTCATTATACAGAACATAACAGTTACTCAACACGGGGTTGAAAGGGGCGAGAGGAGAAGGTAGAGAGAGAGTCAGAAAAAGAAGGAAAGAAAGAGAGAAAGAGTATCTCTCCTTACTGGCACCATCCATGTCTTTTGTCTGTGTGTGTTTGTTTAGTGCCTTGTTAGGGGCATTTTTACTCTCCTTATTGCACTTTTTCTTAATTATCACCTGATGGTTCTCTTGTTAACGTATTTTTTTACCTTTTTTCACATCCTTTTTTGTCATCATCACTCACAAATGTGCTTATTTCGTCTCTATTTTCTTTCCACCTTTGTCCTCAGTTGGGATAAAATGGATGGTTCTCTTGTTCTCTGTCTGCCTTTCTCTGTTTGTCTGTCTTTTTGTCTGTCGGTCTGTCTGTGAGTCTGTGTCAGTGTTTGTTTCTTTGTCTATCTGTGTGTTTCTGTGTGGTTGTATCTCTCTCTCTCTCTCTCTCTCTCTCTCTCTCTCTCTCTCTCTCTCTCTCTCTCTCTCTCTCTCTCTCTCTCTCTCTCTCTCTCTCTCTCTCTCTCTCTCTCTCTCTCTCTCTCTCTCTCTCTCTCGGTTGATTTAGGCACCACTTGTTGAGAACGTGTGGCTTTAGAACACACACACACACACACACACACACACACACACACACACACAGAGAGAGAGAGAGAGAGAGAGAGAGAGAGAGAGAGAGAGAGAGAGAGAGAGACGGTTGAAAGCAGGGCATAACATAACACGAAGATGCGGGAGTGTGTGATAAACGAGAAGCCTTGCATAGCTCGGTGATGTGTGTGTGTGGTGTGGCGGAGACAGTGGTGGAGAGGAGGAGATATGAGGCGAGACGAGAGAGAGAGAGAGAGAGAGAGAGAGAGAGAGAGAGAGAGAGAGAGAGAGAGGGAGAGGGAGAGAGGCAGAGATGAAATGGAGGAAAACATGATAAAAAGAATATGAAATAAAAAAAATAGGAAACAAACAAGGAGGGACGAAATAATGGTAGGAATAGATGAAGAAAGGGCACGAAAGAAGTTAAATCAGTCAATTGAATAAGGGCAGAGTAGACGCATATTACAAACAAGGGGAAGGAGGAAGAGTAGTGCATTACATCAGGAAATAGAGGAAGAAAGGGAAGGAAAGGGGAGTTAAAGTCAAACAATTGAATAAGAGGAGAGTAGCTGCAAATTACAAACTAGGGGAAAGGGCAAGAGTATTACATAAAGCGAGAGATGAACATGAAGCAAAGTCAGATATATGAAACAGACACGAGATAGAGTGGAGAGAAGTAACAGAGGAATGCATGTCGGAGCTACGAACACCACTGGCTAAGCTGATTCTTTTAAACTGAGTAATTCCAAGCCCCCTAAGCCCTGAATCCTACCCCCTGAAGCCCCCACCAAGCCCTCTGAACCCCCTCCCTTCGTTTATGGTGGGTGTGTGGCCAGCCTTGCGTCTCTGCCTATTTTGAGGGTATAGTGAGGGGGAGAGAGGGAGAGAAAAGAGAAAAAAGATCAAGAGAGGAAGACGGGGAGGAGTGAGAGGAAAGCGAAACTCCTTCAGAAGTTCAATTGGGGATTTTGCTCTTTGATACTGTGGAGAGAAAGCAACGACTGCAATAACTACTGAATTACTATTTCTCTTTTATGTATTTGTAAGATTTTTTTTTTTTTTTAGTCTTCCCTCTTGGTTTCTTCTTCAGCTTTAATTAACGTTTTTTTTTTATTTTTTTGCTTTTCTTTGTTCTCTCTCTCTCTCTCTCTCTCTCTCTCTCTCTCTCTCTCTCTCTCTCTCTCTCTCTCTCTCTCTCTCTCTCTCTCTCTCTCGTGGTTTGATGTCATTTTGTAATTTTTCATGGAGCAGTTTTGATCTTGTGCTTAATCTTGTTCCGTGTTTTGGGAAGTTATTAGTGATCAAATGATGTGTTGTGTGTGTGTGTGTGTGTGTGTGTGTGTGTGTGTGTGTGTGTGTGTGTGTGTGTGAATTTTTTCTTTAAAGGACTGGATGTAAGAGATGATGATTTGAAATGTCAGGAAATAAATTTGTTGTTTCCTTAAATCTCGTATTCTTTTCGTTGCTTTTGCGTTTATTTTTTCTTTTCTTTCTTTCTCTCCTTTTTCACTTTTCTTTCATTCATTTTTTCTTTTTTTTTCTTTTTTTCGTTTTTCTTTCTCATTTCCCTTATCTTTTTGCCTTTCTAAATGTTTTGTGTGTATGTGTGCGTTTCTCTCTCTCTCTCTCTCTCTCTCTCTCTCTCTCTCTCTCTCTCTCTCTCTCTCTCTCTCTCTCTCTCTCTCTCTCTCTTTTCCTAGGTTTAATTACAACTGATTTTCTTTTGATGTCGGGAGAAAAATGCAATTAATGGCCTTTTCTTGATTTCATCTCCGCGCCGCAGGTCCTCCTCTCTAAACTATAGCGGGTCTCTCCAAGGGTCGAAATTAATTGATTTATTGCTTAGTCTTTTCCTCCTTTCATTTTCCTCTCCTTCGCACTTTTTTTTCCGTTCTGCATTTTCTCTTCCTTCGTTTTCTCAGGTAATGGTGGGAATTTTTCAGGTGATCACTCAAGCGAAGTCACCTACCATTCAATCCTCCTCCTCCTCCTCCTCCTCCTCCTCCTCCTCCTCCTCCTTCTCCTCCTCCTTCTCCTTCTTCTCTGCTTTCGTGCCATTTCGTATTTCAGTTTTTTTTTTCTAATTTTCTTCCGATTTTTCACTCCCTTACGTTCGTATTTTATTTTTCTCTCCATTTCTTGCACATTTCTCACTGTCTATCGTGATTTTGCCTCTTCCTTTAATCCTTTTGTACTTTAGTCTCTTGGTCTTCGGTGATTCGAGAGTGCTGAAAGCCAGACCAAGCTTATAGTGTACTTCTGAACTTGCTCTTTGTATTAGTAGTGCCTGTGATTTGTATGCATCAGTTTCTCAGTTAGTTGTCTTAAGATAAGAATTGGAGTTGATCTTCATACATTTTGGTGCTCAAACGTGACTTGTATCAGACTCTACTGAAAATTACTGGGGCTTTCAAGAGTGCTTGTATGTTTGTAGAAATAATTTAACGATTACTCAACATCATCAATGGCAAAAATATCTACGATAACCAGACTAATCATTCTTATGGCCTGTTATGAGAGAACACACAGTCTCAAAATACTAAACAGGACAAGATTTTTGTGACATGGAATACTTACAAGAAATTCCTTCTGGCCTCTAAGCTCATTCATACTGAGTTATATTTGCATTATTAGGCATAAAAACATAATAACCTCCAATCATCTCTTATTCAAACTGTCATTATAAAGTGGATAGTATCTAGGAGCACATTATCATAACACAAAGGACCTGCAGGAAACCCAGTAAACCTACACGTGGCTGACCTTGTACAATCCACATCTACCTTTCTTTACTGACCAATCATCCCTTCTCCAAAAAGTTACCTAATCTTTTATACCTTCCTATTGACTCGTCACTAATAACTTGATTACTTACTCGATACCAATCATCTACCAATCTATTTGAGCGTCAGTTATCCAGCGTAGCACTCAGTCGACAGGTTAGTCACTCAGAACGTCAGTCAGGTAGTGGGGTCAGTGAATCAGTCAGCATTTTTCTCTTCCAGTGCGTCTTAGTTATCACAGATCTTGCCTCTCTGACAAACTAAATCAATCACCTATTTCTCTCTCACTCTCTCTCTCTCTCTCTCTCTCTCTCTCTCTCTCTCTCTCTCTCTCTCTCTCTCTCTCTCTCTCTCTCTCTCTCTCTCTCTCTCTCTCTCTCTCTCTCTCTCTCTCTCTCTCTCTCTCTCTCTCTCTCTCTCTCTCTCTCTCTCTCTCTCAATGAAGACGTGACGGAAATAGCAGGGAGGGAGGATAAATAATATATACTGTATATGAATAGATGCAAAGACTTGGAGGTCAGTGACTTGAAGGAAATGACGTAAATGAAGGAAATAAGAAGAAAGTTGGGTGCTTGAAGGATAAAAGAGTCCTACAAACGCACGATGAAAAGTTATATTCAAGACTAAAAGACAGATGGATTAGAAGAAAGAGAAATGGAGTAAGAAATGCCGGAGAGCAAGAAATGTGAGGTGTAATATGAAAACCGGGAGGAGCAGGAGAAGGATGATGAAGAGGAGGAGGGGAAAGAGAAGAAAGAATTAGCTTAAAAAAAATGGGAAAGAAAAAGAAAGAAAAAGAAGATTAAGAAGAAATGAAAGAAAAAGAAGAAATAAGAAGAAAAAAAGAACAAAAGAAAAGAGGGAGAAGAAAGTTATGAAAATAATGTTAAAGAAATTCAGCAAAAAGTGAAAGAAAGGAAAATAAAACGAGAGAACAGCAACAAGAAGAAGAAGAACAACAACAACAACAATAACAACAAACCAACGAAACAAATAGCCAAACAATCACCCATCCAACCAGAGACCAACAACCAAACACCAACCAAGCCATCAATTGACCAAGCAACCAAACAAAAACAAAGATAAAACAAAAATCTTACATCAGTGGGGGAAAAGAAATAGAGAAAGAAAGAAAAAGAAACAAACAGTTCCTGATTGTTTTTTGGCCTGAGAAAAAGTCCAAGTTTCCAAGAGTAATCCATCTCAGACCCAGACAAGCTACACCTCTTCGACCTCGTCCTGAGAACCGCCTAAGTGTTTACCTTCAAATTATTCTGGATCGACTGTCTCACACACACACACACACACACACACACACACACACACACACACACACACACACACACACACACACACACACACACACACACACACACACACACACACACACACACACACACACACACACACACACACACACACACACACACACACACACACACACACACACACAGAGAGAGAGAGAGAGAGAGAGAGAGAGAGAGAGAGAGAGAGAGAGAGAGAGAGAGAGAGAGAGAGAGACAGCTGAAGTTAATTTAATGAAACGAAGTTATTTTTTGGCGATTAGAAAGTTTGTGTTTATTTATTCTTCTTTTAAATTCTCTCTCTCTCTCTCTCTCTCTCTCTCTCTCTCTCTCTCTCTCTCTCTCTCTCTCTCTCTCTCTCTCTCTCTCTCTCTCTCTCTCTCTCTCTCTCTCTCTCTCTTGTCTGAAGCAACTTGAGAGAGGAAGTTAGGATGGTGAAATTAAATTTTGAACCATCACTCCCTCCTTTTCTTCTTTTCCCTACTGCCTTTCTTCTTTTCTTCCTTTCGTGCTAGTTTGCTTGTTTGCTTCCTTCTTTGGCTTCGTTTGTGTATTTTTCTTCCTTTGTATTCCATTGTTTCTTCCTGTCTTTCGTCTTTGCTTTCTTTAATTAATAGTTTTCCTTCTTTTCTTCCTCCCTTCCTTTCTCCTTTATTCTTGCATCCGTCCTTCGTTCCTTCCTTTTTTCTTCCTTTCCTCAGTTTATCCCTCTTTTTCTTCCCATCCTTCCTGTCTTCCTTCCTTCCTTCTTTCTTTCCTTCTTTCTTTCTATCCATCCATTCATCCAACCATCTTCCAACCTTTTCTCGTTTCTCGCTTCCATTCCCCCTCCCTCCCTCCTTCCATCCACAACCCCTTACCTCCCTCCCTCTCTCCCTCCCCATCTCCACTCTCCTTCCCTTCAGCCCTCCCACTCTTCAGCCCCTTCATTCCTGTCATCTGTATCTTTCTTTTCATCTATCCTGTTTGTGTCTCCTGCATTATTTTTTCTCCCCGTCTTCCTTCTCCCACCGCTCTTACGTTGCATCCCAATTTCCTCCTCCTCCTCCTCCTCCTCCTCCTCCTCCTCCTCCAGCCGCTGCATCTCATCCAGCCGCCGCGCCTCTCACCGCCTTGAGGACCAGCCTGAGGGGTGTATAAGGAGAGATAAGGGAAGAAAGTTTACAAGCAAAAGTTTGGGTTATGAGAGACGGCGTGAGTTCTTGTAGCGAATATTCTTACTGGATCCTTCTCTCTGTCTCTCTCTCTCTGTCTCTCTCTCTCTCTCTCTCTCTCTCTCTCTCTCTCTCTCTCTCTCTCTCTCTCTCTCTCTCTCTCTCTCTCTCTCTCTCTCTCTGTTTTTCTACTTATATATGTATGTGCCAATCTATCTCTGTCTGACTGATAGGTGGATAGATTGAGAGAGAGAGAGAGAGAGAGAGAGAGAGAGAGAGAGAGAGAGAGAGAGAGAGAGAGAGAGAGAGAGAGAGAGAGAGAGAGAGAGAGAGACTTGAAAAATGAAAGATAAAACTCCCCAAACTGCATCATATTGTCAACAGAACAAAGATAACAAAGGGAGAGCAGATGACGAATGCGTGACGAAAACAAGGAGGAAGAAAATAACAAAGGTGGGAAGCGAACGAAGCAAGAAATTGAGGAAGGAAAGAAGAAGAAACAGGAAGCAGATGGGACAGAAAGCAAGGAAGAAGAGGAGGAGGATGAGGAGGAGGTGAAGGAGGAGAAGGAATCAAAATGAAAGAATGGAGGAAGAAGAACAAGCCATAAACATCAAGAGGTGTCATATATATTGCAAGAGAGAGAGAGAGAGAGAGAGAGAGAGAGAGAGAGAGAGAGAGAGAGAGAGAGAGAGAGAATGATGATGACTGTTATAATCATGAGACAAATTGCAGGAAAAAATGTGTTGTTTTATACTTAGGGGCATGAAAGTGCTTTGACATTTTTTCCCATTTTCTTTGTCATTTATGTCTTATTTTCTCTTTCACTTTCGTCTGATATTTTAGTTTCCATTGATGATTCACTTAATTCTCTCTCTCTCTCTCTCTCTCTCTCTCTCTCTCTCTCTCTCTCTCTCTCTCTCTCTCTCTCTCTCTCTCTCTCTCTCTCTCTCTCTCTCTCTCTCGTCCGGCATTTTTCTCTATACTTTCTGTAGCATTATAATTAAAAAACGAAAGCAGGAGAGAGGAGGCAAAGAAAAAAATAAAAGGTGAAACGAAGAATGCAAAAATGGAAGAGAAATAAGAAAAGATGGAGTAAGGAGGGAAGAGAAAGAGTTGAAAGAAAGGGTTGGAAAAGGAGGAAAGAGAAATCAGAGGAAGGGGAGCAAAAGGAGAAAAGAAAAAAACAAGAGCAAAGTAAAAGAAACAGTAGGAACCAACGGAATAAAATGCAAAAGGGGAAAGGGAGGAAGAGAAATGAAGGAAAAGGAAGAAGAAAGAGAGGACACGAATTTTTGCAAGGATGTAAGTGAGGAGTAATGGATGGGAGGCGAGAATATGAGAAAGAATGAGAAGAGAAAAACAGACGAAAAATGAAAGAGAGGAGAGAGAAAGGAGGAGGAGGAGGAGGAGGAGGAGGAGGAGGAGGAGGAAGAGAAAGAGATGGATAAGAAGAATGAAGATGACAGAAGATTTTTAAAAGCCTTGTAAGTCCTGTTTCTCTATTCAATCCTAGTATAAAACAAAGAATAGTACAGTCCACAGGTTGTTGTAAGGAAAGCTGGCTGAAAAAAAATATTTATATATCTTACAGAATTAAAAGTGAAAAAAGGAACATGAGAAGTCAGAAAATTAGGCTCGATCTATGGCAACTTTAGGCTTGTACAAAGGTTCTTTAGACGTTAGGTTGCTTGGTAAGGTTGGTGTGTACGCATAAAGGTCGTCTAGGTGAGATGTATACAAAGTTCTCAAAATCTCGCGTGTAGGGGCAGATTATATGCTTAAGTGTTGTCGAGGGATGTGGTGGACCTCGAACTAATACTTGTAAATCATGTCAAGTTTAGAAGAAACGCAAAACTGGCTCCTGACTAGGACTATAGATGAAAGAAAGAAGTGCATCAAGAAAGTGACAAGTGCAAATTAATTACATAGTTTCACTAGTTTACATAAATATCTGAGTAATGATGACAGAGTAAAATTTAACTACTCAGTACCTGTCATGTGTAAACCAATTGGCCCTATGCAGTCTCCGTACTTTCTTCTGGTCCTCTTTTACGTTATCTAACCACCAAGCAACAGGCGGGCCTTACACTGGTCTCGCATTGCACAGTGACCACTAGTGTTTCCTGCGCCTTCAGTCTTGATGGTAGGTTACTGCATTCAGGGTCTTGGTGATGCACAGCTTGCCACAGGTCGGGAGTATTAGTGGTGACTCGAGGTGTTAGGTGCGTGTTGTGAATAGTAATGTAGTGTTGGGAAAGGAATAGTGGTGTGGACACTGAGGAGAATGAGGAGGAGGTTAGGGAGAAGGGAGAGTAAAATGAGTAAAATGATGACAAAGACGAGGAAGAAGAGGACGAGAATGTTGGAGGAGGAACGAAAGATGATGAGAAGAAAAGTACCTGGAGGAGAAGGAGAAATGGAGGAAAGTTATAAATTAAGATGGAATGATGCGTGTGTATGAGAGAGAGAGAGAGAGAGAGAGAGAGAGAGAGAGAGAGAGAGAGAGAGAGAGAGAGAGAGAGAGAGAGAGAGAGAGAGAGATGGAAGTGGAGGGTTAGCTCTTTCCTCTTTCCAACTTTCTCCTCAAACTTCACTGTGATCCAGGAATCCCACGACAAACAGGATTAGAAAAAGAGACAGACTCCATCATGTTAATCCCAACCTCACTTGTTTGACAGGGAGTTCCATCCTCTTTCAGAGACTTAACTGCAAGATGTCCTTTTTTTTTTACTTAGTAGGAGATCTTTAATATATCTTTTCTTTCCGTTAGTGTTAGGAACAGTATTGTAGTAGTAGCAGCAGTAGTAGTAGTAGTAGTAGTAGTAGTAGTAGTAGTAGTAGTAGTAGTAGTAGTAGTAGTAGTGATAAGAATAATATTTACGAGGACAAGGTATGACCATGAAATTTACACACACAATGAATAAAGGATAATTGAAAGGAAAGGAAGAGGTGCATCATATATTAAAACTGTTATTGTTACTTTTTTTTCCACGTCCATTTCTTATTAGCGTAATTCAGCAGCATTATGTTGGAGGACGAATGATTCTAGTGATCTAGGTGGAAGCCGCCAGGAATGTGAGAAGAGAAAACCGACAGGTAACCGTCAGCAGTTGCAAGTCCTTTAATCTCTTAACTCGCCAGAGATAGAGAAGAGAAAACCGACAGGTAACCGTCAGCAGTTGCAAGTCCTTTAATCTCTTAACTCTTTTTGTTCACCAGCTAAGGTTGTATTTATAGCCACTTGTTAGACTGGTTAAACTCTCTCTACTTTATTTAACAAAAACATGAACATGTACACAAGAAATACTGAACATAAAAAAATGATTTACATAAAGATATGGACAAAGAGAGTGAATGTGTGTGTGTATGTCTGTGTGAAGAAAGGAGTAATATGATGTATAGAAAAGACGTGTAACGTATGTGTCGAAAAGCGTGCACAGAATGTGTATGTATAAAAAAATGAGGAAGAAGAGATGAAAGACGGAAAATCTGTGCAGTAGAAAGAGAACGGGAGGCTGAAAACATATAAGAGAAAACGGAGTGCTTGGAGCGGTGACTTGTGTTTACATATTACTGGTTCTGAGAAGCGCGTAAGCTTTAGTGTACCCTGAATATGAGAGAAAATGGGATGTTTCTATGGCTGACTAGATTATTTGCTACATAACTTCCCCCGAGTGAGGAGGCACGACGAACGATACGTGCTGCTTAGCTGTGGCGCGTGGTGCTGAAGGCGTGGCCAGCGATGTCGGGTCGTGAGGTGCCGTCGGGGTGTGCAGGATGTAGGCGGGCTTGACTCGGTCTATGGCTATGACGTCGGAAGAGCCGTTTCTGTTGATGGTGATGTTTTTCCTCGTCCTGCGGAGGACCTCGAAGGGGCCTTCGTAGGGGCGCTGTAGTGGTTTACGGACAGCGTCAACCCTGACGAAGACGTGTGTGCAGTCTTCGAGATCCTGGCTGACGAAGGTCTTGGCGGGGTGCGTGCGAGGTTGCACCGGCTGCAGGCTTCTCATCGACTCCTTAAGACTGCTGGCGAAGTCTTGGACGCTGCAGGGGCCGGCGTCGGGTGAGCTGGTAAGGAGCTCGCCAGGGAGTCGAAGAGTGGTGCCGTATACGAGCTCGGCAGAAGAGTGGTGAAGGTCCTGCTTGAGGGACGTCCGGATGCCGAGGAGGACGAGGGGTAAGGTGGCGTTCCACTTCTCGCGTTGGTCGCTGGAAGCCATCAGTGACGACTTCAGCTGGCGGTGGAAACGTTCCACTGTAGCGTTGGCCTGAGGATGGTAGCTGGCAGTCCTGTATCGTCGAATGCCAAGTAGTGTCATCAGTTTGTTCCAGACACTGGACTCAAACTGGCCGCCGCGGTCAGAAGTGAGGCTGACAGGAACACCGAAGCGTGAGATCCACGTGCTGATAAAGGCACGTGCAACGGTGTCAGTGGAGATGTCAGTCAGCGGTGCAGCTTCTGGCCAGCGAGTGAAGCGGTCGACACAGGTGAGGATGTAGCGGTAGCCGTCGGAGTGAGGAAGAGGGCCAACGAGGTCGATATGGACGTGTTCGAAGCGTGTGGAGACTGGCGTGAAGGTGGCTGTAGGGGAGCGTGTGTGTCGCGTCACCTTGGAGGCCTGACAGGTGGTGCACCTACGTGTCCAGTCTCTCACGTCCTTGTTGATGGCGGTCCAGATGAATCGGGACGTCATCATGTGTTGTGAAGCTCTGATGCCAGGATGTGAGAGGTCGTGCAGCTGACGGAAGAGTGGATACCTGTGCCGTTGAGGCAGGTATGGTCTGACGGTGTTGGTCGAGACGTCAGCGTAGATGTGCACTTGAGTGCCTGGTAGCTGTACTCTCTTCATCTGTAGTGCGGCGTTTTCTTTCAGTTGCTGCAGCTCGGCGTCAGCGGCCTGATCGGCAGCAATGGCGGCGTAATCGATGAGAGAGGTAGATGTGGCACAGATGTTGCGTGACAGGGCATCGGCTGGGGCGTTATCTTCACCTTTCACGTAACGGAGGTCCGTGGTGAACTGAGAGATGAAGTCTACGTGGCGCAGTTGACGTGGTGAGTAGGATGACTTGTTCTTGATGAAGGTGCTCGTCAGCGGCTTGTGGTCAGTGTAGATATGAAACTGACGTCCTTCGACAAAGTACTGGAAGTGCTTCAATGCCTTGTAGATGGCGAGGAGCTCTTTGTCGAAGGCGCTGTACTTCTTCTCGGCAGTGTTGAGTTTCTTGGAGAAGAAGGCGACGGGTTTCCAGGCACCGTCGATGTGTTGCTGTAGCACTGCTCCAACTCCGGTGTCTGAGGCGTCCGTGGCGATGGAAGTAGGGGCGTCTGGGGCAGGGAAACTGAGCGCTGTGGATGTGAGCGCCTTCCGGGCAGCGAGGAAAGCGTCCTCAGCTGCGGGCGTCCAGGCAAGGGTGACGGACTGGCCTCGTTTGGCTGGCTTCACTAAGGCGTAGAGAGGCTGGAGGAGGAGCGCGCATCGGGGAATGAACCTGTGGTAATAGTTCAGCATCCCGAGGAACTGCTTCAACTGGCGCTGAGTTGTGGGCTTCGGGAAATTCTGGATGGCAGTACAGCGACTTGCAGTTGGGGTGAAGCCTGAGGAGGACACAGTGTGGCTGAGGAAGTCGACTGAAGGCACGCCGAACACGGACTTGTCGGCGTTGACCTGGATGCCGTAGTCCTTCAGACGAGTGAAGACTTGCTCGAGGTGTTGGCGATGAGCAGCGTCGTCTGGGCTGGCAACAAGAATGTCATCGACGTAAGTGAAGCAGAACTGCAGTCCTCGCAAAACTTCGTCCATGAAGCGCTGGAATGTTTGAGCAGCGTTCTTGAGACCGAAGGGCATCCTAGTGTATTCATATAGTCCGAAGGGCGTGATTATGGCCGTCTTCGGGATGTCCTCGGGGTTGATGGGGATCTGATGGAAGGCCTTTACGAGGTCGATCCTGGAGAAAATTGTAGAGCCGTGCAGTTGTGAGGAAAACTCCTGAATGTTAGGCACTGGATACCTGTCCATCTCGGTGCGGGAGTTTAGGACTCTGTAGCCCCCGCAAGGGCGTATGTCACCGTTTTTCTTGGGGACGACGTGAAGCGCAGACGACCAGTTGCTGGAGCTTGGGCGGATGATGCCTTGCTGCATCAGAGACTCAAACTCGGCCCTGACCTGTTTGTAGCGTTCTGGTGCTAAGCGACGAGCCTTGGCGAAAACAGGTGGTCCGGTGGTCTCTATGTAGTGCAGGACGTGATGTTTCACTGGCTGCGTGGCTGAGTATGGCTGTGTTAGTGTTGGGAAACCCTTGAGGATGGCGGCGAAGGGGTTATCTCGGCAGACTGCGGAGATTCCGGTGCTCTCGCCAGGTGCCGTTCGGCCACGGGTCCGCAGGGAAGTGAGACGATCCAGCAGCGTGCCATGCTTCAAGTCGACTAAGAGGTCGTGGTGGCGTAGGAAATCGGCGCCTAGGATGGGTTGGGTCACAGCTGCTACGTAAAAGGTCCAGTCGAAGGAGCGGCGGAGGTTGAGTTCGAGGTGTAGTGTCTGCGGCGCGTACACAGGGATTTTCGAGGCGTTGGCTGCATAGAGGTGCGTGGTTACAGGCAACCTCTTCTGGCTGTCTGTGGCAGGCAGGACACTGACCTCAGCGCCGGTGTCGACGAGGAACTTAATTCCGGTGCGTCGGTCGTAGACGTGAAGTAGCTGTGACTTGGGCTGGCGGATCGTACGCTGCCGTGAACGTCCGCCCGTTTAGTTTGACGCCGGGGTGGTGTTGTAAGTGCAGGGTTGGGTGCACTTAATGGCCTCGCTACCGAACCTGCTGTGGTAGTAGCAGACGCCCTGGGTTCGTGTAGTGCTACGCGACCGAGAGCGGTAGCGAGGGCGTCGAGGTGACGGTGGGCGGCGACGCTGGCGGGTATTTAGCTGTTCCTGCATCGCGCTGACCTGCAGGGCCAGCTGCGACACAATGTGGGTGAGTTGCTGGACGTCTGCTGTGTTAGTGACAGTGGCGACTGAAGACGGTGGCGTTGCCGACGGAACTGTCGACATATAGTCGTCAGCCAGCTGCGCGAGGTCTGGCGCAAGGCGTTTGAGGACGGCTTGCCTGAGGTCGTCGTAGGGATTGTCCGAAGAGGGGGCTTTCGCGATGGCGTCAGAGACTTGCAAGAGGACCTCTGGGTGGCAGGAGAGTGCAGGCGTGAGTGAACTGTTTCAAGGCCTCAGTGATGTTGTTTGCCTTGAAGTTCAGCTCCAAGATGGTAAACCACATGTTGGGGTCGTGGCTGTTGAAGGCTGGAGCCCTGAAGGGGGGAGCTGGGGAGGCGGTGTCCGGTGGAGCCATGGCCGTTTCTTGTTGCTGGCGTGCGATGGGGCCTAGTGGCTTGTTATGCGAGTCGTGGAGCAGGGTGTAGTGACGCCTGTCGGCGAGGCGCGGGTTCCTCCGGCGCCAGGTGCCAGTGAGAGGTGGCAAGGGACGCCTGCTGGGCGCCACTGTGCAGTGCTGAGGGTGTGACAGCGATGGTCCTAGGCACGTACTTTACCACACTCGCACTTACGGCTTGGAACGCACTGCCGTGAACGAAGTGTGTAGTCTGTGTGTGTGTGTGTGTGAGTGCGTGTATGTGTAGGTGTTGGTGTCTGGCACACGGGGGTTGGTACGCGCTGATGCACACTAGGGAGTTTTCTAGGGGCAGGGGTTAACACACACAGGGGGAGGGTGGACGACGGGGGAGAGGGGAGAGGGACGGTCGGGAGCACTAACACTTTGGTGGGGGAACGTTGCAGGGAACGCCGCCCTGTTGTCGAGCGGAAGACGGGAGTACCGGTGCAGGGGGCGCCGCCCTGTTGTAGAGAAGCGAAATCAGGGCCAGTGGGGTCACGGCCGGGTGGCGGTGACCGTGCGTGGTGAGCCGGAGAGGTGTTGCTGCTGCTGTGGTGGTGATGGAGGCTGGGCAGCAGGTGTGGCAGGGGTGGCAGGTGACCAGGCAGCAGGTGGAGTTGGCGCGGTGGGTCACGGCAGCAGGAGAGGGAGTGACCTGGTGGCGGTGGTGAGGCGGCAGGTGAGCGTGGCCTCAGTGGCCTGGGTGGCTGGCGAGGCGTGGTGAGTCACAGCTGCGAGAGAGGGTGGCTGGTGACTGGCGAGGCAGCGGCGGTGACCACGGTTGCTGGGCTGGGTGACGGTGTGTGTGTGTCACGTGGCGGCTGGCCGGGCTGGGTGGCGTCGGTGGGTCACGGCTGGGCCAGGCTGGGTGGCGGTTTGGCCGTGGTGGTCCGTGTCAGGCGGGGGCTGACCTGGGCGAGGTACCTATAGCTGTGGCGACGCTATAGTGCTAAAGAACCTGGGACACAGCATTGGTGGAGCTGGCCACTACGGTCTAACTCCGAGTCACCATTTCTAGTGATCTAGGTGGAAGCCGCCAGGAATGTGAGAAGAGAAACCGACAGGTAACCGTCAGCAGTTGCAAGTCCTTTAATCTCTTAACTCGCCAGAGATAGAGAAGAGAAAACCGACAGGTAACCGTCAGCAGTTGCAAGTCCTTTAATCTCTTAACTCTTTTTGTTCACCAGCTAAGGTTGTATTTATAGCCACTTGTTAGACTGGTTAAACTCTCTCTACTTTATTTAACAAAAACATGAACATGTACACAAGAAATACTGAACATAAAAAAATGATTTACATAAAGATATGGACAAAGAGAGTGAATGTGTGTGTGTATGTCTGTGTGAAGAAAGGAGTAATATGATGTATAGAAAAGACGTGTAACGTATGTGTCGAAAAGCGTGCACAGAATGTGTATGTATAAAAAAATGAGGAAGAAGAGATGAAAGACGGAAAATCTGTGCAGTAGAAAGAGAACGGGAGGCTGAAAACATATAAGAGAAAACGGAGTGCTTGGAGCGGTGACTTGTGTTTACATATTACTGGTTCTGAGAAGCGCGTAAGCTTTAGTGTACCCTGAATATGAGAGAAAATGGGATGTTTCTATGGCTGACTAGATTATTTGCTACATGATCTTACCAGAGAGAGAGAGAGAGAGAGAGAGAGAGAGAATGAAAAGAAAGGTATAATTACCCACAAACACTCACACACACACATTCCCTGCACGCCTCACACACACAATCCTTCCCACCACGGAAAGAAAAGAGGAAAAATGGAAGAAAGAAAGAAAGAAAGAAGGAAAAAGAAAGACAGGCACGAAGATTGAAAGAAAACGGAGGAGCACCGAAGTTAAGGAGGACAAGGATGGAGAAGGAGTGAGAGAAAGAGGGAATAAGTCACTGCCCTCACCTGTCTGTCCTTGTCCATCCTGTCCTCAGAGGCAGGAAGGACGAGGGCAAGAGACCTTTACAGACGGCAAGGGGAAAGGAAATCAGACGAAGAAAGAGTAAAGGGGGAGAAGGATGAGAGGAATGAATTGACGTCGGAAGGAGAGTTGGGAGAGGGAGGGTGAAGAAAGTCCTTTTCAAGAGAGAGAGAGAGAGAGAGAGAGAGAGAGAGAGAGAGAGAGAGAGAGAGAGAGAGAGAGAGAGAGAGAGAGAGAGAGGGAAATTAAAAATGCTTACAGGGACAGGAAACAAAATAAATCTCAAGGATGCGAAAATTAAGTTTCATGAAAGAAAAAAAGAAAATATCAAGCGAAAAATGTAAAACGAGAAAGCAGGAGAGAGAGAGAGAGAGAGAGAGAGAGAGAGAGAGAGAGAGAGAGAGAGAGAGAGAGAGAGAGAGAGAGAGATTTGAGATGGAGGAGGTGAAGGCTGAGGGATCTGATGTGCCGGCGTTCAGGAATTGGAGAGTGCCTTGCATCTCAAGGTGTGGCGTGGCCTTTGAAATGGGAGGATGGATAGCCTTGTGTGCCAGAGAGAGAGAGAGAGAGAGAGAGAGAGAGAGAGAGAGAGAGAGAGAGAGAGAGAGAGAGAGAGAGAGAGAATATAAAAGGACAAAGACGGTTAGATCTCTCGTTATGGCGCCTGATCTCCCTCCCTTTGAATAGGAAGAAACAAATGAGCGTCGATTAATTTCCTCAATACGCTTCTGGATTTTGTTTGCTTCCCATCACAACAACAACAACTGTCAAGGTAAGATGAGATTATTTTTAGAGAGAGAGAGAGAGAGAGAGAGAGAGAGAGAGTGGGGGGTAGGGAGGTTAATGGAGTACCAGAAAAGAAAGGCGAAGGAATGAGGTAGCAAGAGAGAAGAAGGGAAGAGTAGTTAGTGAGAAGGTATGGAGTGTCCGGATGCTAGAGAGAGAGAGAGAGAGAGAGAGAGAGAGAGAGAGAGAGAGAGAGAGAGAGAGAGAGAGAGAGAGAGAGAGTTAATCACATTCCTATTCACTGACTGATTCAACAATTGAGAGAGAAAATCATTGCTAGTTTATCTTTTTGTGAGTTTTGTTCATTGTTTGTTTGTGTGTGTGTGTGTGTGTGTGTGTGTGTGTGTGTGTGTGTGTGTGTGTGTGTGTGTGTGTGTGTGTGTGTGTGTGTGTGTGTGTGTGTGTGTGTGTGTGTGTGTGTGTGTGTGTGTGTGTGTGTGTGTGTGTGTGTGTGTGTGTGTATGAGTGTGTTATTGTTACGGTTATGGCACGCTATTTACACGAGTGGAAATTTTTGCTTATTCAGGTTATTCAGAGTGATATTTCCCTTCTCTAATCGAAGAATCCCTTGGGTCATTATTATTATTATTATTATTATTATTATTATTATTATTATTATTATTATTATTATTATTGTTGTTGTTGTTCTTGTTGTTTTGTTCCTTTTCTTTTTTTACTTCTTTCCTTTCCTTCTTTTCTTCTTCCATCAGCTTGGCTTCTCACACATCCATGAAATTCTCTCTCTCTCTCTCTCTCTCTCTCTCTCTCTCTCTCTCTCTCTCTCTCTCTCTCTCTCTCTCTCTCTCTCTCTCTCTCTCTCTCCCCTTCCTTCCTCTTCCTTCTTTCATTACCTTCCTCCCTCCCTCCTTCCCTCCCTCCCTTCGTCAGTTCTTGTTCAGACAATGGTATTAGATTAAGCCTTCTCCCTGCAGGCAAAATGTCAGATTTCTTTACATCTCTCTCTCTCTCTCTCTCTCTCTCTCTCTCTCTCTCTCTCTCTCTCTCTCTCTCTCTCTCTCTCTCTCTCTCTCTCTCTCTCTCTCTCTCTCAACCGCTAATTTTTTTTTTTTTTTTGTCAATCATCTTTTCCTCTCTTAAATTCCTGTGTTGCTTTGAGTGCTTCATTATTTATCCGTAATTTCTTGTTTTATTTATTCAGCTAATGCGAATTAAATTATATTAGTGGACTTATTTTATTACTCCTGTTGTTTTTCCTTAATTTTATTTAGTTTTTCTTTCTGTGTCTTTCTCTTAGGTGTTGTTTATATTATTTTCTTGTTTTCTCGCTCAGTCTTCGTCTCATGTTTTTATTTTTCTTATTTCTTATTTTATTTCTATTGAGTAATTCAGTTAAAACTTTCGGTGACATTTTTTTTCCTCCTTCATGTCGTTCCATTTCACTGTGAAGCCGTTTTTCATGATTTTTCAGATGTTTTTTTATTTTTTTATTTTTTGTTCGTCTTAACTGTACTTTTATAATTAATAACTTATTGTTAGCCTGCATTTCTCTAGTTTTTTTTTTTTTACTTAAGGCTTCTGTTTTTTCGTCATTTTTCTTATTTTATTTATTATTTTCCTCTACGGTTTAGTTCTTTTAGTTTTAACCCTTTCGATCTCACCGTCTTTCACTTTCCATGGACTTTCTATTTCTTTTCTTTTCCTCACATTTTTTTTTCTTTTCTTGCATCTTTATTTCCTTCTATTATATCGAGTATCTTTTTTTTCCTTTTCTCCTTCCTTCATTTACATTTTTTCTTTTTTTCTCCGTGTTTGGATGTGACAGGCCCAAAAATGTGGAACAGTCTGCCTTCTGATGTTACTAGCGCTGTCTTTGTGTCCAGTTTTTAAAAGTAGACTCACTCGATATCTTTTAAAATAGTGTTTTTAATATTACTATGTTACCATTTTATATTATGACTTCAATTTACTTTTCCTATATGAATAGTTTTAATATGTAGACACAACCAACCATATGGTTCTAGGTCAGAGTATAAAATACTACTATACCCAATCGTTCCTCACACTATGTAAAATGAATAACCACTGTTCAAGTGGAAATAAAGTTATTATTATTTATTATTATTACTCTCTCTCTCTCTCTCTCTCTCTCTCTCTCTCTCTCTCTCTCTCTCTCTCTCTCTCTCTCTCTCTCTCTCTCTCTCTCTCTCTCTCTCTCTCTCTATTACCACATTCCTGCTTTAATTCCTCCTTCGTGTTGATAATTTACTCCTTTACTCTTCTATTTTTACTCCTTCTACGTCTTTGTTAGTGTGTTATCCTCCCTTCACCTCTTACTCGTTTTCTTTTAGTCCTCCTTTCCTTGTCTGTTGCTATTTTGTAATGTTTCGCTTATTTACTACAATTTTCCCTCTTCTTTCTTTTACATTTTTTTCCCAAAGACTCCCTATTTAACCTGTTTTCTACCGTTTTTATTCATTTTCATTTTTTTTTTACTTTTTTTTTTTTCTTTTTCTCATATGTAACGTATCCTCAACACTCCTCTCCCTTCTCGCCCCCTCTTTATCCTTCTTCAGGTTATGTGAGGAGGCGGATTACCTGAGTTACTCGCAGAAACTCATGACCTTTTTCAGTGGTGAGCTTGGGAAGTTATATTGACAAAGGGGAGTCTTTAGGATTCCCTCATGTGTTCTTTTTATTAGGGTTAAATAGTAGTGCTTCCTCTCTCTCTCTCTGTGTGTGTGTGTGTGTGTGCGTGTGTGTGTGTGTGTGTGGGTGTTGAAGATGCAAAGAAAGGGAAGGGTGAGAACGGAAGGGAATGTGGATTTTAAAAGACAAAATGCAACACCACAGGAAGAGGAAAGGGAGGACAGACAGACAAAAGCACACACACACACACACACACACACACACACACTCACACACACACACACACACACACACACACACACACACACACACACACACACACACACACACACACACACACACACACACACACACGATTGAAAATTATAGTCGGACGTTCTTCTTGAATCTATTTTATCTTCCTAAACTTATTTTGACAAATATTCACCTTTATCAAAACATTCCCATTAATTCTAATCGATGTACCTTTACCCTTACTTATCGACAACACCTGTTTACCTGTGACTACTTCCATATATCAGCCTTGCATTATGAGACCGTCTTTCAGTTTATTTTTACCAGACTGATCCCAACCCACCGTTGCTCATAAATTCTGATGAGCTTCACTTTCCTCGCTGGCCCATCACTCACCAGCCGTAGCCGTAAAACATATCCTCCTTAACTTACTTCCCTGTTAATCTAAATACACATGACGTATAGTAAATTACTAACACGGTCGTTGCTTGATTTTGAAACTATGAAAATGTTGGTGTTTTGTGTGTTTTCTTAGGCTTTTATTTATTTTTTTTTCTTTAGGTTTCGTGTAATTTTGTTAGGTTTAGGGCGTTTTTTTCGTTTTTCTGGCTAGAAATGTGTCTTTTTTCATAAGTTGAGTTTTTTTTTTTGTTTATTCGTGTTCGTACTGTCTATATTTCATACGTTTTGGACTTTTCATTAGTTAGTAACATATTGGTGTAGTGAGGATTTTCTTTTTTTCACTTGTTTTTCACAAATTTTCGACTTTTGAGTACTTTCGTTCAATTTTGTGGATGAATGTTGGTGTTCTTGCCGATTAACATTAGTGTTTAAATATTTCGAATTTCCTGTTTCCCTTGCTTCTAGCGTACAAACAATTATATACCCCGAATTCTCTTAATGAATATCTTTGTTCATAAATATTCGTTTCGTTAATTTCTCAAAGGTATCTAAAAAAAATTTAATGCTAGCTATTTTATATTTCGCACATATCGTCAGCGTTTCCAGTATCTTAATTAAGGTTCACTAAGGGTTTGAAGAGGTACTATGGTTTCAGGATCACCAAACGAAGCTAAGAGTGAACCTGAGGACGTTTCACTCCCATAATGAAGGAAACGTGGTCTCGTGTTTCATAATTTAGCTCATGAGAGAAGACACGGGAAAAAGGTTAGCGTAAATTTGCATATATATTAAATAGCAAACTTTCATGACAAAACGCGAATATGTGGAAAGATAAAATTAAACCAAGAACAGTGTGGGAGGAAGAAGCGTGATAATGGCGTGCAAATGCAAGGAGCGGCAAAGAACTGGAGAAAGAATCCGTGTGTGTGTGTGTGTGTGTGTGTGTGTGAATGCTCGGAGAGAGGGACGGAAAGATAGATAAGAAGTGCATGCAAGGAAAACGTGCCAGGGTAAGAATATGTAAAAAAGTAAGTAGTGTGTGTTAGGAAAACACTGTAAGGAAAAAAGTAACGAGTGTATAAAAGGGAAACACAGTGGCGAAAAAATAATAAGGAATAAAAGCATGGAAAATTAATCGGGGAAAATATAGCAAGGAGTACAAGGAAAACGTAAGGTAAAATAAAATAAGGAAGCCATGGAAGAAAAAGATGACGGAAAAAAACGTAGGAGATGAATCCAAAGAAAACGAAAAAGAGAGAGAGGAAAAACTAAGAAGTAAATACACGGAAAACACTGATGAAAAAAAATGAAGAAAATCTAATGAAAGCACGAAAAAAAAAGAGCAAAAATTCTAGCATGAGGAGATTTCCAGAAGAAGATTAACCTGAATTTTGCCACCGAACTGCATTAAAATATAAAGCAGGAGTAAAACGTTGCGGAGTAGATAATGGCGGAGCGAAATTAGAGGCAGTGAGTAATGGCCTCGTCTGCTTCAGCTCACGGTGAAGCGGCGGCAGGAGGAGGATGAGAGGCGAGGCAGAGTAAGAAAAGGCGGCTCACCACTCATCCTGTAAGCTTCTGTAATCCTATTATTTTTCCTCTTAATACAGTCCCCTTTTTTTATTATTATTATTTTTAAGGGATTATATGTTTCTTTCTTTTTTTTTGTGTGTGTATTTTTCTAATGGGTAGTGATGGACTTCACTCGTCCTTAAATATGAATGCGCTTTTACTTAGTGTAATCCGCTTTTCCTTTTATATACTATGTGTTGGCTTTTATAATTTACGTATGGGTGGTGATTCTATTTGGCCTTTGCTTACTGTAGGGATTATTTGTTCTTTTTATATTTTTCTTACGGGTGGTGATGGACCTTTTCTTTTTTTCCTTCACTGTGAATGCGCTCTTAGTACAGTCCATTGTCTAATTTATGCGTTATGTGTTCTTATACATTCTGGGTATGGGTGAAGCTTCTTTTTTCCTTAATTTCTAGAGGGATTAGTTGTTCTTTTTGTAGTTTTCTTATGGGTGGCAATAATATTTTTCCTTTTCACTGTGAATGCGCTTTAAATACTGTCCTTTATTTCCTTTATATATTACATGGCCTTTAATATTATATGTTTAGGTGACGAAGCTTTTTTTTCCCTTCACGTTCTGAGTTACTGTAAAAGTCAAAGATAAGTCTGGTCCTCTTTTCCATTCATATATCTTTACGTATATTTTTCGCTACCTTTCTCCCTTTCCTATTATCCACCACGTCCTGTTCACCCTGCCCCCCTCTCCCTCCTCCCCTCCTATCCTCTCCTTTCCCCATCATCAGCACCACCCTCATATTTTCACCTCTGTACAATCCTCTTCCCACTTTCATGTCGCCTCCTTTCACCGCCACCTTTCCAGCAACACCATCTCGTCACCTCACCCTGCCCTCCGCCGCCTCCCTCCCACCTTTCTTCCTCTTCAGCTCGCCTCCCCTCGCGGCCTCAACTGGGGTGTAGAAAAATTTATGATCACCTGCTTATGGCTCGTGAGGGAGAAGGGAGACAAGATGCATTGCTCGTGTATCAAGGAGTGGTGGTGATAAATTACACTTCCGATATTATTATTGGTCGATATTTTTAGATTCTTTGCTCTGGTGGTGAAGACGAATAGCAGTGCTCGCCCATCTTCCTTGTGTCTATCTTGAGTGTGTATGAGAGAGAGAGAGAGAGAGAGAGAGAGAGAGAGAGAGAGAGAGAGAGAGAGAGAGAGGGAGAGAATGTTTAATTAAATACATACATAACAACGGACGTGTAATCTTGATAATTGTAATCTTTGAACATCATGATAATATTTGTTTCCTCACCAGATACTTTTCAGTTATGGGGGATGTGTGTGTGTGTGTGTGTGTGTGAGGGAGAGAAACATAGGTGTTGCTATGTTTTATGGGTGTATTTCAATATACTATGTTTTATTTATTTATTTTTTATCTATTTATTTATTTATTTATTTATTTTATTTTTTATTTTTTTTTTGGAAAGGTAGATAAAGTAGCAAAAGAGAGGAAAGGCGTTACGTCAGATCATTATATTTTTTGTACGGAGAAAATATGTACTCTTGTTTTACTGATTGTGTTCAGTATTTCTTCAAGGGCTTGTTCGTGTCGTCTGGTGTTTTCCGATTTGATGTAATTGTTAAGATGTATTTGGAGTGTGATCTTGAGTGAATTTTTTTTTAATAATGAAGGTGCTTATGTGTACAGTAAGATTGAATTATTTTTTGTTGTTGTTGTTGTTGTTGTTGTTGTTGCTGTTCTTATACTACTACTATACTACTACTACTACTACTACTACTACTACTACAACTAGAACTAATAACAATACCTAGTTCTGGTAATTCATCACCCACCACCACCACCACCATCACCACCATCACTCACCAATCTATAAAAGTCACTCTACCGTTTCGTCCACACGCATACCATCTTTTGCCCATATCCACAATGCACTATTTTCCCTTCCTTTATTGTGACAGTAGTGCGTCTCTCAGTCCCCATCAGTCGCAGGAGTCTTGCATTCCCTGGGTATTCCTGGTGCTGTGTGCTGAGTAGTGCTGAGTGGGAGGCCTGAGAGAGAGTAATGGCTGAGTGTTGAGTTACATTTGCTTGTTTTGCTTTGGCTTTTGCTGTGCCCGGCTTCCAGACTTTGCTGATGTCCGTTCTTGGGATTAATTAAGACCGTGGACGTGTTTTTTTTTTTCTTTCCTTTGCTTTTTCATGTTTCTTTCTGCTGTTTTTCTTATTTTTGCTCTTTTTGTATGTTGTTGTTTTTTCTCTTCCGTTGCTTTTATGTTGGTATTTTCTTATCTTCGTTCTTTGACATGATATTCCCTCGTATCTGTAATTTTTTTTGTTGTTGCTGGTTTTCGATTTTTTTTTTTTTTTTTTGTCGTTTTTATCCTGTCTTTATCTTTCATTTCCTGTCTGGTCATATTTTCCTTCCATATTTTCTTTATTTTTTTCTCAATCTTCATTTCTTTCTAGCTTTGTGTATTCATTTTCTCTCTTCATTTAATTTCTTTTGATTTTTCATACTCTCTCTCTCTCTCTCTCTCTCTCTCTCTCTCTCTCTCTCTCTCTCTCTCTCTCTCTCTCTCTCTCTCTCTCTCTCTCTCTCTCTCTCTCTCTCTTCCAATAGTACCCTCACCCACTATTTGCAACACACACCGCCGCTTTGGTCTCTGCACCTCATTAGAGATTCCTCAGATGATCAAGAACTCGAGCTGCACAAAATGAGGAATTCGAGGAAACTCTTGCGCAATAGACCTACGAGACGAGGACGGTGGAGCAAACACTGGATCTTTTATACCGAAGCGATCCTTTGCTGGAAGTCCGTAGTGGAAGTAGTAGTAGGTAGTACATTGTAGTACTGGAATGTTCTAATATGTGTAGGAAAGATAAAGTGCGTTTGTTAAGCTAGTGGAGGACTTGCTTCTGTATGATTTCTGTTGTTGAAGATTTGCACGATGGATGATATGATAGTGAAAGGTTGCTGTGTTGTATTGCTGATTGGTGTTGTATCCTTTATGTGGTGGTGAACATTCCATATTTGTCAGCGGATGTATTCTTTGGTGTAATGTGTTGTTAAGACCATTCACAGATACATTGACATTTCTCTTTTACTTTTCTCAATGTTACTGCTGATAGAATGGACGCTGATTTTTTTTTTTTTTTTCATCTACTGATTTAATGTCTGCACTGATAGAAGTGTCCATTACGTCTTATGTTGTTAGTGTGCTTGCAAGAAGTAGCTACCAGGAAGAATGTGGAGTGTTGATATATTATGTTAAGAACTTGAGTAAGCAGACGAATGTGCCAGCGGAGAGGAATGATTGTGTAAATGTCTCGTTCATTATCTTTTATGATACGTAGTGTTTCCATGAATTCGATACCAAGGTGAAAGGAAAGTGTTGATAGATAGATACCAGGTAAATATAATCATGCTAGTCGAACGCTTCATTACAGGAAAGATCTAAATATTTGGAGGAATTTTCTTTATAATTTTTCGTTTTCTTGCTTGAATTCAATGCCCAAAAGAAAATTAAGTGTTGACAAGGTCGATATTTTTGCAAAAGGATAAACTTTCACTGTATTAAACAAAGGTTGTGTAAATATTTGACTCACACCTTTATAGTGACATTTTAGCTACAGAATAACCGTCAGGATGAAACTGATGTGTTGACAAATACGCCGTAAAATATTTTCACTGCTCCCCGTGTGGAAATACAGGATGTCATGGAGTGGCGGCGCTGCGTAATGCAATGAACACGGGAAAATATCGGCGATGATTTTAATTGGAGTGGAGAGCAGCTTGCAAAACCAGACCCACTGCAAATCATTACAAGTGCACTGCAGACCGGTTTTAATTAGACGTGATTTTGTTAATTTTGTGGTCATTAAAGAATTTATGACGTACGTAGTTGTAGAACCGTGGCCGATGTACTCACTGTAATCGTAATGATGATGATGATGATGATGATTATGATGATAGTAATAATAATAATGATAAATAGTAGTAGTAGTAGTAGTAGTAGTAGTAGTAGTAGTAGTAGTAGTAGTAGTAGTAGTAGTAGCAGTAGTAGTAGTAACTAATAATAATAATAATAATAATAATGATAATAATAATAATAATAATAATAATAATAATAATAATAATAATAATAATAATAATAATAATAAAAATAATAGTAATTGTTATATTTTAATACTAAGGCAAGTAAAGAAGCAACAGTACAAGCCAATTATATTAGAGAGAGAGAGAGAGAGAGAGAGAGAGAGAGAGAGAGAGAGAGAGAGAGAGAGAGAGAGAGAGAGAGAGAGAGAGAGAGATGGATAGATAGTTAACACACGGACTAATTGAATAGATTGCCACACAAATATAATAACAATAGAAACTCGAATGAAAAAAAAATATGAATCACTTTGATTTATCGATTACAACAATAGCAAAATTTGTAACCAGATTTATCGAAGCAAAACCAACACACATACAAAAAAAAAGCACACACACAACCAAAATGTTCCCTGAAATAGATAAATGCATACGAAAAATAACCAGAGCTGAGTGAAACTTCATTGGGGCAAAAATCTGCAATAATTTCCACAGAGTTCGGAATTTGTTGAGTGTGTGGAGTGAGGTAACGAGCGGCGGTAGTGTTGGCGGATTAGCGAGCGAGTGATTCATGAACTCCGGGAACACTGCTACGTGAGGGGCGAGGTGCGGGAGTCCCATGGGTTGAGGTACTGGTGTGATAAGGGAATTGTAGCCTTTTTGTGAACTAATGTCTTGACGTTGTGGTTCTGCGACGTCTGCTGGTTTTTCTCTCTCCCGTCAGTGGTGTTGCTCTTTGCTCGAGGATTGATTTGGTGGTGGTGGTTGTGGTGGTGGTGGTGGTGGTGGTTTCGTTGTTGTTGTTCTTGTTTTATTTTATTTATGATTTGTTTTGCTCTTACTTCTTATTTTTTTTCATTCCTGCTTTTATTCTTCATATTTTTTTTTTATCATTATCATATTATTACCATTATCACTTCAAAATATAGAAGTACAACTTATATTTATGTAGTATGTGTGTGTGTGTGTGTGTGTGTGTGTGTGTGTGTGTGCAAATCTTGGCTATTAAGGGTAGTGTAGTAAAAAAAAAAAAAAAATGAAGGGATACTTGGCGATGCTAAGGAAGAGGCACAGAAAACGGGAGGAGGCGAGGCCAGAAAATTTACAAGGAAGTGAGGGAACTTGGTTTATGGTGATGACCTTGAGCATCCGGGCGGTGCGGCGTGCTAAGAGGGCGCCGCCATAGTGTGTCGCGGCGAGCGGGACGACCGTCCGCCAAGGGGGAAGGGAAAAAAATGACGAGGTAAACTACAGGGTAAATTGGGCAGCGGAAAAACTTAAAGGAAAAAAATGTGATTGTAGCACAAATATTAGGAAGTCTTTCGGGTACTTAATAATGGTTCTGTTCTGAGTAATGTGTTAAAGTTTTCTGGATTTTGTTGATTTATTTATCGATTTATTTGTGTTTCCAAAATAAGACAAAACAAGAATGATGCAAAGGATATCGAGCAATTCCGGAAACTTTCCTCTTTTTATTCATTTATTAACTTATTCATTGATTCATTTAATTATTTTATATTAGAACAGGATAATAATGTAAAGGTTTTACTGAAGTGTAATACATGAAATTTTTCTCTTTTATTTATTTATTTATTCATTTATTTGTTAGAATTTCTAACACAGCAATGATGTAAATGATATAGCGGAATAAACTAATTATTTCTCTTTTATTTATATATTAATATATTTATTTGCATCCTAACCGAAGAATAATGTAAAAGACATAGAGGAATACGTGCATTTTCCTTTTATTTATTTATTTATTTATTTATCATTTCCCTAAAAGAAGAATGACAAAAAATATACAGGAACGTAAAATTTTCATGTCTTGTTTATTTATTTATTTTTTTTATTTATCTGTTTACTTCTTTACGTAAGCAGTTATTTATTTTCTTTCTGACTTACTTCTATGTTTATTCACGTACGTAAATATTTTCAACAGTTATTATTTCTATTATCACTACTAACCTATTATTTACAGCGTCTGGCTTACATTCTTAACCTATAAGAAAACCAAAACAATAAAACACCCACATTTACAAGTCAAGCTCGTGGATAAGAGTGCCACACGTACAGTTCTTTTGCAAGACATGTTTATTTGTCTGCTCTTCAGCTCTGTGTGAGAATGTCAGCTTGCTTTACCGCTTCTGGTGGCGCTCCGTTATGTTCTCATGCACGTATTCATGTATTTGTCACTGAATATATACCGAAATGACGCTTATTTTTCTTCTGGGAACATGCAAGGCTGTGTAGACCAAATATACACACCAAAAGATTCCATCCTTCATATCTCGCTGAATAAGAAACGGATGAATAAATAAATAAAAAAAAAAGTAAAAAAAAATCAGAACACCTCGGATAAATAAGATGAATGTGTCTGAAGTTTGTTTGTTTCCTTATTTACTTTGGAGTCTTATATTATACAGCAAGGGTGTGGAGAGTCGTATAACAGACACTGATTGCAGGGAACCGTGCCTCAAGTGCCATCAAATATTTAATGTCTGCATGACGACCAGTGTCAATAGAGTCGTTTGTTGTGTTGCTGGAAGTGCCGAGTGCTGTAGTGGTGGTGGTGGTGTTGGTGGTGGTAGTGGTGATAGCGATGGTGGTAGTGGTGATGGTGTTGGTAGTAGTTGTAGTAGTAGTAGTAATAGTAATATAGTGGTTGTGGTTGTAAAAGGAGGCAGTAATATTAGAAGTAGTAGCGGTTGTAATAACAGGAGTAGTAGTAGTAGTAGTAGTAGTAGTAGAAGAAATATTGATATTGTTGCAGTATTACTCGCAGTTAATACAGTAAAATCCCTCTCATCCGGCATTCGAGTATCCGGCAGCTTCAAGTATCCGGCACATTTTTCCCTGAGCCTTAAAATCAATAAAAAATCAATGTGTACTCATAAAATCGATTAAGATTCCCGCGCGAGGCATACTTTGTCCCCTCGCCACCAGAGCGCACTGCTTCGCGCCACCCGCGGCCCACTGCACTGTGTTTACTCAGTGACTCAGTCCCGCATGTGCACTATTTATAACCTGACACCTTCATCATGCCTAAAGTTGTAGAAAAGAGGGAGCGTGTTGTGCTTACACTTAAGCAGCTGATCAGATCAGCTGATCTTTGTTATGGTAAGATGCGTGAGTGTAGGGTGGTGATTGTGGACAAAATTTCACTTCTATTCAAGTATCCGGCATGTCGGCGGTCCCGTTGATGCCGGATAAGAGGGATTTTACTGTACATTAAATGACGTATGTAAACCAGTGAAAGAACTTGATGAAGAAGGCAAACAGGAATGATTATGACGAAAACAAGACGAAAGAAAAAAAATAATAAAACCATATACATGAGCAAAAAGAGGAAGAAAAGTCTTGGCAAAAAAGCATGGACAGCACAATAATCACGAGCCATAAATTAAATACACCAGCAAATTCGATGACAAGCAACCCTAAGAAGTCAAGATAGGAAAATAGTGGTACAAAAAAAAAGAAAAAAAAAAGTTTCATTAATCATATGTATTACTATCAATTTGAGGTTACAACAGAAGTATATTGATTGTATTAGTCAACGTAATATTTTGTTATGTAGAGTTACGACATATTCTTTCTTCTTTTGATTCATGAGGACAGTTGAAAAAAAAAAGTGTAGTGTTTGATTTAGAGGACGAAGAAAAAAGAGGAAAAGGAGGAAGAGGAGGAGGAGGAGTGCGGAAGGAGGAAAAGAAGGAGAGTGAATGATGGCGTAAGTGATGATAAAGAAAAGGACAGAGACAAATGTGGAAACGTGTAACAAACAAGGAGAAGAAAGAGGAAGAGGAATAAAAGAAGATAACGAAAATGATAAAGGAAAAAGAATGAAGACAAGTAATGACAGGTGTTAGAAGAAGGCGCGCGCGCACACACACACACACACACACACACACACACACACACACACACACACACACACACACACACACACACACACACACACACACACACACAACATAAATCCCTGACTACATGCTTCAGACTTCTAGGAGCATAACACAAGGCAAAGTGGATCGCGGAACATATGTGATGATAACCCAGGTTCGATTCCCGCTCGCCTTCCTGTGCGTGTAAGGTCTAAAATCACGTGCAGCTCTTTACTTTTTTTTTTTTTTTTTTTGACATTGTCATTACCTAGTGACTGCCAAGCGACAGGTATGAAACTAACGAGTGGATTTGTCGATTGCAGGTGTGTGTGTGTGTGTGTGTGTGTGTGTGTGTGTGTGTGTGTGTGTGTGTGTGTGTGACATTATTATAAAAGAGTGTCTCTCTAAATAGTCAACAGCAGTCATCTCTCTAACAAGCACCGGACCTCCAGGTGTCGGGCTTAAAACACTATGATAAAGAACGAGTGGGAGTGTCATTGGTGCTTTGCCGGCAGCAGGTGACTGGGGATGTGGTGGTGGTGGGAGTGGTGGTGGTTTTGGCGGTGGTGGTGTTGTCAGGATGTGGTTAATTACACTCGCTTATATAAAAAATGCTATCGTTATTTTTATTTTTCTGTTATTATTGTTGTTGTTATTATTATTATTATTATTATTATTATTATTATTATTATTATTATTATTATTATTATTATTATTATACTCATACCACCATCACCACCACCACCATTATATCAGTACAACTATTACCACCACCACCACCACCACCACCACCACCACCAGCAGTACACAATTACAGAGGAAGCTGAGTCGAGTGTAGGTTTCAGAGTGACACAGCGAGCGCTCTGTTACTACACCTTAATAGAGGCTGTAATGTAACCTTCCTTGTCCCCTGCCACTAATGATGTCGCCTGAGTCCACAAGTAACTTCACCTGCCTGCACTTACTGTCTTGTTATTATTATTTTTGTTATTATTATTTTTGTCATTATTATTATAGTTATGGTTGCTGTTGTTGTTGTTGTTGGTGTTGGTGGTGGTGGTGGTGGTGTATTATTATTATTGTTATTGTTGTTACTGTTATTTTTATTGTTATTAATATTGTTATTATTAATATTATTAGTAGTATTAGTAGTGTTGTTGTTGTTGTTGTTGTTGTTGTTGTTGTTTCCTGACTCAATATTTGACATGCAGTGTTAAGAACGCATAAAATTTGATGATTTAATGATAATGTTTTTTTATTATGCTTTTAGTGACAAGCTCGCCGTGATACTGATATATATGTCACTCACACACCACACACACACACACACACACACACACACACACACACACACACACACACACACACACACACACACACACACACACACACACACACACACACACACACACACACACACACACAGTCCCTCCCACTCCTCTCTCTCTCTCTCTCTCTCTCTCTCTCTCTCTCTCTCTCTCTCTCTCTCTCTCTCTCTCTCTCTCTCTCTCTCTCTCAGAAGTACCTTTGCCATGCATATTTGAATGATTTCGGATTCTAAAAACCCCGTTCATCATTCAATGTGTGTGTGTGTGTGTGTGTGTGTGTGTGTGTGTGTGTGTGTGTGTGTGTGTGTGTGTGTGTGTGTGTTGTGGGGGGATGGGGGGCTGCGTGTGGGAGTGCGTGTGCGCGTGTATTGCGTCCGGTGCTATAGCGACGCAGCAAACAACATAATATTAATTGAATCTGGTATAGAATAAAGCGATATTTACGCGGTAGTTATTTTTATACCCCGACCTATTTTTGCCTTTTTTTTTTTATTTCTAATTTATGTTTTTTTTCTGAACTCATTCCAGTAAAGGACTCCACTGGATTTTTTTTTTTTTTTTTTTACTCTCCCAAATGCACTGAGTAATTTTTATTTCGCTTCTTTTATTCGTTTTTTTTTTGGGGGGGGGTGGGGTAGGTCTTTTTTTTTCCTCTGGTAGTCACTCTCGTTGATGAGCCAAAATCATGCCATCCTCGTGTTTAACGGGAACCAGGAAGGACTAATCACATTTCCATCATTTTTTCTTCCTTTTCTGTCATTTTCCTTCTCGTCGGTATCAAAGTTCCCTGCGTTGGAGATGAAACGGGGTCAGTAATCAGGACGGGACAAGAAATATTGGCTTGAAGCTTGGTAAGGCTAGAGTTAAAAAAAAAAAGAGGAAGGAATTAGTCTTGAAGTAGTGTGGTAGATGAATGGAATAGACTAAACTAAGTAATTATATTGTTGATGCTGAATCACTATTAAACTTTAAAAAGATCATATCAATTCTTGGATGAGGATGGTTGATGTATATAGGTAAGTTTCATACAGGGACTGCCACGTGTAGTCATGATGGCTTCCTTTTAGCTTTCCTTATTTTTCTATGTACTTACGTTCTTATGAAACCGATCATACTTACCCTTTATTCTATCTTACATATCCTGGTTTTCTGTAATTTATCCTCTCATATTAGTCACCTGTTTACCATTCCACACATACTGGAGTTCCGTAAGGTATCATGGTTCTTATCAGTCCACCTTTATTTGGTATTCCATTCTTCACATTTATCTTCATCTTTCTTAATAAGATAGATACGAGATGATAGGTAGGACATTCAGATCGTCTCTCCTTCCATCCAGTCTGCTTCCCCTTTTCTTCTACCATTCATATCCATTGTCTTCAGTAGATTGTCCTGTTATTCCATCCAGTCCATTCTTATCATCCCCTTCACGTTCAACTATAAGTATTTACTATAAGTAGTTTACCTATAAGTTCTTTTTTTTCCTGTCCCAACTTTCCCCTTTTCCCTCCATCCTTAAAATCGATTCTTGTTCATCCATACGTTATCTTCCACTCATTTCACCCTTTAGATATCTACCTCTCTATATATCATTTCGATCTCCGTGGTCTTTTTTTAAACATTGTTCTTTCCATCTAACTTTTCTAATTCCTGGAAGCCTTTAATTCATTCCTGCCCTTGTTTTATTCGACGTTCTATCTTCCATCCATTCCACTCTTTAAATAAGTGTTCCTCTATTTGTCCATTTATACATCATTGGTCTATTCCGAACATCGCCCTTTTTTTCCTTTCCTAAATTTTCCCTTTTATTTCCATCCTTGAAATCCATTCCTGCTCTTCCATACTCTGTCTTCCACCTAGTCCATGCTTATTTATCATTCTATCGTCACTTTTATCCATACCTGATCATATTTTCCTATCCTGTGCAAAATCTTCATCCTTTAAATATTTATCACTCAATCTTTCACTTTTATTTCCTTAACTTATCTTTTTTTTTTTTTTTCATTCCATCCTGTCCAGCATCTCACTTCACTTTCCCTCCGTCCGTCCTCAGCCACCAGCTCCATACTGTTTATCTATCCATCCAGTCGCCCCTCATTTCCCGGGAAAATTAAGAGGATAAATACCCAGCAGACAACTTTAGCCATCTCCACACTCTGCTCTGCCACCCTCGTGTCAAGGGTTGAGATTTATAGTGGCGCTGTGAGAGGCGTCGGCTTAGAGGCTGTATTGATGTTTGGTGGCGATGGTGGTGGTGGTGATGGAGGTGGTGGTGGTGGTGGTGGTGGTGGTGGTGGTGGTGGTGGTGACTTTTAGAGAGAAAAAATAGTTGATAGGGTATATACGTAGTGGCTGTGAATATCGTTATATAGATAGATAAATAGATGGATAGATAGATAGATACAGAGAGAGAGAGAGAGAGAGAGAGAAGAGAGAGAGAGAGAGAGAGAGAGAGAGAGAGAGAGAGAAGAGAGAGAGAGAGAGAGAGAGAGAGAGAGAGACGAATGACCTCCCCCCTCAAAAAAAAAAAAAAAAATGCAAATATTTCAAAGCACAAGTCACAAACCAAAATATCCACAATCCTATCAATTCCACGAAAGAGAAGAGAAAACCATGAATATTAAGATGATTAAAGATAGAATAGAAAATAAACGGTGCAATTAAGTACTAATTCATTTATAACCTCCCCACGCAACCACAATGCATCCAATATACGTAGACGCCCACGAAAAAAATATATATATATTAATGGATCCAGCCGTTTTAAAACAGTTTGGGAGATAAAATACTCTGAGTAGTAAGACGCAAAAATGAGTAAACGAAGTGAAAAATTACCAATGTTGGACGGATTTAGTGATATCCAGCCCGCCTGCCTGCCTTAAATTCACGTTGGAGGGAGCATTCTGAAAACCTGCAACATATATTGAGTTGGTGGGGCAGCCGCGTTAAGCAGGGCAGTTATTTGACGGTAAAAATCTTAAAATTTTAGAGGAGCAGGAGCGGGAAGAGGAGGGAGAAGAGAAGAATAAGGAGGAGAGGGAGGAAGAGAACGAGGAGAAAGAGGAGGAAGGAGAAAGAGAAGGAGGAGGAGGAGAGAAGTTATGAGAAGGTGGAAGTGGAACAGTAAGGGCTGGAAAATGAGATGGAAGAGAATGAAATAGAGGGTAAGAAAACAGGCGAGATGGTAGGGAGGAGTAGGAAGAGATGAGAAAAGATGATATGCAGAGGGAAAGAAAAGGAGGAAGAAAAGGAGTTGGAGTAAGAAGAATAGGAAGGGGAAGAAAGAAACGTTAGCTTGACAAAATGATGAAAGAGGAATTATGAGAAGTGGAGGAAGGAAAATGAAAAGATGTACTGTGATGCTCATGGAGTTAAAAATTATAAAATAAGACAATATTAATGATAAGAACCACAATTATTTTCATTTGTCTACAGGAACGTACGTGCTGATGAACTGCGAACGTACCTTGCATGGAGACCCTTTGCGACGTTTATCGTAAATGTTAACTTTCATATAAGGTTTGGAGATGGATATTCTTGTATGTTACTTTTGAAGACAGTATCTTAACTCATTCAGTATTACATCGGTTTCATAATATCATGGATGCTGTTAAAGGACTGCACTAAATTTAAGATACTTCTCTTCAGGTTAAGAAATCTGGAGAATCTCATACTCTTCAGCTAATATGGAAATAATTTTTAGCACTAAATGGGTTAAATACACTAAACAATATAAGGTCATATAGGACTGGCGGTGGATAGAGGCAGTAAGTGGTTAAGGAAATTGTTTGTCACGCTTGGTGGTCGCTGCCTTGTGATCTTGGTTATTGCCTCTCGCCCAGTCATTAAACGCCGCGTGTCGGGTAACTTGCTTTGGTCTTGACATCGGCTGGGGTCTAATCTTATTTAATCTTGTATATTCCTGAACGAGTTATCAACATGCTTGTGTCTCCTTTCCCATGTACACCACAACCACGATAACCTGTGTTTGTGTGTGTGTGTGTGTGTGTGTGTGTGTGTGTGTGTGTGTGTGTGTGTGTGTGTGTGTGTGTGTGTGTGTGTGTGTGTGTGTGTGTGTGTGTGTGTGTGTGTATGCGGGTGTGACAAGTCAGAGAGAGAGAGAGAGAGAGAGAGAGAGAGAGAGAGAGAGAGAGAGAGAGAGAGAGAGAGAGAGAGAGAGAGAGAGAGAGAGACAGGAAGACAATACCACCACAAACAAAGACAGGAAAATTAGCTCCACAAATACACTCTCTCAATTGCACTGAAAAATAAACACAAAGAAATAATAGAGAGCGGAAAATTACGAAAAAAAAGAAAGAAAAAAACGTACAATAGCCAAGAACTGTAGAGCCAAGAAGGAAGCGACGGAAGGACGTGAAAAATGAGCGGGAAGTGAAAGAGAGAGAAAGAACGAAGAAAACTTAAGTATTTTCCTCAAGTCCGGTTATGACCAGAAGCACATGACTCTTGGGACGTTAAACTGACGAGGTTCACGTCTTTTTACTGACGACGAGGATGGAGTGAGGACGAGGAGTGGCGAGGAGTCAGGTGGAGAAATTTGAAGAATAGGAGGAAGGCAGCGACGAAGAGGAGGAGGAGGAAGAGGAGATGGAGGAAGGGGGACCAAGAAAGAAGAAAAAGGTGAGATTGAGTATCAAAAAGAATGAAAAAAAAAGAAGGATGATGATGATGATGGCGATGATGATAATGAGGAATAAGAAGAGGAAGAGGAGGAGTAGGAAGAGGAGGAGGAGGAAGAAGAAGGACAAAGGGGGAAGGTGAGAACATTTAAAAAAAAAAAGTTCAGGGATAATGATAGCAATGAGGAAGATGAGGAGGAGGAAGATGAGGAGGAAGATGAGGAGGAAGATGAGGAGGAGGAGGAGGAGGAGGAGAAGGAGGAGGAGGAGGAGGAGGAGGAGGAGAAAAAAGAAGAGGAGGAGGAGGAGGAGGAAAACGACGACAACGAACAACAACAAAAAATAAGAAAAAGGAACATGAGAAGGAGGAGAAGAAGGAAGAGGATAAGAAAGAAGAGGAGAAAGACGAGGACGAGAAGTGAGAGGAGGAAGAAGAGGAAGCGGAGAAGCAGAAGGAGCCGACTGATACGAGAAAGTGGAGAACTATTAATTGGAAAAAGGATGAAGTTTAGCTCAATAAAAGAAGGAGAAAAAAATGGGAAACACACACGAAAAAGAGAGAGAGAGAGAAAAAAAAAAACAAGGAGGTGCGTGAAAAATAAGGGGAGAAAGTTGGTGGAGAAAAAAAAAAAGGGAGACAAAGAATACGATAATAAGAGCTTGAGTTAGAAAGAGGTCGACAGCATGAAAGGAGAGTAAAAATAGAGAAAAATCGACAGAAAATATCGAAAATTGAAAATGCAACGTGGAGGAAAAACATAATGGGGAAAACGAGACGAAAAACGAAATGCGAAGCTGAAAAAAGGGAGAAAAATATCCACAAAAAGAACCAGGAAACAGAAAAAGTGGAATAGAGGTAAATATGAACGAGAAGAGGAAAAGGAGGAGGAGGAGGAGGAGGAGGAGAAAGAGGAAGAAGAAGGGTCTGTGCTGAAAGGGTACTGACGTGTGGTGAGTAAATAGCTTATTTTAATTAATTTCCTGTCGTCCTTCGCAGAACCGATGACTCATTCACTCATTCCACGAAAATATTACATGAGTTCCTTAGTAAAAAAAATAAACAAATAAATAAAATAAGTAGATAGATAAAAAAAAATAGGGAAGAAAACGTAAACGAAATGACTGGAAACGAACTGGAAGGAAGGAAAAAAACATCGACACACCCAAAAACTACGTATTTAGAGAAAAAAAATAGAACAAAAAAAGAAAACAGAGAAAATTAGAGAAAATACTTTGCAACGCATGAAAAAATTTGATAAAGAATAAAAATTAAAAGATCGAAAAGGAAGATGAGATAAGAAATATAAAAAAAAAGATGGATTACGACAAAGTTACCACCAAAAACATAACGAGTGAAAGAGTAAGAAGAGGAGGAAGGTGAGGAAAGAAGAGGAAAGTATCTTTAACTGTACTTTACTCGCCCTAACCTATCACGGTACTTTAGGGGAGAGGGGAGAGGCAGGGAATATAATATGAGTACAGGAGGGCAAGGAAGAGGAGAAGGAAGAGAAGGAAACGGAAGGATTAAAGGAAGTGGAATTAGTAAAATAACAAAGGGAAGGAAACGAAGGAAAATAAATAAAGAAAGGAGGAAAAACCAGCAACACCGGCATGGAGAGAACGAGAGAACACACACACACACACACACACACACACACACACACACACACACACACACACACACACACACACACACACACACACACACACACACACACAAAGATAAAACACGCTTACACGATGGATGCAAGCAACACACACACTTACTTACACGAGAATGTATGTGGATCCAGGCGCGCGCATAACTATCAAGTGTATTCATTTATCTACACACACACACACACACACACACACACACACACACACACACACACACACACACACCATTATTACAAAGTCTGCCTCAAATAAACCAGTACGCGTAAATGTGACTGTATGTGTGTGTGTGTGTGTGTGTGTGTGTGTGTGTGTGTGTGTGTGTGTGTGTGTGTGTGTGTGTGTGTGTGCGTGCTCTCCTTCAGGTATGTATAAACGCCGGTATAAATATGTACTCCACTCTCGATTTCTCTTTCCAGGACTTAAAATTTCTCAGCTATTTTCGTTTTCTTTCGCTATTTACTGGAGGAGTTAGAATGAAGGAAGAGGTGGAAACGGAAGAGAGGGAGGAGGAGGAGGAGGAGGAGGAGGAGGAAAAAAAAAGAGGCTGTAATAGAAGGAAAAGAGGAAAATGAAAAGTAACGTCTGCTGAAAAAGTTAAAAAAAAATTAACAAAACGAAACATTGAAATAAAAAATAAATAAACAAATATTCGTACAGCACAAAATTTCAAGCAAGAATTAAAAAAAAAAAAAATGAACACAATGTATCATAAAATAAATATATAGATCAGAGACAATGAGATAAAATATGTAAGACGAAAACGACGAGAACGATTAAGCTGAAGGAAGAGGAAGGTAGAGGTGAAGGTTCACATGTTAAGTTAACGAAGACGCTCAGGCAAAGAAATGTGTGCCTTGGTGAGTCCTGAACGCTTCAAGGACTCAGATTTCTTCACGGGTTGGATGCTTTGCGTGTTTGAAGTGGTTAATAGGCAGCATTCCTGGAGGCACTGGCAGGAACGTGGGCTAAGAGAGAGAGAGAGAGAGAGAGAGAGAGAGAGAGAGAGAGAGAGAGAGAGAGAGAGAGAGAGAGAGAGTACACGCAGATGAGTTAAAGACGAAGTACCGCTGCTACTCTTTGTACACTAACTCATATACACACAAACACACTGCCTAACTGACACACACACACACACACACACACACACACACACACACACACACACACACACACACACACACACACACACACACACACACACACACTGTACTCATTCACAGCTAAACTAACGACATTCATAGGGTAAACAAAGAGAAGAATCACTACTACAGAATCTCTCTCTCTCTCTCTCTCTCTCTCTCTCTCTCTCTCTCTCTCTCTCTCTCTCTCTCTCTCTCTCTCTCTCTCTCTCTCTCTCTCTCTCTCTCTCTCTCTCTCTCTCTCTCTCTCTCTCTCTCTCTCTCACTTAGTATACAGAAACACCTACTCTTGATACCATATGACTGACTTATCCCTTAAGACAGTACTCAGAAGCTAAAGGTTGGGAGACACTAAAGGAGATAGGAACAAGAGGAGGAAGAGAGAGACGGACGTGCAAGACAAATAGGCGGTCAGGAAGAGAAAGGAGGAATGGGTGGCATTGACTGGCATGGAGAGGGAAGGTGGGGAGGAGAGCGGGAGGGAGGAAGGGAAGGTAGGCATGGAAGGAAATGCAAATGAAAGGAAACTGTGGTAAGAGGAGACGAAAACTAGTGGAATGGTACAGAATGGAAACAGAGAGAGAGAGAGAGAGAGAGAGAGAGAGAGAGAGAGAGAGAGAGAGAGAGAGAGAGAGAGAGAGAGAGAGCAACAAATTCAAACATCAGGGAAGTGTTAAGTGAAAAAAAAGAAAAATATACAAACTCGTGTGACGAACAGAAGGGGGAGAGAAAAGTATGAGAGAGAGAGAGAGAGAGAGAGAGAGAGAGAGAGAGAGAGAGAGAGAGAGAGAGAGAGAGAGAGAGAGAGAGAGTAAATAATATTCTGGAATAATTCAAAAGTCCACTTCTATATTAGTCAAATGTACCAATATTTTTTTTTATCTCAGCCAGGGAGGGAAGCAGGAAAAAAAAAAGTAAAAATTTAGAGGGTAAATAAAAGGGGGAGCAGCTTGTTTGAGTAAATGAAGGAGGGGGAAGGGAAAGAAGGGAAGGAAAGAAAGGGAAGATAGTGGGGTTTTTTTATATTCCAGTTAAGCTCTCCTCAGAAGACCATCCGTGGGCCGCCTCCATCTCTCTTATTATTTTATTTCCATGTAATTATTCCTTGCCTTTCTTCTTATCTCGTCGGCGTCTTTGGTGCCCTTGCTTCATGGTTATTGATTTTGTTCTTTACGTTCTCTCTCTCTCTCTCTCTCTCTCTCTCTCTCTCTCTCTCTCTCTCTCTCTCTCTCTCTCTCTCTCTCTCTCTCTCTCTCTCTCTCTCTCTCTCTCTCTCTCTCTCTCTATCTATCTATCTATCTATCTCTATCTCGCATTTTAAATCCACGTTTATTCCAGTTCTTCTCTTTTCGTCCTTTTTTTCACTCTTTTCGTTCCTCTTCATGCAGTCAGCCAGTCCTTTTCCATACCTTCTATCTCGCATTTTTTCACTTCCTCATCTTCTTTTATCTCTTCCTTCCCCTTCCTTTTTTTCCATCTTCTCTGGTTCTCCATTAACACTCTATCTCTCTCTCTCTCTCTCTCTCTCTCTCTCTCTCTCTCTCTCTCTCTCTCTCTCTCTCTCTCTCTCTCTCTCTCTCTCTCTCTCTCTCTCTCTCTCTCTCTCTCTCTCTCTCTCTCTGGATTAAGTAACACTAAACTAATAGCCGAGATTTGTCGTTGTATAATGAAAGTAAAAGTAAGAAGAAAGAAATGCAAGTTCCTGTCCAGCTTTGGTTTGTTATGCAGCGTGCTACTCTCGTTTTTGTTTGTCACTCGAGACTGCAAAGATAAAAAGAAAGTGGACTGTTTTCTTTTTTTCTGTAGTTTATTGCCTTGTGTTTCTCTCTGTTTGTGCTTGTCTCTCTATTTTTGTTTTGTTTTATCTTTTTTTTTCCAGGAATGTTTGACGATTTCAGTCTCTCTCTCTCTCTCTCTCTCTCTCTCTCTCTCTCTCTCTCTCTCTCTCTCTCTCTCTCTCTCTCTCTCTCTCTCTCTCTCTCTCTCTCTCTCTCTCTCTCTCTCTCTCTCTCTCTCTCTCTCGCGTGTGTATATATGTGTAATAACTGTAAAGTAATATTCGTAACTGTCGACTCCACGCATCAGAGACACAGAGTCTATTAGATCTGTTATGCTCAGATTACGTGCGTATGTACGTGTGTGTGTGTGTGTGTGTGTGTGTGTGTGTGTGTGTGTGTGTGTGTGGGAGTCTCTTACGTCAGGTACAATTTTTTGGTATATTTTTCCCCTCCCTTTTCACGAGACGCCCAATAAGGTTCCACTTCTCTCCTTGTTCCTCTTCTTGTTCCTCATTAGACCTTTTGCGGCTTTGCGTCAGTCAAGGAGTGTCGGCGAGGCTTCCTGGAGATGCTGTTGCTGTTGTATTGTGCTGTGCTGTGCTAATAAGTAATGGTGTCACTTCTCGCTGTTATAATGGTGGTAACGAAGAGGAGTGAACTAAGAGTGACATTTGCAAAAGAGAGAGAGAGAGAAAAAAAAAGGATGGTAAATTTAGAAGGTATCATTTTTGCTATTTTTTATTTATTTATTTTTTTAATGATTGAACTCTGTATTCTTAGAGTAAAAGTTAGAAAAGGGTTATTAATTTTAAAAAGATTACCATTTCTATTTGTTTGATGTATTTTAATTAAGGGAAAGCTGTGTATTAATGCTTCTTTGCATCACAATTACGTCATCTACATTATTTACATTGCAATCAAGGGGTCTAAAATTACTCTTTCTGTGCCTCGCCCATCCCTGCATTGAAAATACCATATAGAAAAAGAAAACGAGTATAATTAACTCCCTGACAGGACACTAAGGTAGTCCGTATTAGTGTTTCATAACCTCATCAGGCCAGTCACGATTCACTTATCATCATTCCTTTCCTACGTTCCTCCTTCATCTCGCTCTGTCGTGTCCTGAGAATCTGGAAGTTGCTTTCTTTTCATAGATATTTCACAGACACCATGATTTTGTTTACCGTTCTCTGTCTCCAGCATCAATTTCTTGTATTTGTTTATTTATATGTTTATCTGTTTTATTGCTCTTGTGTTTGTTATTATCAGTTTTCTCTTTTTTTTTTTGGCTTATTTTATTCTTACATTTTATATGAGTTTACTACGATTTTTGTCTCTCTTTCCATAAGTGTCTTCTTAATCTCTCTCTCTCTCTCTCTCTCTCTCTCTCTCTCTCTCTCTCTCTCTCTCTCTCTCTCTCTCTCTCTCTCTCTCTCTCTCTCTCTCTCTCTCTCTCTCTCTCTCTCTCTCTCATGTATCACTTAGTTGCTGTTTACTGTAATACGTTTTGGTTAAGCATCCTGCTAATTGTATTAAACTTTGAGAGAAACCATTGTTACGCACCTAATGTACACTGATAATTGGCAGCCATTCGTGTCTTTAGGCCCTGAAGCTACCCAGGTATATGAACTTATAGACACAACAGAAACCAGGGTCATGATATTATTTGGTGGTGGTGATTGTGATGTGGGAGAGAAACTAGCAGAAAACAGAATAAAGTAAAAGGAATATGATACATCGTTGAAATAATAGATAAAGAGGAATGAACGAAATTTAAAAAAAGAGAAAGAATAAAGTTAGAAATGAGAGCAAAAGATTTGTAAGTAATGTAAAGAAAATGAAGAAGAAGAAGAAAAAAAAGACGAAGAAGAAAGAAAATTAAAAGATGACCTGTGGTTGAAGTAGAAGATAAAGAAGAATAAACAGACAACAGAAAAACGAGGAGTAAAATGAGGATGAGGAGAAGGAGAAGGAAAACAAAATCGAGTAGTGCATGTTGGTGGAAACAGGGGATAAAGACAAGTAAATAACGTGAAGAAGAAAAAGAGTAAGAGAATGTGAGGGTAGAGCTGGTAAAGTGTATTCAACTCAGGTCAAATCTAAACCAGCGAAATTCGTACAAGAAAACAGAATGAAAAAAAAAATATCTGTCTTTGTTGTTTTATTTCTTTTCTTTATATAAAATCTCACTTTTATTTAAAGTTATGATACCACCAACTCATAAAATTTATGTTCTTTCTTTCCTTTCTTCATTTCTAGTATTAAACTCATTTATCCTCATCTCTTCATTCCATCCATTCGCATCCGTCAAGATCACACAGTTATTAATTTATTTTCTAATCACATTTTTTTTTTCATTCGTCCTCGGGTTCAAACGGTTTCCATTAATGCAAGGAGGACTGTGAACTCATTCCGGCTTGCATTTATAAGGTCATCCACCGAGAAGCACATCAAAGACACGCGCCAATGAGAAGGACTAGAGGATCAACGCAAAGAAACTCAGAAAAAAAAAAAAAATCAGAAAAAAAAAAAAACATGAAATACAAGGAACCCACTGGACCTACACACGTACAGAACCAAGAAACTCGTGTCTTCAAGAATCAACGCGAAAAAATCAAGAAAAATTCAGGGGGAGAATGGAGAGGAAAGACAAGGGACCCCAAACCTTCACAATAAATAACGCAGGACCTCGTCTCTTCCGGAATCAGTGCAAAGAAATCGAGAAAAATAGAATGGAAAAAGGATACGAAAGACAAGAAACCTCGGACATACACAAGTACGGAACCAAGGACCTGATCTCTTTAGGAATCAACGCAAAGAAATCAAGAAAAATACAAGGGAAAAAAGGATATGAAAGACTCATATATAGAACCCAGAACTTCACTTCTTCAAGAACGCCCTGGGGGTATTGGTGGGCGAGCCTTGCCCTCCGCCAGCGATGACTGAATATTTTTTCCTTTTTTTCAATTCTGCCACTATCGAGCCCCAGACCCTTCCAAGCTTCCAGGCTCAGCAGAACCTTGTAGGGGGAGGGAAGGAAAGATCGACCGTCCTGCCCACTGTGCTCTCATCTCTCGTAAAGGGACGGGTTATATGAGTGTACTCGTATGTAGAGAGAGAGAGAGAGAGAGAGAGAGAGAGAGAGAGAGAGAGAGAGAGAGAGAGAGAGAGAGAGAGAGAGAGAGAGAGAGAGAGAGAGGAAGGGGTATTGCAAATGGTATGAAAAAACAACCAGCAGTGCAATCAGCAATATTCCCAGATGATGATGTTTACCTGGAAATGTAAAAGAGAATATAAAAATAAGGATGATAGACAGACAGACAGACAGAGAGAGAGAGAGAGAGAGAGAGAGAGAGAGAGAGAGAGAGAGAGAGAGAGAGAGAGAGAGAGAGAGAGAGAATCGGTTAATACTTTCCTTTCTTTTATACCAAGTCTAACTCTCATATCTGGACCAATGAAGTTATCCTCCCATGCCTCACGTCCCCATTCTTCAACCCCCACCTTTCCCTTCCATTCCCCAGTGTATCCAATTGCTCTTAATCCTATGCCCGGGTCTGGCAATCAGAGGAGGACTACCAGCACTGTCCCCCTCTCCCTTCCAGTAACCAGTCCTCATGTTTTAGCTCTGTAAGTCATGTATGATTGTATTCTTTTGAAGTATTAGTATCATTATTATCATCATTATTATTTTTATTATTATTATTATTATTATTATTATTATTATTATTATTATCATTAATGTTGTTGTTGTTGATTTTGTTTTTGTTATTTAGCATTGTATTGTATCTATTCTAACTCTCTCTCTCTCTCTCTCTCTCTCTCTCTCTCTCTCTCTCTCTCTCTCTCTCTCTCTCTCTCTCTCTCTCTCTCTCTCTCTCTCTCTCTCTCTCTCTCTCTCTGTGTGTGTGTGTGTGTGTGTGTGTGTGTGTGTGTGTGTGTGTGTGTGTGTGTGTGTGTGTGTGTGTGTGTATGTGTGTGCGTGTGTGTGTCTGTGAGACGGTCTTTCCCTAATCCTCGGCTCCACAATAGTCACTCAGCAATTCGTCTTTCATGTGAGATGTTTCTTATTGTTATGACAGTTTTCTTCACTTTTTGGTTTATCTGTGTATCTTGTGTATATCTGAACATTTGAATTTCTTTTGCTTTAGAGTAAATAATTGAGAGCAGTATTCGGTATCTTTTTCATGATGTTTTTTTATGGATATTAATAATTTCTATGTATATTAATGATTACTGTGATTTCGTGTATACTTCTGCCATTTGTATTAATGTACTGAAACGTATTTATAATTAAATTAGTCGAATTGCAGTGCAAATTATCTTCTAAACTCACTAAAACAAGACACATTTATACTATCACCCATTTACACTTTCATTTCAGACGTGACGCCAACAGAAGCCTTAGATTGAGTCGTGAATATAGTACTTATCACCTCTCATATTTGTTGACACCTCAAATATAAATGGTCACAACTCTCACTTTGTTCCTCTGCTGCTTTACTGGCCATCAGAAAGGGACGCGCTGCACTGTCAAAGGCGAGGCGACTGAGGCAGAAACCTTCGTTAGCATCAAAGGTCGCGTTCCTAGTGTTTCCTTTACCAGAGAGGCGATTCTCCCGGTAAACTCTTGCTTTCCCGTCACCCGCGTTTCGTTATTCCGTCAGTGGTTCAGGGATGGGAATTGTAGATTGCGATAGCGATTGTATATTGAAAAGCTTCATTAGTTTCCTGTTATCTTGTTTAATCTCCTTCCATGCTAATTCTCGTTTTGGGGTATAATTGGTTTGCTTCCGAGTTGAACGATGTATTGAAACATGAAGAATAAATTGTTCACAAATTTTCTCAGAATCTTTGTAGAGAAGGAACAAAATAAATTAAGATAAATACAATAAAACAGAAAAATGCTTAGAAAATATTAAGAAAGTATGGAATAAGTGAGAAAACAGCCTAGAAATACACCTAAAACCCAGGAGAATACAAAATATTGAAAAACAAAGGCGAAAATACCACCCGTTTCTTTGTACTTATTGTTATAATGTTTTTTTTCTTTCCATTCAAAGTAAAAATGGAAACTCAAACTAAACAACGATCAAACGCATGAGCAATGTTGCAATCCGTTCCTTAATCGGAGAGTCTTCAAAACAAAGCTTCCTTTTTTCAACCTCTTACATCCACATCGGCATCTGTTCCTCAGCCTCTCCTCTGTCCTCGCTTCCCATCCCTGCAAAGTGGCGGCCCGAGACTTTCCATTACTGTGCCTTTCCTTTCTCTAAGCTAACCATTTCCATTATAAGGAGAGCGTCTTCAGTTTCCTGTATTTTTTTTTCTATTCAGTTTAGTTATCCGTTTCATCGTAATTTTCATTTTATTTTATCTTTTGTTATCCTTTCTCTTTCTCTCCTTCTATTTCTTGCATTCCTTTCATATTCGTTAGGTAGCAGTTCATATTTCTTTTGACAGCAATTCACCCCTTTCATCTTTTTTTTTTTCATCCCTTTTCCTTCCCTCCATTTCTGTTTCCCTCCATTCCTTTCCCTCTGTGTTCTGTTGTCCTTCACCCTTCTCTCCTTCATTTTTTTTTCTTATGTTATACACTCTTTCTCTCCTTTTTACGTCCTTTTCCTTTCCCTCCCCTTCCGGTTTCCTTCCTTTTCCTTCCCTTCCCTTACCTTACTTTTCTTCTTCTACTCTCCCATTCCATTCTTTCTATGCTCTGCAACCCCCTACCCTTCCCTCCCTCACTGCCTTTCTCTCTCTCTCTCTCTCTCTCTCTCTCTCTCTCTCTCTCTCTCTCTCTCTCTCTCTCTCTCTCTCTCTCTCTCTCTCTCTCCCGCTCCTGCTGGTCAGGGTGAGAGACACAGAAAAGAGAATAGTAATGACCACATCCATCCGCCATGGGGCTGTCTACACCTGTTGGTTTCTCACCTCTCTCTCTCTCTCTCTCTCTCTCTCTCTCTCTCTCTCTCTCTCTCTCTCTCTCTCTCTCTCTCTCTCTCTCTCATATCCAGTAATACATTTATGGTTCGTATGCAATATTACGTGCTATCCATTTAGAGAAAATGTTTAATTGTTTGTTTTATTTATTTTTTTTATTTATTTGTTTATTTTATTTATTTATTTATTTATTTTATTTTATTTTATTTTTTTGCCTGGAAAATTCTCGCAGCCTGCTTGGATAAATAAATTAAAAAAAAAAGCTAGATTGCATTCGGACAAATGAATGCTGATGTGATGTATTTCTTGTCATACTTTTTGTATTTGAGTATACATGTATTGTGTGTGGCGCGCCAATGTCATGCTGTCCGACATGCTATCAAACGTTGCCATTTATGAAACCAGTCCCCATATGTATGTGTGGCGCTCCGGGGGTGGCGGCGTCCATCCATCTGTCTGCCTGTGTAAATCCTGAGGCAACAACAGCACAAACACACACACACACACACACACACACACACACACACACACACACACACACACACACACACACACACACACACACAGGATGACTAGATTTATCAAAATATGTCTCTTTGTATATATATATATATATATATATATATATATATATATATATATATATATATATATATATATATATATATATATATATATATATATATATATATATATATATATATATATATATATGCACTGAACGAAACATGGCAAACCTTAAAAAAACATGTATTTTTCCCTTTCTGTGTGTGTGATCGTTAATTTGCGTGTTTAATTATAATTATATCAATTTCACTATATATTTTTTCTATGGAATACCAGCGTTTCTTTCATGTAAAAAAAATGAAATAAAAATAAAGCATGCACGTACATTCACTTCCCGAGCGGAAAAAGAGAATCTTTGTTCGAAAAAAAAAATATATATATATATATATATATATATATATATAACGCTGAAAATTTTTTTATACATTTTTTTTTTTTTCGTTTAAACAAGTTGACTCTTCCATTATTTTTAATTTGCTGTGTAATACGTTGTGCTCCACCATCCCATTACTCTGATACCTCTCCCTCTACTGTGTTGGCTTTCAGTCCCCATCAATATCTGCAAACACAACGCACACACCTGTGATGCATGGACGTATTTGTATAACCAACCATACACGATAAATTCTGGTAATGTCCCAATTTACTAGACCACCCTTTAACTTGCTACACATTTCCACGGACTTAGTTGAATACAATCACAATGCGTAACTTTGTCGATTAGCTCCGTGATATGCGATTCAGAATGTTAGGATGAACAATTAATCTCACTGTGTCACCATGAATTGCAATGGACAAAGTTAGTGAAGATCAATTATTGTTCAGGTTTGGGGCGTGGCGGTGGTAGTGGTCTGTGGTGGTGGTGGCAGTGTTGTGTGTTCGTGGATGATCAGGGAGACACCACTGTACGTTGTTCGATGTTACCTTCTCTCTAATAGATGGATAAATGGAACAGACTGGCAGCTTACAGATATATATTATCTCCTATAGATGGATATAAGTAACATATGGCCAGTTGACATTAGAGAGAAGAAACAAAAATGAGATGAAAAGATTGAAGAAGGTTGTTATGAGAGTTTTAAAACAGTGCAAAAGGACGAGAATGATAAAGAGAAAATATTGAAGAAGTTAAAAAAAATGTTCAATGTTGCGAGGGATGTGTCAAGTTAGAAAGGAAAATGTAAATAGACGGAAATTATACAAAATAAAAAAAAGAAAATGACAACACTGAAGGCAACATAAATGAGACACAAAGTCAAAAGCAAACTAAGAAAATGAACACGATACAAGTGAACGAAAACGAGACAAGATAAAAAAAAAACACCACCGAAGACAACATACAAGAGACATTCCGCGTAAAAAAAAATAAAAACAAGAAAAAAAAGGAATAAAAATGAAGTGAACGAAAATGAGACGAGATGAAAGGATGAAAAAAAAAATGGCTCTACAAAACCTGATAATGTTACGAGAGACATAAAATAGCTGGAGCATTTTTTTGTTCCCAGGAGGCTGGTCAGTTGATTCCAGGGTTCCATTAAGCCATTCGTGACGTGAAATGCTGCGCTGCAAAGCCTGGGGCCGCTGCAGGCTTGCTGTTTGGATGGCTGTGCAATTTTTCTTCTCGCTAATTCTATGCTCTCCAACATGTGTCCGTGTGCGTGTGTGTGTATGTGTGTGTGTGTGTGTGTTTGTTTGTGTGTTTGCTGCTTATTTACATACACATATATGTTCGTTCGCATGCCTGTCTATCTGCGTAGCCAACCTCTACTATCTATTCGTTTGTTTGTGTATCCTTTTCTCCATACATTTCTCTATTTGCCTATCCTTACCATTCTCTCTCTCTCTCTCTCTCTCTCTCTCTCTCTCTCTCTCTCTCTCTCTCTCTCTCTCTCTCTCTCTCTCTCTCTCTCTCTCTCTCTCTCTCTCTCTCTCTCTCTCTCTCTCTCTCTCTCTCCCTATCAACACATATCCCCAATCTACCTCTTGCATCGACCCACCAAGAACAAGGATTTGCCCTAAGCTCTCTTCATTTCCTGTGTCTCCTGCTCCTCGAGGCGGGTCCAGGGCGTCACACGGACGGACTGGAGACCCAAGACGTTCCTCTCTACAGGTTGACGCCGCTCTTGAACCACTGTTAGAAGCTTCAATGGCCCTTGTCAAATGTAGCTCACCCAAACATGACTCTCGCTTCATCTTCCTTTCTCCCCCAGTGCTTCATCTCCGCCCCTAGGAACAACGGCAGGATATGAGGAGGAGGAGGAGCTGGAGGAGGAGGAGGAGGAGGAAGTGGGTAAAGGAGAGTGAAAGTTTGTGTGAAAATAGGAGAAGTGAAGGAAGAAGAAGAAGAAGAAGAAGAAGAAGAAGAAGAAGAAGAAGAAGAAGAAGAAGAGGAAAGAAGAAGGGAAGAAGATCAAGAACAAAGAGGAGGATGAGTAGAAGAAAAAGAACAAGAACAAGAAGGAATTAAAGACAAAAATTGATAAAAAAAAATGAAAAAGAAAGAGAATAAGAGAAAAGAAAAATGCAAATAATGGATGGTGGAGTTTTGTAAGAGGAAAATATAAAAGAAAAAGAAGCAGAAGAATAACCTCAAAAGCTAGAAGAATGTGGAGGATGGGGAGAAGAAAAAAAAGTAAAAATGAAGGAGAAGAAGAAAGGAAAAGTAAAGATTCTTAGGAAGATTTGTGGGGAGAGGAGGAGGAGGAGGAGGAGGAGGAGGAGGAGGAGGAAGAGGACGAGGAAGAGGAGGACGAGGGACAAGAGGGCAACTTATAAGGTTTGTTGACATAACCGATGGAATTAAATTACGGACGATAATTTTTACCGTGTTCTTTTCTTGTTTTCTTTGAGCGCGAAATATATCTTTCATATTTACGACTCTGTACAGCTCTTTCTTTTCATTTATTTTTGCAGGCTGTTTGTTTTTAGTGGTAAAGTATATACGATAGAAATATTTCCAGGCATTTTCTCAGAACTTAACCCGTGCCATGTTTTCATCTGGGTTTTATCGTACATTTTTTACGCCAACACTTGCATGCTTAGCTGGTGCAGTTTATGATGTGAGCGCCTGCGTGTTCTTGTTACCCGCTCCGAAAGAGACATGCAAGGGAAAAAGACGAATTGATGAAACGAAATGAAACTCGGGGAAAGAAACAGGGGACGTGATGATGGCGGAAACTCGTCGTCTACCCTTATGCGTCGTTTCATCACCACCAACACTACCCGTAAATTCACCACCACTGCCACGGCCGCTGTAATCTCCGCCGCCACTACCACTACGACCACCGCAGCCACCGCCATCACCATTGCTTATGCCCTTTAATGTGCACCTCCCTTGACCTCAACTAAGGGCGGGGGACGCCAGGCCCGTGAATGCTCTTAGAACACGGGATGCAGGCGCCGACAGGGAGCTCCCCTTAACTCGGCAGGTGTCCGGGGGTCTTGCCGGGACTTGCCTGTGCCGCTGAGTTAAGGCGAGAGTCTCGACACCTGGCAAAGTGCTCACCTGAGGGAGGGCGTTAATGAGGCTGAATGAGAGGTGAGGAGCGCGCGGGGATCTTGGGGTGAGGGGGTGAGAGGGAGGCACAAGGCTTCATCTCGTTTAAGACTCAAGGGAGTGAGTGAGTCACGGTCACCTGGGGCAAGGTTCATTAAGGTACCTGACTTACCTTCGCCCGTGTCGTGGATGTAGTTATCTGTCAGGAAGAAAGAAGGAAGGTTAGTGAGTGTGTGATTTACGATGATGAGGTATTAATGTGAAATTACTGTCAACTGTGAGGTAATGAGTATAGTGAGTGTACCTACAGAAAAAAAAAAAAACAGAATTTTTGCCATTACAGAAGAATAAGTAAAAAGTTTCTTATGGTTATCGAAGTCTACTTCAGTAATCTACAAGTACATCGATATATATGAGAGACAAGAAACACATTTGCAGTTAAGAAGATAATAAAGTACTTCATCCTATTAAGCTGTTTAAATACAATAATGAGCTATTTTGGAACATAAATACAAAATTACACCAGAGTGGATAATAATGGCGGAATGAAAATCCTTTAGTAATTCACATGCAAAAATAAAACGAGGAGGACATTAGCAACTCCTTTGATGTATAAAGATCAGAACAGGACAAGGTTCCGCTCCACCCAGGCAGCATCCGGGAGGAGGAGCAGGATGAGGAGGAGGAGGAGGAGGAGGAGGAAGAGGACAAAAGAAACGATGAAAAGGACGGAGGGAGGAGAAGAGAGTGGAAGAGAGAAAGATTTGGTTGAGATTATTAAATAACTTATGACTGGGAGCGGGACCGAAAGAGAGAGAGAGAGAGAGAGAGAGAGAGAGAGAGAGAGAGAGAGAGAGAGAGAGAGAGAGAGAGAGAGAGAGAGAGAGAGAGAGAGAGAGAGACAAAGGTATGCCAACCCGATTTACGATTACATAAAAAAGTAGTTCTTCCTCCTTTCTATCATTAGCAAGGGAGGAAGAAAAGGAGGAGGAAGAAGAAGAAGAAGAAGAAGAAGAAGAAGCAACACTACGTCAGAGAAAATGTGAGATTCTGAAATGTTAAAGTAACGATAGAATAAATGAAAAAGTAAAGAAGGAAAGGAGAGGGAAGACTGGGAATGTGCTGAATACTTAAAGACCAGAGAGAGAGAGAGAGAGAGAGAGAGAGAGAGAGAGAGAGAGAGAGAGAGAGAGAGAGAGAGAGAGAGAGGGGGTCGTGAATTAATAGCCACTCTTTCATTGGTAATAACTGTTGTCTTCCTGCTAAGCATGACAGACGGACGGTGGAGGGAAGTAAACAAATTTCTCTCCCTGGATAATTACAGCTGATTACCTTCCTTGCTTTGTGTGACCCTGGTTTTATTCCCGTGCTCTATGTGTTTTGTCTCTGTTGCAAGGTAGTACTGTAGTTGTCCTGACGTGTTCGCTTAACAGTGTGGCGCGATTTGGTGTATGAGTGGTCGGGAAGGTTGAGTGAGTGTTTCGTGTTTTTTTTTTGTGTGTTTGTGGCGTTTTTTTTTTTTTTTTTGTGTGTGTGTGTGTATTTGTTTGTTTGTTTATTTATTCATTAGATGTGTGTTTCAAAAGTCTACAGTGATTTGTGGCTGTTGTTATTGTTGATGTTATTGTCTGTCGCTGCTCTTGTTGTTGTTATAGTTATTATTATTACTATTATTATTATTATTATTATTATTAGTAGTAGTAGTAGTAGTAGTAGTAGTAGTAGTAGTAGTAGTAGTAGTAGTAATAGTAGCTAGTAGTAATAGTATCACAATCATCATCACTACTGTTATTGCTGCCAGGAAACACTGTTCCACGTATGAGTTCCACAGAAAGTTTAATTCCCTAGGAAGCATAAGCAGCCTTAGCAGCTCTAAGAGACTCCTGAACAAAGAGAAAAGAAAACCGGGAGGCCACACTAAAGTTTTCATTATCTTCCAGTCTTGACATTTCCCTTCCTCCCAAAATCTAATCAGTTGATATAAAAGAAAAAAGAAAAAAAAAAGAGAGATTGTGACCATATTGGCTCCTGTCTATTACTTTTGACTTAAGATTCCCTAAATATGAGACAACAGTGGAATGATTTTAAATTCAGAAGGAATATTGCTAAGATGCATATTTAATTGAATCTTCAGTATTTGTTTGCTTTGTAATCAACGCAGTTTGTATAATTTGTAAATAATATGCCAAGAAATTTACTATTTTTGACACATACGAACGTAACACATACACACACACACACACACACACACACACACACACACACACACACACACACACACACACACACACACACACTTCTGAAATTTTCGTTTATTAGATAATACCGCTCACATTTATAATCATGAGGACAAAAGTGGGAAAGGTAACAATGACAGTATAAGAGGGAGAGAGAGAGAGAGAGAGAGAGAGAGAGAGAGAGAGAGAGAGAGAGAGAGAGAGAGAGAGAGAGAGAGAGAGAGAGAGAGAGAGAGAGAGAGATTTTTTCCGTATTAAGACCTCATCATATTTTCCTTGTCTTTGGGGTGACGTTGAGGCGAGGGAGATCAAAGCTTGTTGTCTCCTCTTCTGCTTCCTCTTCATGCCCCTCTTATCCTTCCTCCTCCTCCTCCTCCTCCTCCTCCTCCTCCTCCTCCTCCTCCTCCTCCTCCTCCTCCTCCTCCTCCTCCTTCTTTTCTTTTTCTTCATTTGAGAGTCAGGCAGCTTCATCTCTTTTCTCGGAAATGTGCATTTGTTTGTTGATTATTTTTTTGTTAAGTTGGATAAAAATGTGACTAGAAGCAGATGCCGGAGAGAGAGAGAGAGAGAGAGAGAGAGAGAGAGAGAGAGAGAGAGAGAGAGAGAGAGAGAGAGAGAGAGAGAGAGAGAGAGAGAGAGAGAGAGGGGAATGTCATGGATTTGAGCTCTGGGGTTGACAGGAGAGAGGGAGTGGTCAGGAAGGTTAGTGAGAGGTGGAAGGGAAGCTCTGACAGACGCTTGAGGTGAGGAACAAAGCGTCCTGCTCCTGCTGATCAATGCCTTCCCTTATGGTGAAAGCCGCCGACTGTTTGTACCGTTTTTCTTTTTGTCATCGAGTGAGGTGCACTTTATGATTTGATGTATGTGAAGGGGAATATTTTCTTAGCTTACCATTAGTATGTAAGATGGAATACGTTACTTACTTATCGGTTAAATGAAAGGAGAATATATATTTTACTTTTCTAGTCATAGAAATGTACGAGAAAGCCCTAGAATATTAAATAAAAAACAGAAAAATGCAAATTAATTACAGACAGCAAAGGGAAAAAAAGAAAAGTGACGTTAGGAAAGGAAAGTAAGTTATGCATTTACTTTCTTACTTATCTGTTACTTAATTGAATGGAGAATATTTATTATGTCTCAAGTGAAAAATAAAAATAAATAAATAAAATATTGACTTAAAAATGAAAAAAAAAACAAGTAAAAAAGTAAAGATCAAACAAAAAAATATACATTATTTACGAAACAGACAAGAAATCTAGACAGAAAGAGAGAGAGAGAGAAAAAAAAATCTATTCACGTGAGGCTGAAACAGGTGATCCTAATTAAGGTACATGAGCCATGACCCCTTGTTAATTAAGCCTCGTCAGCCACTTGTGAGGGAGACGGCAATTCGCTGCCTCGCTCTGTTGATTATGAAAGAACTCCTTGAAAGAGAAAGAACAAGAA
>NC_087192.1:6915000-6935000 GCF_035594125.1 Scylla paramamosain
TTGAAATCACCACGTAAGGGAAATTCAATATGAAAGTGTTAAAGATGTTATTTCGAGCCTTATATTGTTCGCCTATAGTGGTTATTATGCAGGGGTATCAGTTGATTTCTTGTTCGTTACGTATTTTGCGTTTCTTTCATCTTCTGTTAGGTATTGAAATAACTATTTAAAGGAAACTCGATGCGTGAAAGCAGGGTTGTAATTTAGACCATTAATTTGCTTGCATGTAGTCGTTATCATGCAGCGTTTATTGTTGGTTTCTTCATCCTATGTATTCACTTCCGTTATGATATTGCTTTGGTTACTGAAATCACCAGTTGGAGGAATTTCGCTGCGTATTGTATTGTTGGACTCGTATCGTTTAGCTGTAATAGTTATCATGCAAAGGTTTTAATTATTTTTTTTTTTTACCCTTAAATACGTGGCTTTTAAATTAGTTTCTTTTTACCTTTATGTGCTTGTTATATTTAACTTATTCAGCTGTTAACATTACCCTCATAAGGACATAAACTGCTTAGATACAATATGTGTAATATAATTACAAACAATTTCATACATTCCCAGTCTATGAGAACGAAAGAAAGAGAAGCTGCGAGAAGCCAAGAAGCCTACACAAGGCATCCTCTATAGTGGTTATCCTGCAAAGCTAATACTAATGCGATGGCTTCATTTAGCGTGCAGAGCCAGCAACAACTTAGGTGGCTCTTCATCCTCCTTCCTTGCCGGGCGCGAGAGAATTGGACACCTGAGGAATCCAGGAAAGGCAAGCAGTGGTAATCCCAATGTGACAGCTTCCCGTGTGTCCCAAAATGAGAGGTCCTTACTCACCCAAGGCTCAGGGATAGAGGAGATTATCACTGTGTGTGTGTGTGTGTGTGTGTGTGTGTGTGTGTGTGTGTGTGTGTGTGTGTGTGTGTGTGTGTGTGTGTGTGTGTATGTGTGTGTGTGTGTGTAATCCTGCATTTGTCTTTCTTTGTCTAATTCTCTTTTACTTATGTTTCAGTCTTTTTCTTTTGTCTTGCCGTGTCTATGTGCGTGTCTGTCTTTGTTTCTCTCAGTGTTGTGTTTCTGTCTGTCTGTCTGTTTTGCTGTCTATCTGCCTTGCTGTCTATTTGCCTGTCTTTGCCTCTCTGTCTCTCAGACTCTGCCTGTTTTGTCTGTGACCCTCTCTCTCTCTCTCTCTCTCTCTCTCTCTCTCTCTCTCTCTCTCTCTCTCTCTCTCTCTCTCTCTCTCTCTCTCTCTCTCTCTGTGTCTGTCTGCCCACGCGGTGACGGAATAGCGGCGGGGAAGTGTTTTCATCTTGTCATCACGTAATTATTCACCGTGCATGTGACTCACTAATCAGAGTGGGCAGATTTTCCTTCCTGTTTTATTCCTGTAGTGCTTTGCTGGGGTTCATTTTCATGTATTTTAACATTTTGTGACTCATTTAGTTGTTACTCCATCGTCACGTATTAGTTATTTAATCGTGTTTCTTTTATTTATGTCAAATATCTTTTTTTTTTGTATGTTTTATTATGTATTCTAACATTTTTTTCTCTCACTTGGTCACTTCTTCATCGTCATGTATTGGTAGTATACTTGCATTTCTCAGATTTTATGTCTCCTTCGAGTTTGAGTGTGTGTGTCTGTGTGTGTGTGTGTGTGTGTGTGTGTGTGTGTGTGTGTGTGTGTGTGTGTGTGTGTGTGTGTGTGTGTTTAGGATGCATGTAATAGCACGCTTATTGGCCACGCACTGAGGCGATGTACAGAAAGACGAATGAAATCTAACGGGGGAAAAAAAGGGGGACATAAAAAAGATCTCTTAACGTTTCACTTATTTGACTTGTATTAATTTCTTTATCCATAAAAGTGAAGTAATTACTACGTGATTTAATGACCTTGTTTTATCAGTCTGATGAAGAGAAATGTTTTGCTTTGCTTTTTTTTTTTTTTTTTTCAATCGAGTTGTGTTTTTTCTTTAAACGATGATGGTTTCCGTTAACCTCATTTTCCATCAGTTGTCAGAATGTTAGGCATTATGCTTTCATGTTGTTGTTGTACTGGTGGCACCACTGTCAGCAATATGTCGTAGGCAGCGGCAAACACAGCACTCATGTCTGTCACGTTTAATGTCCTGTAATACAAAGGACTCGGGCAGCAGACGGGAGAGACGCGACACAGCAACAAAGGCGCGCCAAACAAATGTAATAATGAATGAGTAAATAAATAAATAATGAATAATAATAAAATGATAATCATAATCATAATAACAAAAAGAAAATTGACTTATGAGACAATATTAAGGAGAAGGAGGAGAATGAGGGGAAGAAGAAGAAGAAGAAGAAGAAAAAGAAAAAGAAGAAGAAATAAAAGAAAAAGACGAATAAAAAAGAAAAAACAAAGGAAAAATAAAAGGAAGCGGAGGAAGAGGAAGAGGAGGTCTGGAAAATGCATGTAAGATACGAAACAAAAAGAAACTAGAGAAAGCTGCTGAGATGCTATGGAAGAGCAGGAGAGGAAGCAAGGAAGTGAATCGAAAGAAAGGAAGAGCTAGAAGAACACAGGAAAGGAGGGAAAGAGGACAGGGTTACTAGAAATATAGAAAAAGTGTCTGTAACAGAGAGAGGAAAAATGTTGCAGGAGAGGAAAGGTGATATGGAGGGGAAAGACTGCTAGGGGAGGGAAAGGAGCATGTGAGGAGGAAAGAGTGAATGGGGGAAAGAGAGAGAGAAAATGGATACAGAATCTTCACCATTTTCGCTACCACCAAGATGTACAAAACTAACAAGAGAAACATCGAATATAAGTAAAACAACGACAAATTTATATAACAACAACGAAAAGGATAACAAAACCTAATAAACAAGATAAGCTGATTGAATAAGTTGATGAGAAATTAACCATCACTGTCACTAACTGGAACCATCATTACCAACACTATTATCATCACCACCACCACCATCACCACCACCACCACCACCACCACCACGTCCATCATTCTTACTACTACTACTACTACTACTACTACTACTACTACTACTACTACTACTACTTCAACTTCTACAATTACTATAACAATTAATGTTACGGTTTGCGATTTTAACCAGTCAACCTTTGTGTGTGTGTGTGTGTGTGTGTGTGTGTGTGTGTGTGTGTGTGTGTGTGTGTGTTGAAAGCAGTTACAGAACAGAACAAAATGGCAAGGGAACGTGTGTGTGAGTTTGTGTATGACCTTTGTGAAGTGTAATCCAACCTTTACTGAATTCGTTCCATTTACTGAGTTTATGCGATTTCCTGTGTTATGGATTGGAAAAAAAGAAAAGAAATGAAAAATAATTGATGTTTGGAATATTTTTTTTTTTTTTTAACGGCTTTGTACCTGAAGCGATCCAGTGCCATTGTGTGACCAGGAAATAAACTGGGTTAGCAATGAAGATTAGCAAAGGTAGGGGTATATAGAGAGTGTACAATAATTCTCTCTCTCTCTCTCTCTCTCTCTCTCTCTCTCTCTCTCTCTCTCTCTCTCTCTCTCTCTCTCTCTCTCTCTCTCTCTCTCTCTCTCTCTCTCTCTCTCTCTCTCTCTCTCTCTCTCTCTCTCTCTCTCTCTCTCTCTCTCTCTCTCTCTCTCTCTCTCTCTCTCTCTCTCTCTCTCTCTCTCTCTCTCTCTCTCTCTCTCTCTCTCTCTCTCTCTCTCCGGATTTCGTTCATCACTTTTCCTTCACGTAATTTCGTCTCTCGCGTGTCTGTCTACCTTCAATTTGCCAACGCTGAACCAAATTGGGAAATCCAGTCACTGGCTGGGAATGTGATTATCTGCCAGGTGTTTCTTATTTCACGCGACGCTCTTGTTGTTGTTGATGGGGTTGTTTTTGTTGTCTTTGTTGCTGTATTTTTTTTTTTTTTTTTTAATGGACGAGGGCTCTGGTGAAGGGCAGATTTTTTTGTTGTGTGTGTGTGTAAAAAGTATTGTGTTGTTGCTGGTATTAGTGGTGGTGGTGGTGATTGTGTTGTTGTTGTTGTTGTTGTTGTTGTTGTTGTTTCTTTCCTTTTTCTAGTCTTTCAAAATTTTGTCTTTTACGTAAACTTTTGAATCTCTAGACCAGGTTTATTAAGAGTTGATTTTCTTTAGTATTCTTCCGCGTAACACACAATTCAACGCAGCCTCACCATCATCATTTTTATTTTTTATCTATTTATTTATTTTTTTTTCTGGCACTTTTACCTTCCTTCACACGTACGTGTACTTCCAAGACTTACCTTTTTATTGCACACCTGCAGATACTGATCACGTCTTCTTTACCAGGTACCTTTTCCTTCTTATTCTATCTCTGTTTTTATAAGCAATTTTTCTCCATGTTTCGCAAGAGGAAAACAAGAGTCACCATGTAAGCGGATACTGGTAGTTTTATTTTTTCCCTCCTGCTACCTTCTAGTTCTTTTTCCTCCCTCCATCCAAGAAAATCTCATTCTCATCTTCCTTTTCCCTCTTCTTTTGTCAATCACTCTTTCTTTTTTTTTGCTATCGTCTTCCTTTTCTCCCTTAATCTTATTGTTTTTTTTTTTTATGCCGTCCTTGTCCTCGTCTTCCTACTCCTCTTTCTCCTCTTCCTGGTCATCTTACCTCTCCTTGTTCTCCTCTTCTTCCTAGTACTCATACTCCTTCACCTAGTTACCCTCCTCCTCCTCCTCCTCCTTCTCCTCCTCCACTTTCAGTTCCTAAGGCTTGCGAATTTTATCCATTCTTCAGATTACACCTCGTTTCTTCCCCTTGATATTTTCTACCTGTGTTCCTTTCTTTGCCTTTTTATTTTTCCTCCCTCTCTCTCTCTTTCTCCTTGACGTCATTTCTCAGCATCCTTTCCTGCACTCTTTTCCAGCACCAACTTCTTTCACCTGTACTTTTGTTTTAGATTTGCCTTTTTTTTTTTATATATATATATAGTTTTTAAAGTGAATGTTCTTGTGTGTGTGTGTGTGTGTGTGTGTGTGTGTGTGTGTGTGTGTGTGTGTGTGTGTGTGTGTGTGTGTGTGTGTGTGTGTGTGTGTGTGTGTGTGTGTGTGTGTGTGTGTGTGTGTGTGTAAAATTAGTTTCATTTAATTTTTAGCGAGCATCAAGAACGAACACATCCACCTCCTCCACTTTGTTTACATAAGTCATTGCTATTTCTCTCTCTCTCTCTCTCTCTCTCTCTCTCTCTCTCTCTCTCTCTCTCTCTCTCTCTCTCTCTCTCTCTCTCTCTCTCTCTCTCTCTCTCTCTCTCTCATTTTCTTTGGTTTTAGTGTCTCCCTACAGGTTACATCAATATATTTATATTTTTTTTTCCATCACTCCTTATTATTAACAAAAAAAAAGAATAAATAAAATAAAATAAAATTTATGCAACTCATATTTTTCATTCCATTTCGTCAAACAGTAAAATCTTAAACACCCATTTCCTTTGCTCCTAATTCTTCAGTTTCATGTTTATTTATTTATTTATTTATTTTTTTTTTTATATTCTCACTTGTTGCCTCTCTCTCTCTCTCTCTCTCTCTCTCTCTCTCTCTCTCTCTCTCTCTCTCTCTCTCTCTCTCTCTCTCTCTCTCTCTCTCTCTCTCTCTCATTCTCTCCTCCCTTCCGTCTCTTTTGTGCAAAATTATCATTCTTCCTTTTTAGTATATAATAATCGTCTTTATGATATTGTTCCCTTTTTTAATTAGCACACCTGCTTTCCACATATCCCTTCACACGAGCCCTGCCAGCACACGTGTTTCATTTACTCCATCCCGTCTGCTTAATGCCAACTCAGAATACACACAAAGAAAAGTTCCCATTTGCATCTTCCTGCATGTTGTTAATCTCATGTTTTGACTCTCTCTCTCTCTCTCTCTCTCTCTCTCTCTCTCTCTCTCTCTCTCTCTCTCTCTCTCTCTCTCTCTCTCTCTCTCTCTCTCTCTCTCTCTCTCTCCCCTTCCTTGTGCTTTCATTTGTTTTTATCTTCTAATCTGTTTGTCCCTTTTTCTTTTCTTCTGCTTTCCCTCGGTAGTTCCTGGATTCCGAATAACTGATGGACGTGTGTGTGTGTGTGTGTGTGTGTGTGTGTGTGTGTGTGTGTGTGTGTGTGTGTGTGTGTTTGGAGCTGAAAATCCCTCATATATTTTCGCTTATGTCTTTATATACTCATCAATATTCCTTATTCGTCCTTTTATTCCTTCATTATCCTTCTTTTGTATCTTTATATCTTCCTTTGTACCACATTATTAGTTATTATCTGTTATTATATTTATCTTTCTATTCTATTTCTTTTTATCAACTGTGCTTTCTTTTAATTTAATATATCCTTCCTTTTTTTCTTATTTTTGTCTAAGTCTTGTTTTGTAAATTGATCCTCGAGTTACATTTGCGTTATTCTGTTGATTTTGTAATTTTTTATTCATTAGTTTTTATATATTCCCATTTTTTTTTTTTTGTGAACTATTTCACTTCAATTATGTTTTGTAAATTAAATATTGCATCTCATTAACAATTATACGTACGGGGTGTTCTTTTGTGAATTGGGAAGAGGGAAAACCTTGATAAATAAGCGTAGGATAGAGAGAGAGTTCACTAAATGGTGGAGAGTAAAGAGACATGGGGGAAAATTCTTTTCTATTTGTTTTTAACTGCTCTGTATTTTCTTTATTTCTCTTTATTTTTTCCTTGCTCCATTTTTGTTCTTTTTTTAAATATTTTTCTTCTCCCTCCCATTGCATTTATTTATTTTTTCTATATTTCCCTCATTTTTTTCTTTCTTATCCTTACATATCCTCTCTCTCTCTCTCTCTCTCTCTCTCTCTCTCTCTCTCTCTCTCTCTCTCTCTCTCTCTCTCTCTCTCTCTCTCATTCGCAATTTTTTATCAGTATCCTTTTTTTCTACTTTTTTTTTGTGTCATCTATCTTCTCTTTTATTGCCTTTTTACTTTTTTTTTTACCTATATTGAATGGCGTCCCTTAATTAGTTTACCTGCACACCTGCTTTTCTTTATTTTTCCTCAGGGGTACTTTTTCAATTTTCCTTTTCTTAGCTGTGTAATAAATGTGATAATTTGGTGTCTTTTTGAGTTCTATTATTGCTCTTTTGTTAATGTTTGGGTCTTTTTTTTCTCTCGTTTTTTACTTTTTCTGAAATTTTAGACGATTCATATTATTCTCGTTTCCAGGTATGCTGAGTCTCTCTCTCTCTCTCTCTCTCTCTCTCTCTCTCTCTCTCTCTCTCTCTCTCTCTCTCTCTCTCTCTCTCTCTCTCTCTCTCTCTCTCTCTCTCTCTCTCTCTCTCTCTCTCTCTCTCTCTCTCTCTCTCTCTCTCTCTCTCTCTCTCATACTCTCCCCTTGTATATGCTCATTAAAAAAAACAATAACAATACTTACTGTATGATAATTAGGATTTACCTTCCGGCGAGAGAGAGAGAGAGAGAGAGAGAGAGAGAGAGAGAGAGAGAGAGAGAGAGAGAGAGAGAGAGAGAGAGAGAGAGAGAGAGAGAGAGAGAGAACTTAGTTTTTACATATTTATATTTTCAGGGTTTGTTGATAAAAAAAATAGACTAGAAAATGAAAAGGGTGCAAAAAATGTAGGTTTGTAATGAAAAAATACTGCACCTTTATTTTTCAGGTGTGTGGATGCTTAAAACTTTCAGGTGAGCATGCAGGTAAATTTGAACGTACAGGTAAATAGAGGAATAGATAGAGGAGATAGACATTTAAAGAGATAGACAGATAAATGTACGAATAGCACGCTGGTTAAATATCTAAATAGTCAGGTGAGTACATAGATCGATGCAGTGGTAGAGAGGTAGATTGATATTTAAACAGATACATATTACTAGATGAATTAATTGGTTGATAGATATAAAAGTAGATGATTAGATAGATAGAAACATACGTGAATAGACGGATAAGTAATGTATTTTTCAAGTAGGTAATGAATGCATGAAATAAATGAATATATGAATGACTTTAAAAATGACACGCATACTAGTTTACACTAATTAAGAGAGAGAGAGAGAGAGAGAGAGAGAGAGAGAGAGAGAGAGAGAGAGAGAGAGAGAGAGAGAGAGAGAGAGAGAGAGAGAGAGAGAGAGTATCCCATGGATTGTAGGTCACAGATTAATTTTTGTAATGTTATCTTGTGAAATAGTGAAATTAAAATGTAGTAGTGCTTTTTCTACGCTCTTTGTATTCTGTTTTCTTATGCAATATAGTTTTCTTTGTATCTCGATTTTTGTATAATTTTTATCACCTTCTAACACTGAATTTCTTTTTACATTCTGTTTGAATTTTCTTACTATTTCTGTCACCATTCTAATGTTTTAGTGTCACTTATTCTCACAGTTTCAACGTAAGTATATTCCTTTTATGGTAGAGATGCTGGATATTTGTTTATCCTTTAATAATTGTGTCGTTACCTTAATGCTTATTTAATACATCTATATTTATTCTAATTAGTACTTTTTGTAACTTTCAATTCAGTTTTATTTCTTGTATAGCAGTCTATGTATTTTCTTTTATCTACCTTTACTTGTGTCGCTACTTTAATCTCATATCACTGGCAAAAAATTAATCCAGCGGCATATTTTGTCTAATAATCTGCCTGATATTCTCGCAGTCTTGTTTTGGTGCAAATGTTGGCTTAGTGCTGTCATGCTCTACATAAATTTACTGTTCAGTTTCTCTTGCAGTCATTCAACATTTCATCTCAGCACTTTCTGTATGTTCTGTCCCAGGAGAGAGCTCATCCCCCGGTGCCTAGTTTTAACACAGAGTCAAAGATTAACTAGTCTAAGTTTAAGTCGTGTGTAGTCATATTGCCAAGTGTGTTTCGCTCTCTCAGGGTTCAGACACACGCTTTTTTACTCCAGTCCTTCGTTATAAGCTGCATATTCATAAGGTCTTTTCGAGGCTCTTTGAAACCCTGCCTCCTTGATGAACGCAAACACGCATGCGCTCATCCACACTCCGGAACACACACACACACACACACACAGATGCACATTTACATCTTTATAATCTTGTATTCTCATCAAAAATGTCAAGAGATAAAAAAGAAGAAAAGTCTAGCTAGATATCTTTTTTTTACTTATCCCTTTGTTTTTTTTTAAGGAGTGAGAGGAATAAAAATCTAAACTCTCTCTCTCTCTCTCTCTCTCTCTCTCTCTCTCTCTCTCTCTCTCTCTCTCTCTCTCTCTCTCTCTCTCTCTCTCTCTCTCTCTCTCTCTCTCTCTCTCTCTGGGAGTCATCTCAAGAGACTGATTTCTGCGATACAAAATTCAATCAACAATAAAAGTTTATAAAGGTGTGGATGATTTTTTTACCTGATCAGAGGTTTTAATGCACCACCTGGCTCTCCTATATCGCGATTCTCCCTCTCCCACTCCCTCTCAGTATTACCCTTAACTCCCTTCTTCGATATTATCCCTACCTTTTCTTTGTTTTTTTTCCTTTCCTCTCGCAATCCTATCTAATCAATTGTTTTTATTTTCTTTTTTTTTCTCTCCCCCTTCATTTGTCCTTCATTCCTTCCTTCGTCCTCTCCATCCCTCCTTTCCTTTCTTATGCCCTCCATTCACCTCCCCTTCTCTTTCTCTACTCTCCTTCACCAACATTCTTTTCGTTCGTTTCTCCTTCACTACCAGTATCACCAGGCCATCTATCCCATTCCTCTCCCCCTCCCCTCCCCTTCCCTTCACTCTCCGCCCATTATCTGTAAATTTTGGTCAATGTGACATGATTTCCTGTCCCTCCCCGGCACTGAGATGAAGTAATCGTGACGCCTAACGTGACGCGCATGTCAACTCCTATCACCGTTAATTAGAGACGATTACTTTTGTCCGGTTCGCGAGCCAATGAATATGAGTCTGTGGAGCAATGCATTTTATAGCGTACTAAAAATTTATTGAAGATTTAAATAATCCTCGCGGGAATTGGTTCTCTCTCTCTCTCTCTCTCTCTCTCTCTCTCTCTCTCTCTCTCTCTCTCTCTCTCTCTCTCTCTCTCTCTCTCTCTCTCTCTCTCTCTCACGCATTTTCTCTTTAAATGTTTGCTTTGGTCATATAAAAAAAAAGAGTTAATGGAAAATGATGCACGTCAGATTTCCACGTGTTTCTCTTGTTTTTTGCTTTCTTTCTTTCTATTTTCTTTCTGTTTTTGAGGAAAGATTTTGTCGGTTTTTCTTCGTATTCTATTGAAAAAATTGGGGAATGAGGTATTCTCTCTCTCTCTCTCTCTCTCTCTCTCTCTCTCTCTCTCTCTCTCTCTCTCTCTCTCTCTCTCTCTCTCTCTCTCTCTCTCTCTCTCTCTCTCTCTCTCTCTCTCTCTGTATATTTTCGTGCCAGTGTCCAGTTTCACAAAATAGTGAAAGGCAAATATCGCGTGCACTTGTTCCCTTCCCTTTCTCGTTTGTTCCGTAAAAAAAAAGGCCAAACGGTCAACTTTCCAGAATTAAGATGTAAACCTTTGCAGATTTAACCGTCGGGGCGCTGGCTGCCTTTTTAACAGACTCGAGCTACAATTCTGCTCCCCAGTGTCAAGCTTTGCTCTTCGCGAGTTGTGCAGAAGAGGTGTTCGTAAAATTAAGAAAAAAAAAAAGTGATATTATTTAGTGCGATGAGTTTATTTTCTTTTCTTTGTGTGTTGTTGTTTTTATTCTTCTGCACTGTAGCTTTATTGTTGTTATTGTTAGTGTTATTACATCATTAATATTTGTTACTATTTGCTATTACCACTTCTACCACAAGTACTACTACTACTACTACTACTACTACTGCATCTAGTACTATTGTTACACTTCCATTTCCATCACGACCACCACCACCACCACAACTATTACCAGTTTTCCACCACAATCACCACCACACACCAACCAAGAACAACAAAATAAACATTACCGCAAATATCACACTAGTTAGTACACTATTCGAAATACAAATTCAGACCAAAGGCAAAAAAAAAAAAAAAAAAAAAAACACATGCCCTCGTTTTCGCGTATATTTATAAGGCGTAACTTGATTTTTATGAGTCGTAATAACAACTTTGCTCATTTATTTCTTTTACAGCAAGTAGTGAGTTTCCCGCACCCCTAACACACCCCCGCGCGTGGAGTTTCTTTATCCCTTTCCTTCGCCGTGTTTACTTTTACATTTTTGCTCTGATTGTCTTCCGCTGTTCCTGTTTGCTCGCTTCTGGACGCTCGTCGGGGCGGCTTTTCTCGCCACGCTAATTCAATCACGGTGGCTTTGTGCATAGGTCAGTTGTGCGAGGCTTGCAGAGAGAGAGAGAGAGAGAGAGAGAGAGAGAGAGAGAGAGAGAGAGAGAGAGAGAGAGAGAGAGGAATTGTTGGATGCGCGACTTGTATTCTCTCGCTAGCACTCTGTTTTGTGATGTGTCTCCGTATTAGAGGAGGAGAATGGACTGGTGCAAGGCGAGTCCTTATTGGTTGTGAAAGGCTGGGATGAAAGTGTGAAATCTCTCTCTCTCTCTCTCTCTCTCTCTCTCTCTCTCTCTCTCTCTCTCTCTCTCTCTCTCTCTCTCTCTCTCTCTCTCTCTCTCTCTCTCTCTCTCTCTCTCTCTCTCTCTCTTAAAGGAAATGTGGTTTCGTTAGGAGAAGTTTTAGGTTTCATTGTACCTGTTCTTGTTCTTGTTTTGCTTGTATTGTTGGTGATGCTGTACCGAATTTCTTTTTTCTTGTATGTACGTGTTTGTTTAGGTGTGTGTGTGTGTGTGTGTGTGTGTGTGTGTGTGTGTGTGTGTGTGTGTGTGTGTGTGTGTGTGTGTGTGTGTGTGTGCGTAGTTATATTGTATTTGTTCTGCTTGATTTTAACTTAACGGTAAGAGTTATGACACACACACACACACACACACACACACACACACACACACTAGTATTTGCACTTTGTCACATTTCATTCCCAGCAAAAATGCCTTTATTATACTTTTTTTCCTTTAAAGCGTCAAGGGAACACCAAGAACCCTAACCATCTTTTTACTTCATTTTTGTCTTTCATTCCTCTCATGTTCTTTGTCTTCTCTTGGATTACTAAAGAAAAAAATGGGGGAAAAAAATGAGACGTTTATGATCACAAGCAAGAGAAGGAGCAGGAGGAGTAAGACTTGGTGGTGGTGGTGGTGGTGGTGGTGGTGGTGGTGGTGGTGGTGGTAGTGGTGGTGGTGGAGAGGAAGAAAGAAAAAGACGAGAAAGAAGTGCGAAAAAATGGAAGACGGAGAATACGAGGGCAAGAAAAAAAATGAGAATAAGAAAGAAGAGAAAGAGAAACAGGAAGATCAAGGAGAAAAGGGAGAACGAGGAAAGAGAAACAGCAAAAAGAGAAAGAGAAGGAAGAGAAATGATCGTTTGTGGCAGAAGGGTCGGGTAGGAAGCGGAAGAGGAGGAGGAGGAAGAAGAGGAAGAGGAGGAGGAGGAGGAAGAGGTGAAGGAGGACAGAAGAAAGAAGAGGAGGAATGATAGGTTGCAACACCAGTGAGGAGGAAGAGGGAGAGAAAAAGGAGGAGGAAGAAGAGGAGGAGAAAAAAATAGCAGGACAGTAGATAGAAGAGGAGGAATGATAGGTTGTCGTAGCAGAGAGGAGGAGGAGGAGGAGGAGTAGTAGGAGGTGGTGGTGGTGGAGGAGGAGGAACAGGAAGAGAAAAAGGGGTGCAAGAAAATTCCCAAGAAACAGTAGTATCTAGCTCATAAATTTTTGGTGGCGCGATGTGTTATTGAGACTGATTGGTGTGGTGGTGGGGTGGTATTGACGCGGGTCCCATGGTGGCCGTGGCGGTGGTGGTGGTGGTGGTGGTGGTGGTGGTGGTAGTGGTAGTTGTGGTGGTAAAATACATGAGGTGTTTGTTCGCTGTTATGTATTATCGCTGCAGTCAGTTTGTCTTGTTCGTCTATGTGTGTGTATGTGTGTTATATTATGACTGTGTTGTTGAGTATTTTGCATGGTTTTATTATCGCTTTCTATCCCATCTCCTTTCTCCTCTCTTGTCTTTACTGTCAGTTAGTCTTGATTTATTTCTTGGCTCAGTGTAAAAATTTGTAACTTTTTTTTTTTTCATCTTACGTGGATTTTATTTTATTTCTGTCGCCATGTTCGTCTTTCAGAAGAAAAAAAACATGTTCCTCGGTTAGTCTTGTTATATTCCTTTGTTCGACGCAGATATTCAATAATGATGCTTAGCACTTTATTCTCTCCTGCACATGGTCTGTATTTCACTTCTGTTAGCACATCCTCCCTTGAAAATAATCATGCTAGAAAACTGTCAGTTGTTTATATTTTACTTTTTATTTTTATGATAGAAATAGAAAAAAATATGTAGCTGTTTTTTTTCCTGGTTTATACATTTTTACTACCATCTCTGCTGTCACATTCTCCCTTGACGAAAAGAATCACATGAAAATACAGTCAGTTTCTTTTTTTTTTTGCTTGATCCTTTTTTTTTTATTCTTTTCTTGCCAGAAATTCTGATACATGACACTTTTTGTTTTTACTTGTACATGGTTTTCTAATAACTTCAGCTGTCACATTCTGTCTGAACGAAAAGAATCATGTGAGAATACAGTCAGTTGGTTTTCCATGTTTTATCCTTTTAGTTCTTGGCAGAAATTCAGAAACACGATTTTTTATTTTATTTTTTTCTTATTTCTACATGGTTTTAAGATCGCCTCAGTTGCTACGTTCTGTCTAGACGAAAAAGAATCATGTGAAGGCTTTTTTTTTTTTTTTACAATACTGAACGACATATCCCCAGGCCTGTGTCTCCGCCTCTCCCGCCGCTGCTTCGCCCAAATAATTGATGAGGTAGTGAACAGAGGCCCTCATTCCGCTCTGGGGCTCGCACTCCTTCCTATATACACACACACACAAACACAGTGTCTGTCCTTGTCGTGGCGTTTCCTTTATCTCTTTTGCTCTTTGTGTGTCTCTACAATGAGATTATCCCCTGTCCGAAAGAATTGGGCTCACAGTGGTAAGTTGTCATTTACCGTATAGTAGTAGTAGTTGTAGTAGTAGTAGTTGTTGTAGTAGTAGTAGTAGTAGTAGTAGTAGTAGTAGTAGTAGTAGTAGTAGTAGTAGTAGTTCTTGGTTAGTACGCTAGAATAGTCATCTCAAAAGGTGACGCAGCTGCTAACAAATAAGTTGTGTTCGCATCAAGATACAAAGGCAAGCCCGTCAATAAATGATGCGGGGAGATGTTCCGGGAATATTGATATCTCATGCATGTGGTAATCGGAATGGGGTCTTTACTTATGTATGTATTATTTGTCTGTGTGTTGTGGGCGTCCATCACTTCAAGTCCCGCGTTGATTAAGCCGTGCAAGGGAAAGGTGAAAGGGAGGGAAGAGCGCAGCTTGGGGTATAGTTGAGGTGGAGAAGCGGCCTTTGTTAACTTCGTTGTCATTGAAATTTATGTATATGAGAAGACGTAACCCCTAGATGATAATTCCTTTTAGAATGAATAACAAGAATAAACTTAAATTAAACAGTTTATGCAAGAAAACAATCAGAGCGGTGACATTATGTTTTTTTCTGTTGTTTCGGGATCGTGTTGTTCAGTGCTTCAAAACGTAATTTTTTCACTTATCCACTCGATACAAGCTTCCAGAAAACTGTCCTTTCTTCTTCACTGACGCTCAATTATCGGTTCAAGGAACGTACTGGGACTATCTTCCACTAATCATTTCGCCTGGAAGCCTCGAATCACTTTCCTTACAGTTTCCATGAAGCAAGGTGTTCTGTGTCGCCTCCGCCAATACATTTCCTCCTTCCAGCTGCTTTATAAAGGGATCTTATCCATCCAAACATGAAGTAAGGCTTCCACATTACGGGAAGGCTCAACGCACATAACACAGCATGAAAGTTAAACACATGACGCGAATATCTTCTTATTTCAGGATAATATTTTATGAAAAATCTACGAATGACGTTAAAAACAGAATATTAGTATTGACATAATGGGAGTTTACCTGAGAACAGATGATACAATTCCTAAGGCGAGAGAGATAGCAAGAGAGTAATGGCTCCTTCGCCAGCAGTGACCAAGTAAGCTGCCTCTTCATGTCTCTTGTTTTCTTTCGCCTCAGAAAAATCTTAACGAGCTCAAAATCTTTTGGACCATTGACGGAACACGTTACGCACCTCACGAAAAAAGTTTTTTTTTTTTCGCTTCTAGACAATATTTGAATATTTAGTTTTGCACAATATTGCTTAAATATTAAATAATAAATAAATAAAAAAAGAAAGTTAACGTCCTATTCTCTCTCTCTCTCTCTCTCTCTCTCTCTCTCTCTCTCTCTCTCTCTCTCTCTCTCTCTCTCTCTCTCTCTCTCTCTCTCTCTCTCTCTCTCTCTCTCTCTCTCTCTGTTCATGCAGCTGTTATTTATTGTTTAGTGTTGTAAAAGCTGACAAAAGCTCGCATCAGTAAAACGGCTTAAAAACTGAGAAAGAAAAGGTTGTCACACACCTTTTCTACATGTCCAGCTTCCTGTTGGGATTTTCACCTGATGCACTGAGAACCGGCGACGAGTCCTTAGCGTATGTCTGATCTATAAGGGAATAATATTGTCCACTCGTGTGTAATACAAGTCCTCTGATCCCAGTCTTATGAAGACCGAGAAGCTCTGGTCTTGAAAAATCTTACTCCTGTGTTTTATCAACTCAGCAGTTTTTCTTAGCATTAACCCTCGTCTTGCTCCCCCTCACTGCACTCTCCTGCGCTCTTGTCTCCCTCGCTCTTCTCCCTGACCTTTTTCATCTCATTTAATATTCTGAGTTCCTTCGCTCCAGAAACCTTAACTGAAAACTCATCTCCCCTTCCTTAGTCAGACAGCGCCGGTGGAATTAACTTCTTCATCGTTACAAATAGTTTTATCCTCCACGCCAGCATGAGTCGACACTGAGGCTTTATTACATCCCACCACAGGATGCTCTCGTCTACTCTGCTGCGAAGGAGAAGGTTAGACGTTCCCAGTCACTCTTCACTCTTCTTTTTGTCAATGAAACTTCCACCTGCTTCCTTACCGATCTTTATTTTAACGTCTTAGCGAGTCTCTCTCTCTCTCTCTCTCTCTCTCTCTCTCTCTCTCTCTCTCTCTCTCTCTCTCTCTCTCTCTCTCTCTCTCTCTCTCTCTCTCTCTCTCTCTCTCTCTCTCTCTCTCTGTCCTTCTCCCAAAGGTTGCATGTGTCAGGAGATGTTACTTAATTTTACCAAGTCAGGATCCCATTACGTAATCTCTGTTGTTTTCTTCCTAACACCCGAGGATTCTTTGAAGTTTTATCTGTCCCCTGTTTGTCACACTCTTCCTGTCAGCATACGTAACGAAGTCTTGTGAAGGCTGTGGCAATACCCATGTTTTCTTGTCTACGCTGTTCTAGTTTTTGTCTTCCCTCTTTTTTTTTTACATTATGTGTCTTCCTGTCTGTATGTCTTTGTCTCTCTCTCTCTCTCTCTCTCTCTCTCTCTCTCTCTCTCTCTCTCTCTCTCTCTCTCTCTCTCTCTCTCTCTCTCTCTCTCTCTCTCTCTCTCTCTCTCTCTCTCTCTCAATATTACTTTCGACAGTGTAATCTATTTTACTTTTTGTTCAGTTCTCCAATACAGTCACCACAATCACAATGACAGCAACAACAATAATTACTACTACTACTGTCATAAGAACATTAGAACATAAGAAATAAGGGAAGCTGCAAGAAGCGACCAGACTTACACGTGGCAGTCCCTGTATGAAACACACCTACCTAGTTCCATCTATTATCCCCATCCATAAACTTGTCTAATCTTCTCTTAAAGCTCTCTAGTGTCCTAGCACTAACTACATGATTACTGAGTCCGTTCCACTCATCTACCACTCCATTTGAGAACCAATTTTTTCCTATCTCCTTCCTAAACCTAAATTTTTCAAGCTTGAACCCGTTATTTCTTGTTCTACCCTGGTTGCTGATCCTAAGAATTTTGCTTACATCTTTGCTGTCACCACCACCACTAATACTACTCTAGCACAACTACTACTACTACTACCACTACTACTACTACTACTACTACTACTACTACTACTACTACTACTACTACTACTACTACTACTACTACTAGCAATATATGAACACCCGGTACCACCACCACTATCACGACCACCGCCTAAAAAAAAAAACAAGAAAGACTTCACTTTCAGTTTAACAGGAACGCTAGAATCCACACACACACACACACACACACACACACACACACACACACACACACACACACACACACACACACACACACACACACACACACACACACACACACACAAGCACAAAAAAAATGACCTCAGGGGATCCTCGTTCCTCACGACTCGCATTCATATTAAGCATGAAATAAACTACGCAACGATAAAGGCAAAAAAAAAAAAAAGAAAAGAAAAAAGAAAAAGAAAGCAACAGAACAGAGCTCCAAGCGGGATAAAATAGGTTGATCCAGAGAGAATGAAAAAAAAAAGAAAGAGAAAAAGATACATCGAAACTTGTCTGTCTCCCATTTTTTATCATTTTGATCTGCAGGGAAAATAAGAATGAAGGAATCAAGATAAAAAAGAAAATACTGAGCTATGAGAATAAACCCAAGGAATGATGATAGGAAAACCGACCTTGACATGCAAACGTAGGTATACATTAATCATAGCCCTCCTCCTCCTCCTCCTCCTCCTCCTCCTCCTCCTGCTGCCATGTAGTGGGAGGAGGTTAGAAACTTGACTTGTAGGGTAAGGAAACTATGCTAGAGTTTGCGTGTTATCCAAGGAAGAGGAAAGTAGGACGTGTGTGTGTGTGTGTGTGTGTGTGTGAGAGAGAGAGAGAGAGAGAGAGAGAGAGAGAGAGAGAGAGAGAGAGAGAGAGAGAGAGAGAGAGAGAGAGAGAGGGTGGGGAGAAGGAGAGAAGGAGAGGTGTGTGTGTGTTTATGAGAAGAAGGGTACAGAAGAATGGTTTGCGATGGTGGGTGAAGGAGGAGGTGTGAAGGAATGGCTCAGGAAGGGAGTGGAGTGAGGAGGTAAGGAGGAGGTAGGAGAGAAGTGGTAGGGAAAGGAGGAAGGAGGAGAGAGGAAGGAAGGAGATAAGTGTAGTAATTAAGGGATGTTGATGGGTGTTATTAGTGATTCTCTCTCTCTCTCTCTCTCTCTCTCTCTCTCTCTCTCTCTCTCTCTCTCTCTCTCTCTCTCTCTCTCTCTCTCTCTCTCTCTCTCTCTCTCTCTCTCTCCTGGTATCGTAACGGTGTCTTAATCCTATTAATTTGCCCAATTACTCTCACTACCATAGGTCTCGTTTATTTTTTTTTGTAATTTTCTTTTCCTCTTCCTCCTCCTCCTTCTACTCTTACTCCTCCTCTTGTTGCTTCACCTATTAGAGTTTTTATGGTATATGTGTGTATGGAAGTATATGTTTTATTGAGTTATGTTCTTATTCTTTTTTATATTCAGCCTTTATAGAACTTCTAAAAAAAAAAAAGATCAACACACACACACACACACACACACACACACACACACACACACACACACACACACAGACACACACACAGGAGAGGTGGAGGCGGTAGCGGGTTTGGTGTTGGGTGAAGCTGTCCTGTTAAATATCCCACGTGCCTCGAAGGTCAGCCGCTCTCTGATCTTCCCCAATGTTCTGTTATGCTTGAGGCGTGTCGGCATCACAGGTCCCTGCGGTCTCCTCCTCCTCCTCCTCCTCCTCCTCCTCCTCCTCCTCCTCCTCCTCCTATTCCAGAACCTCCCCCGCTATCACCTTTTTTCTTCTCCTCCAACTTCTCTTCTTTTTTTCTTTCTACTTTACCTCGAACTCCTTCTTTTCTTCCTATTCGAACTTCTCATCTTCCTCCTCCTCTTCCTCCTCCTTCTCCTCCTCTTCCTGACTGGGATATATAGGGTTTCTCTGTATGTTCGTGTGTATTTTTTAAAGGAGTTGATTGGATTGTTAAAAAAAGAAAGAAACCATATAGTTTTTTCCTTTGTCCCCCCTTTTTTTTACTCTGATAGATGAGGCGATAAAATTAATCATCATAGTTTATAGATCTTTCGTTTTTTTTTTTGCAGTCTGTTAGTTTAGAAACTGTATCTGTTTGTCTCTCTCTCTCTCTCTCTCTCTCTCTCTCTCTCTCTCTCTCTCTCTCTCTCTCTCTCTCTCTCTCTCTCTCTCTCTCTCTCTCTCACCTGTTCGCAAAGAAGAAAATCATAATAATCTATGTATTCTCTCTCTCCATCTCCCCACCATCCTGAAGGCGAAAAGTGCATGTATTTCTCCAGTCCAGCTTCGGGAAACACCTGCAGGTAAGGCGTCGCTCCTTCGTCAGGTGTTCGGGGAAGTGGTTTTCGCTTCGCCTTGCCATGCACAATGGTCGTCTTGATAAATTCGTTATTTTCTGTTTGCCTTTCTCTTTCTCTCACGGATGTCATTACCGCTCCAAGTGAGAGAGAGAGAGAGAGAGAGAGAGAGAGAGAGAGAGAGAGAGAGAGAGAGAGAGAGAGAGAGAGAGAGAGAGTAGCGAAAATACTGCACCGTTGTATCTTTGCATTTTTCACTGCCCAGCTAATACTTCCTTTTCGGCTGCAGAAAAATGATATCCTCACGAGTGTCTATCTTTCACTGTGTGCGGGGGGAGCCTGGCTGATAGCACTCGGAAAATAAAGACGTAAGAAAAAGAGGAAGGAGAGAAAATAAAGGATAAATATAAAAGAGGGATTAAGAGAAATAAAAGATGCACTGAAAGTAGATGATGGTGAATAAAACAAATTGAGAGGAGGATAAAGAAGTGAGGAAAAGAGGAACAGTGCAAAGAAGAGCTGATAAAGAAGAGTGTAAGGGAAGGGTTGGAAGGAAAAAGAGGTACTGGAGGAAAGATGGCAGTGTATGAAAGAAAAAGAAATGAAAAAAATAGAAGAAGGAAAAAAAAAACAAATGCTGCAATGAATAGGTTGGAAAGTAGTGATAAAAAAAAATTGCACGAAAGAAAGAGAGAGAGAGAGGGAAA
>NC_087192.1:6940000-6980000 GCF_035594125.1 Scylla paramamosain
AATTTTTTAGCTCTTCATATCGTGAAGACAGCCACCGCAGGGCCAGACATTAGAGAGAGAGAGAGAGAGAGAGAGAGAGAGAGAGAGAGAGAGAGAGAGAGAGAGAGAGAGAGAGACTTTTACGACCTCAGTTGAACGGATAAGTTGTTGGACTTTAGAGAGTTAGGGAAGAACATTCCGTCATTTGAAGAGAAAACTTGCTGAAGGAGGAAACTGGATGAAGGAAAATCGCCAGGAGATGGTTGGCTGCTTAAATAAATCACATTATTCTTTATACGCTTTTTAGAACACCTATTCAAAAGTGATAGCCTTTTATCTACTTTACTTAAAATAAAATAAAATAAAAAAAACTTTCGAAGAGGATTCCTAGTTTGTTTTTTTGTCTTTTTTTTACATATAGGTAAGAACTGTCACATTTTTTCGTCACATCAATCATAAAATATTGCCGAAACTGGTCTTTTAAAAGCAAGAAAAAAGCTATTTCACTTTGCACACCTTTTTCTTTGGTTCTTAATTGCCTGCTTCGAGTCACAATCGTTTTTCAATACCTTCACTTCCCTTTCTCTCCTCCTCTGCACACTAGCTGGTCCTGCGCTGCGTCTTGCACTCCGTCTTAAGCTCGTCGCAACATTGTCGTCTTTTTCCCGCCCTTAATCTTCAAACGCGCTATGCCAAGAATAGAGCAAAGACAAGAACCACTTTCGTTTCTGCTGCTAACGTACATTCCTCTGTGCTGCTTCTTCCTTTCATCTTAAAGTGAATCTTACACTCGTGTCTTTCACTACCCTCGGTCTTAAAACGCTTCGTGCTAAAAATACCGCAAAAATGTAAAAGAAGAAAAAAAAAAAGTGGGAGCGAGGAGAGGGAGGGTTGTGGCTACTCACGATTGTTCAGAAAATTAAAGCCTATTCATGCACGAGTTGTATTTACGCCGCTCTGTTCTGTCTGGGCCAAGAAATTGCAGCTGTGCACTAAGAAAGGTATAATGTTCGTGACTGGCCTCTTCAAGCCTCCTCGCACACCCTCCTATGCGTGCCAAGCTGGTGCGAGGGCTGCGGCTCCCTACGATATGAAAGTGCCAGCGTTATAGCGTCTTACTCAGATGCTAAGTGTAATATCCTTTGCTCTTTGTATTTAGTTGCCGAGGTGAGCAGCGCGAGCGTCTTTGCGTCAGCTGGGTACGTCATCGTGAAGAGCAGCGTGGGTGGTTTAAAGGACGTGCGCGCGGCTGTGTAAGGACGAAATTTTACTCCATGACAGGTAGATAATTTTTGGTTAGTGGAACTTGTGTGTTGAGCAATATTAAACCTCTTTGCCTTTTTGACTAGAAAGGAAAAAAAAACAAGAGTTAATGAATATTTTGAAAGAAAAGAACACGGGATTTTATATTTTCGGGAAAAGAGATTAGTTTCAATATAAGAACATAAGGAAAGCTGCAAGAAGCCAGTAGGTCTACATGTGGCAGTCCTTCGATGAAATATGCATATCTCTATCCATCTGTTATCCATATGCATAATTAATGTAATCTTTCAAAGTTTCCAATTAGTGTTAGTGGTGGAAGTGTGTTTAGTTAGTATGTATAAAGCATTAGATAAACAAGAGTTCTTTTGACAAAGGCTTTAGATCAAGGGTTGCATAATATGAAAGTAGAAAGGCTTTGACATAGGTTAGAAAAGTTAGTGTTTATAAGTGAATATGTTTACTTATTCATGTTTCAGAAAATAGTTTTCCTTATAACAGGAAACAAACAGAGTTACAAAAGACGATGGAGGAAAAGAACACACTAACCGATTTCAAATACAAACTATCTTAGATCTTCAGTATAAAGTAATGGGATTAATTCAGTTTTGTTAAATATTGAAGAATTGTTTGATAATGGTCAGAAATGTGTGTTAACTTTGTGTTTAAATAATCAATAGTGTGTTCAATAATGAATACCTTAGATCGTCAATTTTAAATAGCAGAAGAAAATAAAATATGTTTGAAGTTGAGAACTTTGTTTAATATTGCATTGTAGTTATTTTAACCTGCACTTTTATTTTACCTTTTTCGTTGAGTATTCACTTCAGGTTAGAAAAAAAAAAGTGCGATAAAATATTCATTTACAATGCTCAATGTATTTTCAAAACTGTACAGTATGTAAATTAGGAGAGAAAAGCAGCGCGAGCGAGACGAAAGAAACAACATTGGTTATTTTTGACATAAGTATAGACCCAGACAACAGTGATCTTTCCCTATTATCTTCGTGACGACGTTATTCATTGTGACAAATGGAAACTCATTTTCTGCCGAATGTTTTCCTGAAAATGATGATGTGATGGCGACTCATTAAACACCCTTGCATTTCCTTCCGTCTGTCTATCACCTATTCTCTCTTACCCTCATTTACTTGCATTTCCTTCCGTCTGTCTATCACCTGTTCTAGTCCCTATACCTCTCTGACTCTCCTTCCCTTGCATTTCCTTCCATCCGTCAGTTTCACCGTGCTCTCGCCCCTTAGCTCCTTCCGTCTCGCCGTCAGGAGGCAAGCCGATCCTTCCTGCCGCTCCCTGTCACCCTAATCTCGCTTTCCGTCTACTTCGTCAGTCCCTCAGATCCTTCAGTAATCCTGACTCAGCTGGAAGCCTGGAACACCAATCCCTGACCCTCCCTTCGATTGCCCCCCTCCATCCCTCACTCCCTCATTCGACTCTATTTCCCTTTCACCTTCCTTCCCTGCCGCCGTCCGTCATTCCTGCTGTCCCTATATTCTTCACTCCCTTTATTCGACCAGCAAGTAAACGTCACCTTCCCTGACCCAAGATATTTTTTTCCTCCCCCTTTTTTTTTTTTTTTGCCCTGGAGATTCCGTGCCATAGATCATTTGGTTCATAAAACTTCCGGCACACATGTAGTAGATTTCCCGTGTTCCTGTGGCTTCTTCCCGAGGGGCTAATAGGGAACGATCCTCAGTACCTAAACATATAGATAAATCGAGCACATAAGGTGAATGAGGCTTGAGGCGACGTGGGTGGATCGAGGTAATGTCCCGTGTGTGGCTGCGGTTATGGAGTAATTTATTGCACGCGAAGAATAGTGATGCATCCATTGATCACAGCGGCAGGTGAAGAAGCCCACCTCAAGAAAGGAAGGAAAGGATGGGTACAGGAAGGGACGAGAAAGGTCAGGTAACAAGGAGTGAGAAAGGAAAGGGGAGCAACGTTAGGAAAGAAAAGGAAAGGAATAGAATTAATGTTTGTGAAGAAGGGAAGAGAAGGATAAGGGAAAAGAAGGGTGGAGAAAAAGATGAAAAGGGATCAGATTACAAGGAGTGAGAGAGGAAAGGGGAGTAACGTAAGGGATGAGAAAGGAAGGTTAGAGAAAGGGACAAGAAGGGAGAATCAGATTATAGAGGATGAGAAAGGAAAGGGGAAGGAAATAAAATGGAAAGGAGAAAAAGGAATAAATTGTTAACAAAGGAAGAAAATGGAAAAAGGATAAGATTATGGGGATGTGAAAAGAAGAGTGAGGGAATAAAGGACACGTGAATATATAGGAATGCAAAGTGATACAAGGTAAAGGAAGGAAATGGAGAGGAAGAAAATTACCGTTTATAAAAGAAGACAAGGGATTATATTATAGAAAATGGGATAGAAAAGGTAAGAAAAGGGGTTGCTTCAAGGTAAAAATAAAGAAAGTATAAATAAAGAAAAAAAGACAAAGAAAAAAGGAAGAATTGTCTGTAACGAAAGAAAAGGGAAAAGACTTATTAATTATCAGGAATAGGAAGAAAATCGGATAGAAATGAGAACACATATATAAAAGGAAAAGAAACAAGAAATAAGGAAAGGAAAGGGAGAGAAATAGCCGGGATTTTCTGAAAAGGAAGGAAGGAAAAGCGATCAAATTTAAAGGAACAAGAAAGGAAATGAAAATTAGGTTAGGGAAAGGAATGAAAGGGATATAAAGGGAAGAATTGCTAAAAAGGAGAAGGAAAAGAAAGGGAGGATCACATTACAAGGAGTGGAAAGTGAAGAAGCGAATAATAAACACGGAAGTAGAAGAATAATTAAGAGGTAAGGAGAGAGAGAGAGAGAGAGAGAGAGAGAGAGAGAGAGAGAGAGAGAGAGAGAGAGAGGGGAGAACGCTGGCAGGAATAATCTAATTGCCGTGAACATAATGCTTTGAAATGGGAAGATATGGATAAAAGCCGTCAAAGAGAGAGAGAGAGAGAGAGAGAGAGAGAGAGAGAGAGAGAGAGAGAGAGAGAGAGAGAGAGAGAGGGAGGGAGGGAGAGAGAGAGGCAGGCCATAAGCACCTTAAGAGATTCACAAAAGTCTTTCCGGTTCATGTTCCCCTGTGCCGCCATTCTTGCAGCTGAGCGAGTGTTGAGAGGGAAGGCTGTGAAAGACTGTGAGCTGAGACCAAGTGACACCCCCAGACCGCCGCCACCTGCCCGGCCTGATCCCCGAGGCAGGACGGAGAGAAGACGGAAAGTAGGCCAGTGTTGTCATGGTAAAAGATGATCGGGTTGAGTTTTTTAGTTGTCTTTTTTTTAAGTTCTTGTTCTCTTTTCTTTCTTTTTTTTTTAGGGATTACAACTTTGTCCCTTTTTTTGTTACCCTTTTTTTCGTTTTCTTTTGTATTTCCTTTGTCTTTTGTGGTTCATTTGTTCTATCTCCGTTGTTCCATGTCTGTATCTTATTTTCTTTAATAGGTATACTGTACGCACGCGTGTGTGTATGTGTGTGTGTGTGTGTGTGTGTGTGTGTGTGTGTGTGTGTGTGTGTGTGTGTGTGTGTGTGATCCTTTGTGTGGTTGGCATTTTTTGTATGTGTCTATGTAGGTACACAGCACATACCAAGGTGGCTTACTCTCTCTCTCTCTCTCTCTCTCTCTCTCTCTCTCTCTCTCTCTCTCTCTCTCTCTCTCTCTCTCTCTCTCTCTCTCTCTCTCTCTCTCTTCCTTCTCCTCCTCCTCCTCCTCCTCCTCCTCCTCTTTTTTTCTGTCTCACGCTCTCTCACTAAAAACGATTGACTTCCCACTGCGGAGACAACAAAGTTCAGGCGCCTCTCCATGGAATGCAACCAAACGAGCGGTGCAGGGAGTCCAGCGCGGCCTCAAATACACGTCGCCTTGCAGCATAAACACAATAAACTCCTGGGTAAGTGAGCTCAAGCGTGGCCTGCCCGAAGCATAACTACGTCCGTCTACCAAGGCAGTGGCAGCAGGTTAATTGCATGGCTTCCTTCACCGCCCGTGTTTTAGAAGCGAGCCCCAAGCCACGAGCCACGAGCCAGCCAGCCATGCAGGTTTCAGCCGTAATAACTGTTTTGTAGGAAAAGTTAAGTTTTGATACGGTTCGGTTTTTTCTTTGGTGTTTTGTATGTTTAATTTTTGTCTGATGGTGTTTCTTCTTGGCTGCTCTTGTTTTTTTTTTTTTTTTTTTTTTTTTTAGATATATCTTCTGAGGGATTATGCTTTTGTTTGTTCTCCATTTTCTGTTATAATTTTTCACTTTATTTTTTCTTCTTCTTTGTCCTTTGTCTTCTATTCGCTCTGCTTCTGTGTTCTCAAAGATTTGTGTTTTATATATATACTTTTTTTGTATTATTTTTTTTTCTGTTACTTTAGCATTTATATTGAAATATTTTGTATTTTTTGATGTCAAAATTCAGTCAGTTTACGTGCAATGTTTAGTATGATACCCTCTCTCTATATATATATTGCTTGGTTTCCAGTATACTCGTTTTTATTTAAATTTATTTCACCTGATTTATCTATTATTTATTTATTTATGTATTTACCTATTTATATATTCACTTACTGATTCATTCATCGATTCATTCACTTATTTATCTACATTTTTTCTTTTGCTTCTCCACTTTGACTGCTGCATTCTTTTTTTTATCCAAATCTGTTTGACATTTCCCGTTCATTGATACTCTATTTTTAATGAGTATTGGAGTGCTCAAAGATTTAGGATGTGATATGAATAAAACTCCTATCATATTCTCATCGTGTGCATAGTTTTGTGCATTTTTCATATTGGTATCTAAATTTCATAGTTCTTTCACTGTCAGACCTGAATGCATTGAAGGTACTGGTGATTTATATGGACAGGTAGCAACACCTTCCCTCACGCTCTCTGTTAGTCAAGATATGAACTTTGTTACGAGTGAGGGAGAAACGCACTGGCTTCAATATATCTGCTTGTTTTGTGCGTGTCGATGTCACTTAACCTGACTGCCTATCTATGTGTGTACTCTCTCTCTCTCTCTCTCTCTCTCTCTCTCTCTCTCTCTCTCTCTCTCTCTCTCTCTCTCTCTCTCTCTCTCTCTCTCTCTCTCTCTCTCTCTCTCTCTCTCTGTGTGTGTGTGTGTGTGTGTGTGTGAGAGAGAGAGAGTGCGTTTGTCCTCAATATTCCTGTAATATCACCACACACACACACACACACACACACACACACACACACACACACACACACACACACACACACACACACACACACACACCAATCGGGAATGGCATTAAGTGTGGGAATGAGGAGGAGAGTTCGACCCAGCAGGAGTTCAGAGAGGGACACACACACACACACACACACACACACACACACACACACACACACACACACGCACACGCACACAAGTAAATGATATGAGTCAAGGTTACAATTTTGCCAACATTCCCGCGAGAGATGGTGTGTTTATTATTTTTTTTTTCAACCTCTGCATCTGACACATTTCATTATTCATTTCCCAACATCCCCTGATAAACATTTCTCTTTTTTTTCTTTTTTTTTTTCTTTTTGTTGCTACATCCTCACCCTGACATTTAAACACACGCATCTTCCACGCATTTATTTCCTCGCTACCACCAAGGGAAAGTCCATTAATTTGCCAAGATACGTAGATATGTGAGCGAATATTAAGAGGCGCTATGCATACACGTTATTTTTTAGAGGCCTGCTATTGGAGGGTGGCGCTTCAAAAGGGGCTCAAGTAATCTACGTAAGTATGTGATGATTGAGGTCACGTCCTTGGTGAGTAGGCAGAGCGAGGAGGTTTTGACTGCCTGTACTGAGCCAGAGAGAGAGAGAGAGAGAGAGAGAGAGAGAGAGAGAGAGAGAGAGAGAGAGAGAGAAACTACAACCCAGCTCTCTCTCTCTCTCTCTCTCTCTCTCTCTCTCTCTCTCTCTCTCTCTCTCTCTCTCTCTCTCTCTCTCTCTCCTGGGGATGTATAATTCCAAAACTGTTTCAATAAAGTTAAAAAGTTAAACGTGTCTGTCAGTTCATTGGTAGAAATTGGTGAGGCGAGCGGGAAGAAATGTCGGGGGCGCGGCGACACATGAGGTGCTGATGGAGGCAAAGGAATTGAGAAACTAGGGCGCTTTTATTTTTTCCTACAGCGCGGTGAGTGACTTATCTCCAGTAACAAGCGAGGAGCGAAGGCCTTGCTGTTGCTGAACCTCGAAGAAAGAAACCTCAAGCTGGTTTTACTTATACGATTCAGGTTCGTCTTGGAATGAACGTGGATGGAATTTACTGATTATTTTGGGAAGGCAGAAGTGAATTAAGAGAAATTATACAGTTTTGTGCATCATTATTGCGTGTGTGTGTGTGTGTGTGTGTTTGAGAGAGAGAGAGAGAGAGAGAGAGAGAGAGAGAGAGAGAGAGAGAGAGAGAGAGAGAGAGAGAGAGAGAGAGAGAGAGAGAGAGAGAGAGAGAGAGAGAGAGAGAGAGGCATACAAACAAACCAACAGACAGATAGACAGACATATGGACAGACAGACATCCCAGCATAAATAAAAGAAAAAGGACTGTGGATTCTCTGCCACGAATCTGGAAATCAGGCTGACAGACGTGTGGTGGATTTATTTCTGTCATTTAGATTGATCTATTCTCTAAATGGAAGGGTTGGGGCTTATTATAGGGTTAGTGAGAGAGAGAGAGAGAGAGAGAGAGAGAGAGAGAGAGAGAGAGAGAGAGAGAGAGAGAGAGAGAGAGAATAGAAAACACTTGCTACCCTTCCTCATTTCAGGATTTGAGTAGCTTCAGTTTTGAAATAGCTCACACCTGATATTTTCACACACACACACACACACACACACACACACACACACACACACACACACACACACACACACACACACACACACACACACACGAAAAGGAAAGTGGTATTCTGCCTGCACGAAATTACAGGGGAATAAAATGGAGAGAGACAGACAGACAGAGAGAGAGAGAGAGAGAGAGAGAGAGAGAGAGAGAGAGAGAGAGAGAGAGAGAGAGAGAGAAAGAGAGTTAAAGGTGGAAAGAATAAAAATCGATTAGTTTAAACAATGTGACTAAATATACCAATGCATCAGATTTCTGGTCTTGTCTCTTGCACGTTTTGTTTTCATTTGTTTTCGCGCCTGTCACTAACTTTTGCCTCGGCGTGACCCAGAGGGAGTTGTAGCATTATGGCGACACTACTCGTGAACTGTGGATGGTAAAAGAACTGGAATGCTGATCAGCTCTCCTCAGGTCTCCAAGGAATGTTCAGTTGAGTTATTTTTTTTCTCACGTCCCTTCAGAACCGTGAGTTTTAGCCGTAGGAGTAGTTGAGTTGGGTACGGTAGTGTGGTGTGTAAGAAAATATGTTGCAAGCGGGGAGCCATTTTTAAACTACTTGTCAGGTGTAGAAAAGTGGCGAGTTGACTTGTGAGATTAAGACTGACGTTGTGAGCTTGCTGTGCCGTGGTCTGACTTCTTAACAAGCTGCGTCTTCAACTTTCTCCTTTCCTCCTTCACTGCCTCGGTACTTTCCTCCCTCCTTCCCTTATTGCTCTGTCCATCCTTCCTTCCTTTTGCTTTTCCTTCCCTCCCTTCCTTCCTACTTGCAACGGTAAATAAATGGTGTGTACGTCGTTGCTTCACACACACACACACACACACACACACACACACACACACACACACACACACACACACACACACACACACACACACACCTTCAGATTGAACGTAACGGTGCCATTCTGAATTTGATAGGACTTCATTGGAGCCGACAGGAATGGACAGGCCTCGTCCGGCGCTGCACTAACGCTATTCACTCTAGGTATTCTCAGCTCTCTTCCATTTCAACCTTCTTCCTTCGCGCATTTCATTTCCACCTTCTTGCCATTTTATCAGATTTTTCATAGTCCTCTTACTCCTTCTCTCCTGTCTCCTCTCCTTTGCAAGCTTTTTACATCTTCTGTACAATCTTCCTCCTATCTTAATCTGCTCTAGTGAAAGATACGCAGCGCACAGGTCCCTGCAGTCTCGCCTTCCCTCCTTGAGCATCTTGGCACGAGTAAAAATATTGCAATGCCAAGAGTGTTCGGCTCAGCTTAAGTTAAGAGGGAAGCCGCGTGGGGACAGCAAGGGACGTGTTGGCAGAGCAGACTGTGTGAGGAGTTTGTGATATTAATTGTTTGTTGTTTCATGTGACGTTAATATTTGTGTTGCAAGGATTTATCTTATTTCCTTCCGCTTTATATTAATAGTAGTAATAGTAGTAGTGGTAGTAGTAGTTGTTGTTGTTGTAGTAGTAGTAGTTGTAGAAGTAGTCTTCCGTGTAGCGAGTGTTTCAAAGGAATGAAATGTGTGGATCTTGAATTAGTAGGACAATGATAAGTAAGATGATTGAATTTGTTTAATTTTGCTTTTCTGTGTATTGTTGTTTGTTGTTATTGTTGTTATTGTTGTTGTTTTCTTGTTGTGTCTCCTGTTTTGTGCATTCTTATTCAATTATGACTACCACAACAACAGTAGCAGCTGCAACAACAATTCCTACCTCTCACCACCACCACCGCCACTACCACTACTACTACTACTACTACTGACGGCGGCGGTGGTGCTGGTGGTGCACATTTTCTTACCATAAGCTTTCATTACATAGCTTCGTGTGGCACAGACTTACGACTAGCGTGACGAGAGGTGCTCTGGTGGGCATAAAGCTGCTTATCCGTAGAGAGAGAGAGAGAGAGAGAGAGAGAGAGAGAGAGAGAGAGAGAGAGAGAGAGAGAGAGAGAGAGATTGGGAAGGTAGCAAAGACTAATCGCGTTTTTTGTGGGCTCAAATCTCCTTACTTTCCCGGTGCTGCAGAGAGAGAGAGAGAGAGAGAGAGAGAGAGAGAGAGAGAGAGAGAGAGAGAGAGAGAGAGAGAGAGAGTGTGTGTGTGTGTGTAATGCAGCGGTGTGACACAAAACCTGCAGGAGGATTACTAGGTTCTGGAGGGCGGTGGAGAGCCGGACAAGAAGGGGTGGGGGGGACTGACGAGCGGGGCGTATCTAGTGTAGGGGGGCACAGGAGCGCTGAGTGGCATGACGTTAGAGTATGCGAGGAAACATGAAGGTAAATAGAGAGTAAAAGGGCAGAAGAGTGAAGTGAAAGAAGTGGAGTAGAGTGGAGTTTAATATAACGCAGTGTGTGTGGAGTGCAGATAGATGGGGTTGAGTGAAGAGAAGTGGAGTGGGATAGTGTTGAGAGTAAGTGGAACTGAGAGGAATAGAGAGCAGGGGTGAAAAATGAAAAAGAAAAGTTGGTGTGAGGATACAGAGGTTACTCAGAAGCAGAAAGCTGAGTAGAGTGCAATGGAGAGAAATATAGAAGAGTAGAATAAATTAGAGAAAAGTAGAGGATACTGTCAGAATAATGAGAGTAGCGCCATTACCTAATATTAAGAAAATTATTCGGTTCTACACATTCAGACGCCGCTTGTGACGTGACAGCAGCAACCAGACTCTCTACTCTGTACAAAATGTTACTGTTGAGATCAGAAGTGCAAGGAAAAAAGATAAAAACCTGCCTGCCATGATAGATATGACTGAAATGCCGACAGCGCATCACAGTTTTTGTGTTCTGCCTGCACTGTAAATTTTCCCATTTTACAACTATGAGTTTTGCAGACGTGTATAATTAGTTTAGGCAATTTTTTATTCAAACACACACACACACACACACACACACACACACACACACACACACACACACACACACACACACACACACACACACACACACACTCTCTCTCTCTCTCTCTCTCTCTCTCTCTCTCTCTCTCTCTCTCTCTCTCTCTCTCTCTCTCTCTCTCTCTCTCTCTCTCTCTCTCTCTCTCTAGCACGTAGGCACGCAGCATTGAAAAGTCAAGTCGATGAGAACACGTTAATTTATTCACAACTGACATTTCTTCTTTTCTTCCTCCTCCTTCTACTGCTTCTACTACTACTACTACTACTACTACTACTACTACTACTACTACTACTACTACTACTACTACTACTACTACTACTACTACTACTACTACTACTATCTTTACTACTACTACTACTACTACTACTACTACTCTTATTTTTCCTACTTTTATATTTTCCTCTTTCCTTCTCCTCCTTCTCTTCCTCCTCCTCCTCATTCTCTTTTTTCTCTTTCTCGTGCCACTCCTTCCTCACCTTCCTGAGTTGACATTTTAGTTTCCCGCGGGGCCTCCTCGTCTTGCTGTGTGTCATCGACCCTGCTCATCTGAAGACAGAGAGAGAGAGAGAGAGAGAGAGAGAGAGAGAGAGAGAGAGAGAGAGAGAGAGAGAGAGAGAGATGAAGCTATGCAGTAATACTTTTCAAAAATATATTCACACCAGCATGTGATGAATTCCTTAATGAAGAGAGCGTCCTTTGCCACCTGCGTATGTGTTACTGTGATGCGCCTGCTTGAGAGATGGCGGGCGTAATTACTGTTGATGGCATGTGGAGTTTTCATCCTTCCATCCTCCTTCCGTGCGTACGTGGGAAATCAAATTGGCTTGGAATATGTAACGGAATCACGTTGAAATTATAAGCATGCATAGGAGATACTATAATTGCTTCTGATATTTTTTGTTTGTGTTGTATATTATGTACTGACACGTTCATTTAGTGTGTTTATTGACTTAGAAAGGGTATTTCATAGTATAAAACGCAGAATACCAAAGGTCACAGCATATAAAATGACTGCAGTACTTTGGCTTATTTTTTGGGAGAGGAAATTTTTCACATTATTCGTGCACTTAGTTGTCCTTCATGTACATATATAACGAAGTATATAGATAACAAGCACTTCATATATAGATTTGCACAATACACACGCACACACACACACACACACACACACACACACACACACACACACACACACACACACACACACACACACATTGGCACAAAGTTTCACAGCCACGTCCACTACATATCACCACCTCCCTGTCTCTGCTTCACTGACAGACGGCGGCTCTGCAAGACATGCACCCCAGCTGGAGGCCGCGCCCTCCTCGACATGCGGAGTAAACTCGTAAAGGAAGTTGGAGGCAAGTTGTTTGATGGAATGACTCATGGCCTTGAGGTTGCGTCTTGCTGCTCCCTGTTTGTCTTGATGTGGCAGCGGCTGTTTGATAACTGAGTGGCTGAGTTGTGACGCAAAGGACGCCTTGATAGAGGTTGCCTAGCTCTGAGCGGTGTGTGTGTGTGTGTGTGTGTGTGTGTGTGTGTGTGTGTGTGTGTGTGTGTGTGTGTGTGTGTGTGTGTGAGGGAGTGTGGGTGTTGCATTTGTGTTATTATGATTAGTGCGATATGTACATTACTAGGATGACTGTGCTAGATCAGATGCGATTAGTTGCCTTGCTTATTACTGGATTATAATTGTATACAATGACATAATGAACCTTTTTACTGTTATTTGATGGGGTCCCTCCTATTGTTCTCCGAAACTGTGCCTCCGTGCTTGCACCTTGCCTAGTCAAACTCTTTCAGCTCTGTCTGTCAACATCTACCTTTCCTTCTTGCTGGAAGTTTGCCTACATTCAACCTGTTCCTAAAAAGGGTGACCGCTCTAATCCCTCAAACTACCGTCCTATTGCTTTAATTTCCTGCTTATCTAAAGTTTTTGAATCTATCCTCAACAGGAAGATTCTTAAACATCTATCACTTCACAACCTTCTATCTGATCGCCAGTATGGGTTCCGTCAAGGCCGCTCGACTGGTGATCTTCTGGCTTTCCTTACTGAGTCTTGGTCATCCTCTTTTAGAGACTTTGGTGAAACTTTTGCTGTTGCCTTGGACATATCAAAAGCCTTTGATAGAGTCTGGCACAAAGCTTTGATTTCCAAACTACCCTCCTACGGTTTCTATCCTTCTCTCTGTAACTTCATCTCAAGTTTCCTTTCTGACCGTTCTATTGCTGCTGTGGTAGACGGTCACTGTTCTTCTCCTAAATCTATTAACAGTGGTGTTCCTCAGGGTTCTGTCCTGTCACCCACTCTCTTCTTATTATTCATTAATGATCTTCTAAAACAAACTTCTTGTCCTATCCACTCCTATGCTGATGATACCACCCTGCACTTTTCCACGTCTTTTCATAGACGTCCAACCCTTCAGGAGGTAAACATATCACGCAGGGAAGCCACAGAACGCCTGACTTCTGATCTTTCTAAAATTTCTGATTGGGGCAGAGCAAACTTGGTATTGTTCAATGCCTCAAAAACTCAATTCCTCCATCTATCAACTCGACACAATCTTCCAGACAACTATCCCCTCTTCTTCAATGACACTCAACTATCCCCCTCTTCTACACTGAACATCCTCGGTCTGTCCTTTACTTATAATCTGAACTGGAAACTTCACATCTCATCTCTAGCTAAAACAGCTTCCATGAAGTTAGGTGTTCTGAGACGTCTCCGCCAGTTTTTCTCACCCCCGCAGCTGCTAACTCTGTACAAGGGCCTTATCCGTCCATGTATGGAGTATGCTTCACATGTCTGGGGGGGTTCCACTCATACTGCTGTTCTAGACAGGGTGGAATCAAAAGCTTTTCGTCTCATCAACTCCTCTCCTCTAACTGACTGTCTTCAGCCTCTCTCTCACCGCCGCAATGTTGCATCTCTAGCTGTCTTCTACCGCTATTTTCATGCTAACTGCTCTTCTGATCTTGCTAACTGCATGCCTCCCCTCCTTCCGCGGCCTCGCTGCACAAGACTTTCTTCTTTCTCTCACTCCTATTCTGTCCACCTTTCTAACGCAAGAGTTAACCAGTATTCTCAATCATTCATCCCTTTCTCTGGTAAACTCTGGAACTCCTTGCCTGCTTCTGTATTTCCACCTTCCTATGACTTGAATTCCTTCAAGAGGGAGGTTTCAAGACACTTATCCACCAATTTTTGACCACTGCTTTGACCCTTTTAGGGACTGGCATTTCAGTGGGCATTTTTTTTATTAGATTTTTGTTGCCCTTGGCCAGTATCCTTCCTACATAAAAAAAAAAAAAAAAAAAAAAAAATCTTTCATCAGTCACCAACCACTCTGAGACATTTTTTCTTCTTGTTCAACCACCAAACATTATGCGGGCTTGAAATTACAAAATATATTCTTGTTTTATCCATTTCTTTTGTGTACGTGCTTATAAAGACTCAAAACATTCTTCTTAGTGCTGAGTTGTTGCATGTCGCAGTGACATAGTTAAGGTAAACAGTCAAGGCATGGTATGAAATTAACTGAAAGTATTATTCATGAACTGTATCTCATTATCAGTCATCATGTTCTAATCTTGTATTACCTGACAATATCTCTGTCTTGTGTGGAACTGCCTGACAACACCTGTCTTCACCCCTGCAGTGCATGACAATACTTTTTTTCCTACCCAGCAATTCTTGATGATACCTGCATTTCATCTTGCAATAGCTGGCAAAATTTGTATGTCACGCTGCGGCCTAAAAGCTTCTGAATGTCACCTTGAAAATCGTGACGACACCTGTATCTCACCCTGCGATGTCAGAAAACACCTGTCTTTTACTGCACAAATCCTGACAAAATCCGCTTCTGACATTGCAAAGTCTGGCAACACTTGTATCTCGAATCGCAATACGTGATGATGCCTGTATGACCGTGCAATGCTCGACAATACGCAGCAATACTTAGCAATACTTGTATCTTGTCTTGGGATATTTCACCACAATTGTATCTCATTGGTGTCTCATCCATTTTTAGATTTATTTAGTATATTGTTACGATGTTCATCTCACACTGATATTAATAGTAACGCCTGGTGGGAGCACGATTTTACTGATGTTCTCCAGGGCTCGTGGCAAAGTGCAAGCTAATAGTGGGTTACACAACCTTCACCGTGTATCATTTTAGACAAAGTAAGTCGTCGCCACAACCCTTCATTCCCTAAGACTGACGAGAACTGCTTGACATCGCCGTAAGGTTTCGAAATTTTCACACTTCATCGCTCATAACCATACTTCTCCCCAATCATCTTTCTGGTCATTCCCCTTTATCTCCTCCTCCACCTAAACCTCCACCCACACATCAATATTATCCTTCTCCTCGTCCTCCTCTTCCTCCTCCTCATGTCGATAAACAAAGACAAGTGCTGGTAAATGTCAGTCGCGAGGGGGCGTGGCGCTCGTATGCTTCTCAGGAATCGAGTCTGGTTGAGCAAGAGCAGCACGGCAGGGAGGCAAGGCACACCAGCCCCTCACGAGCAACGCATCTCACGTCTTTTTAAGTGTGGGGAGGAGGAGGAAGGACGTGATTTAGTGATGTGCAACAGGATGTAGGCCACCTGTAGTGTGTGTGTGTGTGTGTGTGTGTGTGTGTGTGTGTGTGTGTGTGTGTTAGCAGTGTCACTAGTGTGGTGATCAATACTGTTGGACGAGCCTTAACCTTTGCTTCACCTACCCCCAAGGCAAGACATGAAAGGCTTGGTGCTCACACACTGGATCATCATAATCACCTCACACATCTGGCCACATCTGCACCGGGATGCTACACAGGGGCAGGTTTAGCCGTCCTGATAAAGGCTTGACTTTGATATTGATGCTTCTCATATTATAGTGGAGAAGAAAAAGAAAGCAGTTATCACGCAGCGCTTCCTCATGTTCATATTCCTAAGTGCGGTTAATGGCAAAAGATAAAGGATAACACAAATACACACACACACACACACACACACACACACACACACACACACACACACACACACACACACACACACACACACACACACACATCAATTCAATATTCTTATTCGAGTTTAATCATCTGCTTCATGCATTGAAAAAACACTAATAAACACCAATTAAACCGCTGGCCTGAAAGAAAAACATTTAAAACGAAACTCTTTCTTTTCTCCCCCCTTCAATCAGTTCAATTTTTCCACTTCAGTAATGCTTGGCTTGAATAGATCGCCTGTGCGTTTCCTGATTGGACGAAAATTACGGAAAACAATTATTTCCTTCCACCTGATTGGCCGCAGATGAGCCTATTGGTAATTAAACCTTTCATTTGGCGGGGCTGTGTCTGGCGGACGGGAGGAGCGGGGAGCTTAAGCGGGGAGGACGGGGCTTAGTTTGGGATGTTGGGGTGAGGGGTGTGGATTGCATGGCGTAGAGGGGTGAGGCATGACCGGGCACACATCCCCCCTCCCTCTTACACGTAAACCTGAGCACAGTGTAAAGAGACAAGTGAGTGGAATTTCAAATGTTGTTTCAGTAAGTTTCGCTATTTTTACTTTGTCTCGGTGTTGGTAATGGCGGCGGAGGTGCTGGTGGTGTGTGTATGTGTGTTGGTGTGGAAGTTGTATTTAAACACAGACAAACACAGATTGACAAACAGACAGGAAGACAGAGACACAGACAGACAGGAGAATAACGTAAGGGTGTATATACAGAACAATTACTACTTGTTGGCGGGCAGTGACTGTGATGAGAACTTATGTATAACTGGAGCAGCTTCGCAGACCACGCCCAAGTCCGCACCCTCCTAATCACAGTCTCGTAGCTGCCCGTAACGTTGGTACTTGAAATAATAACAGTCGTGGTATCTCCTGCTAATACTCCTGGGACTAATACAGTTGATATTACTCCTCCTCCTCCTCCTCCTCCTACAACAGCAACAACAACAACATCAACAACAACAACAACAACCACTACTACTACTACTACTACTACTACTACTACTAGTAGTACTACTAGTAGTAGTACTACTAGTAGTACTGTGCTACTAAAGAGCACATACGAATATATAATTAACTTAGATGCAAGTAATTCAAGCTTACCAAATGCCATGGTTCTCTGGACTATCAAAGTTTTGACAATGGCGAATTTATTTTGTTCTGTTGTGATGTGTTGCAGGATGATTTTCTCGTCTAGATTATTCAAAATGAATATATAAGTTAAAAATATGAAGGTCCGCATACACACACACACACACACACACACACACACACACACACACACACACACACATACACACGTTCTCTTTTCTACCTTTTCACGTCAGTCCGATCTCTCCTCCATTTGATGTTCTGTCTTATTTTCTTGTTCAGTCAGCAGCACACAGCGGAGGAGATTCAAATGTCAGTGGTAATGTTAGAAGCGAATTTACGGTCTAATCATAGGAATGTTGAAGTAAAGCTGGTCAACTTCAGCTTTGAATTGGTATATATATATATATATATATATATATATATATATATATATATATATATATATATATATATATATATATATATATATATTTTTTTTTCTCTCGTTATCCCTTAAAATTCAAGATCACAAAACACCAGAGAAGAGACAGGAAGATTGTGAACATTTTAAACACTTTGTTGCTAGTCAGAAGCAATACAGGCCTATTGCTAGTAATGTCAGCATTCAGCAAAGTCCTGTTGAGGGTAGAAGGATGGCAAAAAAATAAAAAAACGCAGGAAAAATGCATTAAGTATCAAATAGGTAACGGAAGAAAGAAAAAGGAAAATCACACACAAAAAAAAGTATTGAGTATCAAATAAGTTGCGGAATTAAAATAAGCAGCAAAAAAAGACAAAAGAAAAAAAAACGTGTAAAGAAATGTTTCCACGGTATGTGCAACACTACGTAGCTATTCATTGGCAAGATTTCAAATTGCATGCACTAGTGCTTCCCAGTCTCATCCCTGGACCAGCACTCAGGAATCTTATGAATATTGCTAATGAATTTTTTTTGGATGAGTGCTGTTGAATATTTTGTAGAATTACTGTTTGCGGATTTTTTTTATTCTGTCTTCATGTTTCAGTAGGTAATTTGTTGCGTCCTATTTTTCATTATGTGTCTGCAGTCTATTTTCTCTTATTCTGTTTTAGTATATCAGTCTGGTGAACAGTTTTATCTCCTCGTCACTGGCTTTGTAGTGGCCCTGGACACATCTGCATTTACTAATAACTCGACGCTGCTGTTGGTGGTGGTGGTGGTGGTGGTGGTGGTGCCGGTGCCACGCGAGGAGGTATCTTCATTAATTAACGCAGATGAAAGGGAATCACAGACGAGACACAACCACCGCCACCACCACCACCACCACCAGTATTTAGAATAATTTTCCTCCTCTATATTATGACTCTCTTAGATTTTCTTTCACTGGTACAGATTACACGTGGCTGCTCAAAAAAAGTAAATAAATACATAAACAAATGCCTGGACTTGAGTATGCAGTTGCCAAAATTTACTCTCAGTGGTTTCAGTCCCGTGAGCAAGAAGAAACGAATTAAATATGAAAATTAATTACTACAGGATACTTTTACAGTGCCCGTCTCTACAACAACTACAACCACCACCCACTGTCCGCCACACACTGCTCCATACATCCATTATCCCTTCTCACAACCACAACTATACAACATCCATTTTCTACCACCTATCACATGTACTATCTCTGCAATCACTACCACCCACTGCGTACTACTTACTACCACTACAACCACCACTACCACCACCACCACCACCACGAAGGCACGGGAAGGAGAGACCGCTTTCTAATCTTTAACCGAGTGTTTTATTATAAATGGGATCCACTCCAGTCTTTCTTTACAGCGTTCAATTATTCAGACGTGTCCTTGGTCTCCCGTTCCTCAGCGCTGCCTTTCGTTGCGTTGGAGGGAGGGAAAGGTTGGGCAGGAAGCAGCGGGAGGAGGGTGGACGGGAGGGAGGTTCAGTGAGGGAAGGGTGGAAGGGAGGAAAGGTACAGGGATGGGAGGGTGGAATGGTAGGAGGTTCATGGATGGAGGGAAGGAGAGAGAGAGAGAAATATAAAAGTGAGCATCAGAAACAGCGTCTTCCTACCTTGGAATCTATTATTTCGAAGATTTTAAGCGTTTCTGTGAGTCAGGTGAGAAGCGAGAAAGGGTGCTGCTTGTTGTGATGCTTCTTACGTATTGAATACTTCTCTTCCTTCCATGAATTTACCTACGTTGCTTTTTGTGATTCATCGTCATTACATTATTTTTTGTATAAAAATTCTTTAAAACACTTTAATTTACTTGCAGTATATATTGCATCATATGTTGTCTTCTTTCATGTGTATTCTTATCTATTCAGTCTCATCTTTATCAAAACACATTGCGTCTTGTTTTTATTCAAGTTCCTGTTTAATACCACATATTTCCCATTAACTTCTTATATGTATTGTTTAATTACTCTAAAACTTTCAGACGTACTTGTACCATATTTTTTTTTTATTATTTCCTATATTATAATTTCGTGTTCTCTTATTCACCTTGACACAGTAGCTGACCTCCCAAACCTGCACCCTCACCTGATACTCTCGCCTGGAACAGATACTACTAATTTAGAGCCGACCTTTCATGCAGTGTTTAATATTTCCTTCCTCCTACACGTCCTCATAGAATAAATCATAAGCGTGACCTTCTTTTGATCGGCCAGTGTGAACTCAACTAACTTCTCGTCCTGCTGTCCCCTGCCCAGCCTCGCTCTTTGCGATGTGAATAATGTTAGTGTTGAAAGTGACCGTACCTTCAAGCGCCAACCTCTGTCGCTGTTTAGGAATTTAATATAGTCAGTGACTTTTCTCAAACACTCTCTCTCTCTCTCTCTCTCTCTCTCTCTCTCTCTCTCTCTCTCTCTCTCTCTCTCTCTCTCTCTCTCTCTCTCTCTCTCTCTCTCTCGCTCTTGCTTTTATTTGTTCTCCGTATAATCGAAATACAATTAGTCTTATTGTTTCTCTCTCTCACCTCCGTATGATACACACACCTACTTACGTACCTACCTACGCCCACACACACACACACAAACACACACACACACACACACACTTAGGTACGCTGAGGAAAAATAGTGGTTTACTGTCATGTTGCGAGCCCAGACTACTTAGCTCAAGAGAATACAGTGTTTTTAGTATTTTGCTCATTACTTCTGCTGCTTTTTACTTTAACTTCTTTTCCTTTGTTAGTGCTGTCATTCCAACGATGAGAATTACAGCTACTAATGTTATTACTTCGATTGATAATTACTATAACTGCTAACGACATAATTTCACAACGATTACAACCGTTGAAAGACTAATTACTATTATAACTACTATTACTACTGCTGCTACTATTATTACTACTACTACATCAACACACCACCGCCACCATCACCGCCACTGTAACCACCACCACCACTACCACCACCAACAACAACATTAACAACAACAACTCTCCCTACACACACACACACACACATACACACACACACACTCTTGACCTACGACACTACACATCGTTGGGAGCTGGATGACCGGCGCGAAGGGCTGTCATTACGTGGGTTAGTGGCCTGCCCGAGGGGTGGCGGCGAGAGACTGAGGCCCCGCCCGTCTCCAGCACACCTGCTTTAGTGCACGTCATACTCTTCTTAGTATTGGCCGGATGGGAAGCTGTTAAAGGTTATTGAAGCCTTCCTGCGCTGCGTTTTAGGTGGGCGCAGAGAGAGAGAGAGAGAGAGAGAGAGAGAGAGAGAGAGAGAGAGAGAGAGAGAGAGAGAGAGAGAGAGAGAATTATGATATATGATGGTGCTGACAAGAGGAATTATCATGACGAACAGTAATTTTGAAGCGTTGATGAGAGAGAGAGAGAGAGAGAGAGAGAGAGAGAGAGAGAGAGAGAGAGAGAGAGAGAGAGAGAGAGAGAGAGAGAGAGAGGCAACCAGGCAGAGACAAAGTAAATTGATAAACAGACAGAAATAAACAAAAGAAAACGGTACAGAGTATAAACAGCAACACTTACCTAAACATAAAGAGTCGAAGCAAACAATAATTACGGCGTTGTTAATAGACAAATGACAGTCGTGGTGGTATGGTGTGCCTGTTGTTGACGCAATGGTGGAGCGAAACGCCAGGCACTCACTAAACGAGAAACTATTTCCTATTCTGACGGGATAACTAGTTGACGAGTTTTTGAACGCTATTTACGCATTACGGATTAACGCGGGTTTGGGAAGAGCCAGAACCATACATCCCTCTCCCCTCACCTCCCCTCGGCCTGGCTCATCCGCCGCACTTACCCAATGATAATCGCACCAAATGAATAAATCGATAGGAATGTACGGGACACTATGTAAAAGTGACGCATTGGGGGCTTAGTGGAATCAGGATTTAATTTGAGTTGTTAATGGTCATGTTTGTGGATTTACTTTTGAGTGCAGTTTCTTCCTTTTCCTTTTTTTTTTTTCGTCTTTTTTTCCGTCTCTCTGTTTGCCTATCTGTCTGTCTGTGTGTTTTGTCTCCGTGTCTGCCTGTCTTCTGTTTCCTCTCTCTCTCTCTCTATTTCTCTCTCTCTCTCTCTCTCTCTCTCTCTCTCTCTCTCTCTCTCTCTCTCTCTCTCTCTCTCTCTCTCTCTCTCTCTCTCTCTCTCACCGCAGCTGTCATTTCTAGCACCAAAGAACTCCAGCCTCCCCTCTTTTATCCCTCCCTCTATCCTAATTCCACTCCCTCTTTCCACCACCATCACCACCACCACAAAAAAACAACAGTGACCATCAACACAATAATTGCCAACATACATTCAGTCCATACGTACGTACAACCAGTAGAATTAGCAACAAACATCATTCACGTTCGTCCTTCCCTCTACAGCAACACACATGGGCAGCACCAGCGTCAGCAGTAACAGTAACGTCAGGAACAGCAACAAGAACAACCTGTACCTTGTTACGTGTTCTATTACGCTTTGTTAGCAGTCCACCAGCAACACTAACTCGGATGATTCTCCATATCCTTCTCCTCCTCTTCCTCTCTCTACTCCTTCTCGTCTTCCTACTTTTTCCCCCTCTAGTCCTTTTCTTTCTGTATCCTATCTTTATACCTCTTTTGTTTTATTTTCTTCCTCGTTCTTCTGTTTCTATATTCTATCTTTTCTTTTTTTTATTCCTCCTCGTTCTTATCTTTCTTTGTGCAATCTCCTTACTTTTTTTCTTTCTCCTCCTCTTTCTCTATCATATCTCTGCTTTTCCTCTTCCTCGTTCTCCTATTTTTTGTGTCCCAACTCTTTACTTTGCCTCGTCCTCCTCCCCTTTTTCTCTCCCATCCCTTAATCTGGTCCTGCTCCTCTTCCTCTATCGAATCCTTGTCTTTGCTCTTCCTTATCCTCCTCTTTATGTATCCCTTCTTCCTATGTCTTCTCTTCGTCCTCTTTCTGTTTCTTATCTTTGTATCTCCCACTATCTTGCCCTCCTCTTTTTTTTTCTGTATAGTATTCTTGCCTCTTCCTTCCTTTATTGTCGCCTCAGGGTAGCCGCCAACCATTGAGCCATTAAGGAATCATTAATTAAGAACCTCCACAAAACTAAAAGTGAAAATTAGATGAGTATCGAGGGGCGTCGTATTCCCGTTTTCGTTCCGTTCTTCTTTTTTTTTTTGTGGAGTGCCATCATGGAATATTTTCTTGAGTCATTGTAGGTAAGATTAATTGATTCGTGAATTGTTAAACTGGCCTTTAGCTATGGGTTATGTGCCTCGTGTGTGTCTTTCTGTCTGTGTGTTTGTTTTTGTATGTCTGTGTCTCTGTTTTGTCTTTCGGTGTGTGCTCCTGTCTGTCTTTCTTTTTTTTTTTTACGGGCTGTCAATCTTTCTCTCTCTCTCTCTCTCTCTCACACACACACACACACACACACACACACACACACACACACACACACACACACACACACACACACACACACACACTACCCTGAATTATTTGTACTTTTCGTGTAAGGCTAAAACCAAGATCCCCAGAGGAGAATCTAATAGCAGTGATGTAATGGATTTCTCGTTCTCTGGAGGGAGTAACATTGAGGAACAAAACTAATCTCATCCTGATGGCCAGACCCTCTTAAGAACGGCTAGAACTTCTCACTCGCTGTATTCGCAAGGGGAGGGAAGATTACTCGGAAACATTGTGCTAGTCTTGGGGGTGTTTGATAACTCTGACAGTGTTTAAACGATTCATGTTCCTCCCTTCTATCCCTCCACTCGGAAACAGCTTAGTGATGGGAGATAAAAGTATGGTGATTAATATAGGAGCAATAGGAGGTGGGTTAAAATTAAATTGTGAGTATACAGAGGATATTAGTTTCTCTCTCTCTCTCTCTCTCTCTCTCTCTCTCTCTCTCTCTCTCTCTCTCTCTCTCTCTCTCTCTCTCTCTCTCTCTCTCTCTCTCTGATCGTAACATTCAAACGGTAAATGTTGAATGCACCCTCTGTCATGATCATTCAAAAGTACGTTCTATAAATATTTTGTAACAATGGGGGTAATGTGGCAATAAACGCTCATCTAGTGTTATTTATAGCAAAAGAGTCTAACAATAGCTCTTTCAGCAAAAGTGTGTGGTGATTCTGCACCTTTGCCATTTATATATAGATAACCTCTGCCTCTCCACACTTGCGTAAATGTGAAATATATTTGAATTTGGTTTTATTTTATACTTGACAGACTAGCGACGTGTAAGACCATAAAATATCCATTAAGACGCAACATACTGAAACCCCCCCTCTCTCTCTCTCTCTCTCTCTCTCTCTCTCTCTCTCTCTCTCTCTCTCTCTCTCTCTCTCTCTCTCTCTCTCAACACAGGAGAGTAACTAATTATGGCTATAGATTTGATTGGAAATTCATGAACGTGGCGATAAGAAGAAAAAAAAATCAATCATGACACAGAAAGCTAAACAACCACACGCCACAGCGAGTACTCTGCCACTACTGCCACAGCATACTGCTACTCCTCGCCACACCTCGCAGATCCTCCACTTCTCTGTACCATTTTTACTTCACTACCACTAAAACATTAACAAACAGACCATCACCACACCACCATTTTCTCTTATTACTTATCAACCTTTTTTACACCACTACTAACACCACCACCACCTCCTCCTCCTCCTTTTCCTCTTCCTTCTCCTCCTCCTCCTCCTTCTCCTACTCCTTCTCCACCGCAAACGCCCCATAACTTCTTTACAATGGTATAAAAACAATTGATCGTAAAAACAAACCCATAAATACCGTTCCTGGCGCACACACACACACACACACACACACACACACACACACACACACACACACACACGGACATTCACAGGAGAGCGAAAATTTCTTCTCCGCAAAAATCAATGAGAACTAAAGGCAAATGGAGTGACTAATACAATCAGTAACCTCGGAATCCAAATCAAATCAAGGCAACCATTTCCATATTTCATTCCATTTTTTTTTTTCTCGTCTAATTTTTGGGCGAGCGTTTCTGACTGACAAAAATGATAAGAGGGGCTGACTACATCTCTTGTCCCCTTTTCCATACTGAACATGTTTCCAAGCCTCGCAAACTCCGTTATTATTAGTCAGAAGAGACTGCATAAGAACATGACGTAAAAAATAAGGGAACCTGCAAGAAACCATCAGCTCTACACGTTAAAGTCTCTCTCTAAAACATACCTACTGATTTCTACCTGTCATCCCCATCCATAAACTTGTCTAACCTTATTTTAAAACACTCTAGATATTGTAGCAGTGGATAAGTAAATGAACATGATTTTTTTAAAGTTTTCATTACGACAAATAGCAATAGGAATAATCTTGCAATGGCATCCGTAACAAAATCAAACCAAATGTGAGAATGCTACAACTGATAAACAAAAGCACCAGAAGCGAATTCCTCGTAAGCACAAACGGAGAGAGCAGCAGTAAAGTGTAAAGGGAGAAAGGAAAAGCTACCGTTGTGTTTTTCACCTCTAGGGAGTCGTCGCCTCACTTCTCCTTCCTTGCCTTCCCAAACCTTTCATATTTCTCCGCCGCCATCTTTTGCGAGGATGATCGAGGGCGACGTTTATTCGACCGAAGTTGAAATAGAACAGCGGAAGATTTAGCCACCGCGTTGCATATATGAGAGCGTGGAAGCGTCTCCAGGTCACGTTCAAGAGAGAGAGAGAGAGAGAGAGAGAGAGAGAGAGAGAGAGAGAGAGAGAGAGAGAGAGGGAGGGAGGGCGGGGGGAGATGTGGAGTTCGCTTCAGGTATAATGCGAAAGGTAAATGGTGGATAAGAATAAAATTTGATAAGAAAAGAAAGGAGGTGGATAAGACAGACTTGAATAAAAAGACAAAACAAATAAAAAAAATGTCTCGCTTAAGAATAAGTACAAAGTAAACGATAAACTAAAATAGAAGAAAATAAAATAGAACGTTATAGAAAATGTGAGAAAAAGAAAAAGAAAAGGATATAGAGAGAAAATAACGTTTGATTGACTGGTTAACTGTAAATTATTGACCAAAATGTATCGTAAGGTAACAAGGAATGCTGGAAGGAAGGGCGTGTGAGCTGAGGGGCGAGGCAGGAAGGCTTGTCAGTAAGGCGGCGAGGGAAGTGCCTACCGGGTTATAGATTTTATCGGGTGAGGGTTTACGCCTTTGATGATGGAGAGAGAGAGAGAGAGAGAGAGAGAGAGAGAGAGAGAGAGAGAGAGAGAGAGAGAGAGAGAGAGAGAGAGAGAGAGAGAGAGAGAGAGAGAGAGAGAGAGAGAGAGAGAGAGAGAGAGAGAGAGAGAGAGAGACTAACTGACTAACATCACCATTGTCATTGTTACCACTTCCACAACGGCTGTGTACCCTGCAGCAACAACAGACGCAGCAGCGTCAGGAGGAGGAGGAGGAGGAGGAGGAGTGGGAACAGAAGACGAAGAGGATGAGGAAGAAGAGTGGACAGAGGGAGAAGGAGAAAGAGCAGCAGCAGCAGCAGCACTAATATACCAATTAATCAAGCTTAATGTCGTGGCGTGTTCCATAAATTAAATAATAGCATAACCCACTTATTGTAATCTCCATAAGCAAGTTTTGTAAGCCATGAAGCAGCTTTGTTCTGCAGCGGCACGTGACTTTTGGCACTCCTTCAATACAAAAATAATACAACATAACAATAAACTAGTTAAAAAATCTAGATGTTACAACTGGATTGAAACACATACTCGTAAATAAAATTAAATAAGAGGATGAGAGCTGAAAAGATTGTTTAATTGTAAAGAGCATTTTCTTTTTTTTTTTTTTTTTTTCCTTTTTTTATTTTACGTAGAAAGGACTCTGGTCAAAGGCGAGGTCAAAGGCAATACAAAAAGAAAGAAAAAATGGTCCACAGACAGTGCCAGTTCCTAAAAAGAACAGATTGAAAATATATGCAAAATCAATCGGAGAAGTGTACTGAAAACTCCTCCTGAGAGCTTAGAATAAACAAGTAAATAAATAAAAAAATAAATAAATAAATAAAGTAACTTAGAAAGATATTGAAACGCTGTTGTGCACCAAGGTATAATTTTGATTCCTTTTCGCTGCCTTGCATTACACAGTGGCAAAGTTATCTGAACACCAAGCTTTCGGTCAAACAAAGGCACCGCTCGTAATTATAATGTGGTTTGATTGAAAATACTAAGGAACGCATATCATTTTTTTTCTTTAAATATCCATAATTTAGTTTGGTTTTCAGTGTTACCTTTTCACTTTGCATGAGGGAGAAGATAATGAGAGCAACGGCTATGATGATGATGATGATGATGATGATAGTATTGATGATGGTAATGATAATGATGGTGGTGATGATGATGACTGTGATGCTAAAACTGTTAAAATCTGGAAAGATATGCACCACATCAGACACAGCAGCAGTACGATAGAGGATTCAATTTGAACTAATACCAGACTTGTTTTGAAAAATTGTATTGCTAGTACTGAAGTCATTCCAGCGTTAAAATAATGAAAACTTTTATCGTTGACATTGTTGTTGTTGTTGTTGGTGTTGTTGGTGTTACTATCATTATTATTATTATTATTATTATTATTATTATTATTATTATTATTATTATTATTATTATTATTATCATTATCATCATCATCATCATCATCATCATCATCGTTGCTTTTGCTTCCTTTTTATTGTTCATATTTTTAGCATGCGGTAGTAGTAAATTTACTATTAAGAATCATAGTGATAGGTTTTGTACTAATAATTTTTAGCAGTGGTTAGTAGTAGTGGTGGTGGTGGTGTTGGCGCTGCTGTTAATATTTTTATTTTATCTTTATTATTTATCAATTGGTTTTCTCCGTCAAACAGCGGGTTTAAAAGCTTTCAAAGTGTATTGACAGTTAATCGTAAGTAGATGTAAAATATTGATAAGACGGCGTTGCTGTTTTCGTTGTTGCTGTTATTGTTATGTATTAGTAGTAGTAGTAGTAGTAGTAGAAGTAGTAGTAGTAGTAGTAGTAGTAGTAGTAGTTGTTGTTGTTGTTGTTGTTGTAGCAGTAGTAATAGTAGTACTAGTAGCAGTAGTAGTAGTAGTAGTAGTAGTAGTAGTAGTAGTAGTAGTAGTAGTACCGGCTTTTACCCTTTCTGCGAGAGTTTTTTGTATCAATAAGTTTACTTTCATCAAGCAGCTTCAGGTAAAGCTTTAAAAAATGACAGTGACAGTTTATCTTGCATACTTTTTACTGCCGCACAGCAAACTGAACTGACTTTTCATGTTTCCTGTCACAAAAGTGTATAGTATATTTTGTTGCTGAAAAATGGAAGTATGAAACCTGAAACCCGTGCACTACCGTGAAGATTGGCTGCACACACACACACACACACACACACACACACACACACACACACACACACACACACATACACACACACATACTCTCTCTCTCTCTCTCTCTCTCTCTCTCTCTCTCTCTCTCTCTCTCTCTCTCTCTCTCTCTCTCTCTCTCTCTCTCTCTTTCACACACACACACACACACACACACACACACACACAGAGAGAGAGAGAGAGAGAGAGAGAGAGAGAGAGAGAGAGAGAGAGAGAGAGAGAGAGAGAGAGAATAAATATATGTGGATTTTTTGTCACAGTAAACAATAACTGAAACGTAAAACAAATAAAAATATAATTTGAATAATGGAGGAAATATTTTCATTGTGAATTTGCATGGAAGTAAATAAGCGCTAATTCTGAGAGCAAACAGGAATTAAAATTTGAATCATTATATAAATGAAGTATAAATGTAAATGAGATATATCAATAGGTAGATATATTGTATGCCTTCAGCTTTAACCAATTTCTATGTAAGGCCGCTGTTTCTTGCCAACCCATCCTGCGTGCCCTCATCCCTCAGGCCCTTTTCCTGCATGCCACTTGCAATATTATCTCCATCTGACCGTCGGTAAAATAGATAAATGAACAGATATAAATAAAACTGGCCTTTGTGTGACTCAGAATTCCGGACATGATCTGGCCATCGTCTCGCCGCGTTCCCGCACGACACTGCCATTACCTGCAATGACTTTTTAAGTGTTTTTGAGACTTTGCGGCCATCGCACCCACTTTTCCTCATTCTCTTCAGAGCGGCAGGCTTTCCTCGGGTTGGAGTGGCTTTCTGTTGCGTCGTATTATGTGTTATTACTCAGAGGAACGAATGAAGGGGGAAAGGTTAAGTTGGTAGGATGAGGGGCGAGATGGGGCACCTCGCCTATCACTATCACCTCCTCCTCCTCTTCGATCCTCGCCCATCCCGGCCATCAGGCAAGAAGCATTTTTATGGCAGGACACACTTTGGAGTGCCGTGTGTTTATGGTCCTTACCCCCCGACTTTTATGCTCGTTGTGTTAACAGAAGAGGTTAAGGACATTTACCGTTCGTGCCAACACATGCGAGGAACCAGGCACTGCCTTCTCCTATCGGCGCAAATCAGAGTCTGGTATGGCGCTGGGATGGGATCGGTCGCTCCTCTTTCCCGTATTTCTCCAGGGGTCTCTCAGAACGCCACGCCCGGCTAGGGATGTGTATCAACGCCGGCAGGCAGGATCTTCTGTGTGGAGTCTCAGGAAACCCTCTCCAGAAGCCCCGCCAAGCCTCCACGTCTCATTGCATTCATCACGATGCTCAGCCTTAAAGCCAACCGTTCCTCAGCCGTAATGGTTAGTACCTCAAGGAGATTCGAGTGTTAAAGTGCATATAATAGTGCTGCTGGTAGAGATCGTGGTGTTGGTGGTGGTAGTATCCTTCCTACATAAAAAAAAAAAAAAAAAAAAAGTAGTAGTAGTAGTAGTAGAAGTAGTAGTAGTAGTAGTAGTAGTAGTGACGGTAATCGAAGTATAATTGTTTTTTTGTTCTTACTCTTGGGCCTACTGTTGCTGCCACTGTTACTGATGTCATCACTGTTGGTCTTGCTGCTGCTGAGGCTGCTACTGCTGCTGCTGATGCTCGTGTCGCTAGTGCCACTGCTGCTTTAACTCCAGAATATACCAGGAAACCTAAAGTATAAAAAATGTTTCCGATAGGAGGTGGCTGCAGAATACCAGTAGTTGCTGTTGGTCTTGTAGTAGCGTCTGTATCCAACTTTTCGAAAACTTCCCCTTTGATGCCGGTCTCGCGGTGCTCGTTGCCAAGGCTTGTCTGCAATGTGAGGAGGCTCTGTCATGGTTCAGGTTCAAACGGCTGGCTGGCTCGTGGGCAGCTGTGACATGCATTCGCTGGCTGGTGGGCTGCAGATCAAGGCGTGGCAGCTCTTCATTCCTACGCTCGATCTTGGAAACACGGTTAAAGTTTTTTTTCTTTTTATGAAAGTCCGTGCTCTGTTGACCCTACCAGCCTCGCCCCTGTGTGTGCGTGGCGGCAGTTTAGCAGCGCGGAAAATTTGTGAAGCATCAAGTGGGTCATCCAGCAGTTTTATCACGGAGGAAGTCCATCAAGTGGTAATTTTTATCGCGCCGCAAATTTATCAGTCAACAAGTTCATCGCACAACAAATTCACCACACAACAGGCTCCATCACACAGGCCAGCCACTCATCTGCCGTCATGCCGTCATGTCGCAACGATGTTATTATGCAAACCTGATGCCTTTCCTGAACATCGAGATGGTGGTGGTGACGCAGCTTAAGGTTCCTGGAAGATAGTTCATGTTCTCTTGCACGAAGGCTCCTCTTGCTGTTCACGTGTAGAGGCTCGTTTGCTTTCGTGTTTATTTGCCTTTCTTTTGTAAGCCCCGGGAGAAAACGAAGCGAGTCAGTAATAACTCCGTCTGTTTGCATTTCGTAAAAACTCACAAGCCAGTATTTTGCAGCTGTCACGTTGCAGAGAATTGTTAACTTGGACTTCATATGATCCTGCTCTCCCTCTCCCCCCGTTCTCCCTTCTGCCCTTCCCGTGTCGTGCTTCCAACCGCCTCTGAGTATTGAGCTCATGTCGACTGATTACAAACACCAAATATTTCACCGTCACTACATTACTCAAACACTTGGCACGCGCAACTTCCACGCCAGAAACAAAACTTTACCAGGCATTAATGAACGAACAGTCGCGTCCCCCGTAAAGTTGTGAACGACATCACAGAACAGATACATGATAGAAGAAAAAAAAAAAATCTGACAGAGTTTTACGAACATCGAACACAACAGCCATCAGTTGCTCGTCACCTCGGAATATCGAATGGAAGTTGTACCAAGAAAAAAAATAATAAATAAAACATAAACAAACCGCAATCGATCACTGCATCAAGCTAAGTGCACCTGTTCCGCTCAGTTTGACACGGAAAGGTGTTGCGAAGGATGGCAATGGAAAACGCCCTTGTTATTTCGTTTCATTTACCTCTCTCTCTATGATCGCAAACCTTCATAACAATAGCTCATGACTTTATCGATGGTTCTTTTTTCAGATCTTGACAGGATGTAGTAGCTTATTAATCATCGCTGCTCCAGGAATGTATGACGGGAATGGAGAGTAGGAGAAGGGTTGGAGAGTAGGGTAGACTGAAAAGAAGCTACAATATAGATAAGGGGGACAGGAGAAAAAGAGGGAGGTGATAAGGAAGGGTAGGAAGTAGGACAGATGATAGAAAGTGAGACAGAAGGTAGAAAAAAGAGAATGGAGTAAAGGGAATGAGTTCAGAAGGTTAGAAAGAGGTAACAAACAAGGATGGAAAGAGATAAGTGACCCAAAAAAAGATAAAAAAAAGAGAGAGAGAGAGAGAGAGAGAGAGAGAGAGAGAGAGAGAGAGAGAGAGAGAGAGGAGAGAGAGAGAGAGAGAGAGAGAGAGAGAAAGGGAACACAGGATAAGAAAAGATAGATGAAAGGAGTATGGGAGTGTGGAGAGGGGATATATAGTGAGAAGGAGGGAGGGTATATATAGGGAAGGAGGAAGGGGGAGGGGATACTGAAGAGCAGCGAGGGAACACACAATTTCTCATCAGGCTAAAAGCATTGTTGAGACTAATTTAGAGTGCTTCCGACACCCCTATGTAGAGTATGAACATTGATGAATTAGAGCCACTACACCAGGTGAGAGAGAGAGAGAGAGAGAGAGAGAGAGAGAGAGAGAGAGAGAGAGAGAGAGAGAGAGAGAGAGAGAGAGAGATTAATAATACCTAAGCTGCAGTGTGTACATCAAACCCTCAAGCTACAAGGAAAGGTCACCACGATCTCGCACTCACCCATCTGCTGCTCCTCGTCCTTTGTTCGCCTTTCCATTACGTCACGTGGACTCACTCGATAGACAGTGACGCAAGGAAAGAGCAGACAATTGTAGTAAATATGCTGTACCTTACCAGGCCATTTGGGATAAACTACGCTGTGTATTCTTCGGTAAATTGGAAAATATAGGGTACTGAGGGACGAAAGATGGGAAAAGGAGTGGTGGATAAGTAAGAGACTGAAGATGAGAGGGAGTAAAAGGAGGAGGAGGAGGGGAGGCGTTGCAAAAATAATGGGAGAGGAACGCATGTGGATAAATTAATAAAATGCCTAAAATATTAATGAGAATCAATAACGAGTATCCTAGAAAATTCCTCGTTTGCTTTAATCTGAGGGAGCGAGATAGCGAGGAACTAATGATACGGGAAGGAGAAATTAACAAAGGGGGAAATCCAAGGAGGACGAGAGGGAGGGAGGGAGGAAGGAAGGAAAAATTAACTATGCGAGGAGAGCAAGAAGGAAGGCAGGAAAACTTAATGAGAGGGAGGAGGAGGACAGAAAGGAGAGGAGGAAGGAAAATTTATAAAGGGAGGAAGGCAAAAAAAGGTAAATAAAGGAAAGAACGAAGGAATGGAAATAAATGTACTAATTACGAAAGGTTAATTGAAGGAATGAATGAGAAGGAATGCAAAAAATAGGAAATAAAATAAAATAAAAAGTGAGAGGGAGAATAGAAAAGCTTACTGAGGAAAGGAGGCAAGAAAGGAAGGGAAAAAAAAGAAAGTTTTATTAAGAGATAAATACGACATGGAAACAAGAAAAGAAGCAAGAAGGGATGAAAGAAAGAACTATGTCACATCCAAAATGATACTAAAGAAGGAAGACAGAAGAGAAAGAAACAACGGAGAAAGAAAGAGAGAAGGAAATGATAGGAAGCAACATCCAAAAAATGCAAAAAAAGGAAAAAAAAATGTAAGGAATGAGCGATAAAAAGCTTTTCCTCATTGCTCTTCTCCAACATTTTACTCACATGCAAAAAAAAAGAAGAGAAAATGAGGAACAAGGAAATTCACATAACCTTGACCTACAAATGCACTAATACCGTGACTAATATTATGCAAAAGTGAGAGTAAAGTTTCAGAGTATTACCTCACTAATCATCAGTGGACAGCTTAGTGGCTTAGTGAGAAAACAATAAGAATACACGTAAAATCGAAGGGATATTACGTGGTCGATGTGCCTCTTCTGCGTACAACACTCGTATATAATGCTAATAATTACAGACGAGGCCGAAGGGTGAGGGGGAGAGAGAGAGAGAGAGAGAGAGAGAGAGAGAGAGAGAGAGAGAGAGAGAGAGAGAGAGAGAGAGAGAGAGAGAGAGAGAGTGTGTGTGTGTGTGTGTGTGTGTGAGTGAGTGAGTAAGTACACGTATATTAGTTTAATTTTCTATGGTCAAGTGTTCCCCTCGAAGAATTTGGGGAGGTCAAGCATCGTTAGAGGAGGAACTTTTTTTAATCCTCTTCATAATAACGAGGGTACGAAGTTGTTCGCAAGTACATGGAAAAGGAGAAGGGAAGAGGCAAAGGAGAAGGAGGGATAGGAGGACAAGGGTGAGGAGAACTACAAGAAGGGGTGGAAGAGCAATTGTAAAGAAGAGTTACTAGAAAGAGCTGGAGAAGGAGAACGATAAAGAAGTAGAGAATAGAAAATGAATGGAGGGTAAGTAAGAAATCAAGAACAAGATCAAGGAAAAGAAAAGCGAGAATAAACAAAACAGAACGGCAGAAGAGAATTAAGAGAATAAGCGGCAATAAAAAAAGAGTAAAGAGAGAGAAAAGATGAAGAAAAAAATAGGAAGAGAAGGAGGAGGAGTGTGAGGAGGAGGGAGCCGCGAACCAAATGTAAACTTCCCTGTACTAAATTTCCTGTACTAAATTCTTTTCCTCGTGATTAGCGTTACAAAAGTTAGTACATTTTTCTCCCCCCTTTTTTTTATATCACATCTTGCGTGCCTCTGTCCACCTACAACTTCCCATTAGGTGAATATAAGTTCCTGAGTGAGTAACTTTTCCTCTTTATATCCTTTGAGAGGAACAGAAGAGGGGAAGGGGAAGAGGAAGTGGACGGAAGTTTATTATTGAAACCCTGAAAACCAAAGATATTTTTATCTTTTTCTCCTTGTGATTTGTTACATTGATCTGCCGCGAGAGAGAGAGAGAGAGAGAGAGAGAGAGAGAGAGAGAGAGAGAGAGAGAGAGAGAGAGAGAGAGAGAGAGAGAGAGAGAAAGAAAGTAACAAAATCAACACAATGCTACCATTTTTATTCTTTTTCATGTACGTGTTACTCATAGGTGTCGAGTGAACCAGTAATATCACCCACACACACACACACACACACACACACACACACACACACACGAAGCTACACCACATTAAAAAAAACACAATACTGCTAACACAACACACAAACACTACATATAGAGGATTCCACCCATACGCTTCACCCCTATGTTATCCCTCCTCACTGCAGCCGCGCCCCGTATCCACTATCCATTGTGTCGTGTATCCAGGACACCCTCGTTGCCCAAAATTGTAGCGTGCCATGTAAAGCGCTCTCGTTGTGGTGATGTGATTTCTGTATTTTTGTGTGCCATGCCGGACAGAGAGAGAGAGAGAGAGAGAGAGAGAGAGAGAGAGAGAGAGAGAGAGAGAGAGAGAGAGAGAGAGAGAGAATGATTTAGTTTCGTGTATTTTCATTTTTACACATTCAGAAAGGTGCCCCCACACACACACACACACACACACACACACACACACACACACACACACACACACACACACACACACACACACACACACTCTTTCAAAAACTATTTACGTACATGAAAATACACAAATGATTCCCATACAAAAGAAATAACAGCAGAAGAACAGATAGCAAAGAGAAACACTTATATATAGGTAACAACAAACAAACTAACGAACAACTAATGGCTCTTAGGGATTAAAGAAAGGAAAATAGTTTACAAAGACAACAACTTCCCCTACGTTTTCTTTTGGCCTAAGACAATATCTGCTTAGGTTCCTTTCACTTATCTCTTCCTCACCTGAGACTTAAATGAAAAAAAAAAAAAAAAAAACAGTTTTCTCATCTGTATTCATGAGCATAACACGTTTAGTATAATTGCACACACACACACACACACACACACACACACACACACACACACACACACACACACACACACACACACACACACACACACACACACACACACACACACACACACACACACAGGAGAATAACGAAATCTCTGACATCGTTAGCTAGCCGGAAACTTAATTAGTGGAGATTCATAGTACACACACACACACACACACACACACACACACACACACACACACACACACACACACACACACACACACACACACACACACACACACACACACACAGTATTCAGTTCCAGTGTTCGTTATACTACGCATTTACGTCATTCGCTACAATAACACACAAGGAGACTCAGATTCCTTTGTGTTTTGAACGTAAACACACACCGTAAACACACACACACACACACACACACACACACACACACACACACACACACACACACGTTAAAGTATGATGATTCTCCTTTATTCCGAGATGTCAGAAAAGGCGAACTGAAGAACAAAAGCCTTTGGGAATACAATAGAGAAGAATGGAAGAAAGGTAAAAATGTAATAAAAAAGGAGGGAGAGAGAAAGTTGAAAAGAACTATAATGCCCCAAACAGGAGCTATTACTCTGAGAGGCATATAATAGTTGGAGACAAGAATCCTTTTTATCTTCCTGACTTTTACCCGCTCTCTCTCTCTCTCTCTCTCTCTCTCTCTCTCTCTCTCTCTCTCTCTCTCTCTCTCTCTCTCTCTCTCTCTCTCTCTCTCTCTCTCTCTCTCTCTCTCTCTCTCTCTCTCTCTCTCGACATGCTGTTGGTCTGTGTGCTCGATTTCCTCTGTCTGCCTATCTGTCTGTCTGTCTGTCTGCCTGTATGTCTGTCTGTCTGTCTGCCTGTATGTCTGTCTGTCTGTCTGTCCTAGTAGTGGCGGTCTTTCCTTCGGTCAGTCTGTCGGCAAGTCTGTTATATTAAGAAAGAATTCAGTGCGGCGCCGCAAAGTTTGCTAAATAACACTTACCTAACTTTGGGACAAGTTCTCATTGCCTTTGCTTCTCCTACGCTTTCGTGCCACAATTCTTTACTATTGCTTCCTCTTCTTCTTCTTTCCCTACGCATAACTTTTTCTTTACTATTTCTCCTGTTGCTGTTGGTATTACTACTACTGTTTCTATTACCATATACTGTTATTACTTATTTACTTGCTTACTACTACTACTACTACTACTACTACTACTACTAACTACTACTACTACTACTACTACTACTACTACTACTACTACTACTACTACTAGGACTATTGTATTACGCGTGGGAGGCTTGAGAAGGTAAATGTAAGAAGTGATTACCTTTTTCTTCCCTTTAATGTTGGTGTGTAATTGCGTTTGTTGGGATTATTTTTGTGACGTGTTTAGATCTTGTTTTTATCTCTAATTGCGTTGGATTTTCTTTCCTGTGTGTGCATTTTTGTCTTCTTTTTTCCACGTGCTTAGGTCTTATTTAACATTTAATTACCTCTTACAGTTTTTTTTTCTTTGTTCTTTTTCCTTTTTTTTTTTTTCCCAGAGGTGAACACGATGAAAATAAATGACGACGTTAAAGAGAGAGAATTAGATCCAACGTCACAAGATAGAAAAAGGTAAAGGCCTTGATTATAAATTTGGCACGGATTCACACACACACACACACACACACACACACACACACACACACACACACACACACACACACACACACACACACACACACAATCGACCTTGCTTTCCTTACTACAGACTGAGCTTAGATTTAGATTTACAGCAGATAAGCAAGATTTTATCGGTGGGAATATTCTCCAGACCTTGACCTCAATTGCGCCCTCATGCTGGCCCTCGCCCCTCATCCCTTCTCATTTTCTTACCCTTCCTTTCCTTTCCTGCACGTCCCCCCTCCCCTGTTCCTTCCCACGCTTCTCCCCTTGTCCTCCCCTCCTCTCTCAGCTCCCTCGACATGCAGGCAATTGCATGTAGTATTAGCCAAAAGTCTTGGGTTGCTGGTGGAACATGCCTCCTTCGCCTGTACGAGGAAACAGCAGGTGCCGGGAAATAATTACTGCAGGAAGCCTGTCCACAGAGGCGATTGAATTACCGACGGACCCAGCGTCATTTGTCTCTCTTGTATCTCGTATCTCCATCACGCTATGTTTTTTTTTTCTCTCTCACTCTCTCGCTTCTCTCTCCCTTTTATTCGTGGGTAGCTTGTTTTATTATTATATCCTCGTACTTTCTCTCTTTTTTTTTCTCTCTTTTTGTGTTCTGGTTCGTTCTCGTTCAACCTCCAATGTCTTTCTTCTTTCTCTCTTCTCTCTTCATCCTATTCTTGGGTAGTTAGCTTTTTCTTTTTATTGCATTCTCCCATTTTCTTGTTTCATCTCCCTTTTTATGTTCCGGTTCGTCATCATCGTTCTCCCTCATATCTTGTATCTCCTTCAGCCTGCAATCTCTTTCTTCTTCCTCTTCTTCTCTCCCTTCTCTCCGTAGGTAGCTTGCTCGTCTTTTTTATTACATCTTCCTATCCTCTTATTTTATATCCCTTTCCGTGTTCTGGTTCATCCTCATCTTTTCGCTGGTTTTTCTTTTACAGTTTTCTCCTATCTTCTATCTCCTTCAGCCAGTAATGCCCTTCTTCCTCTCCTCTCTCTCTCTCTCCTATTCCTGGGTAGCTTGTATCTTTTTATCCCCTCCTATCCTTTATTTTTTCTTTCTGTGTGTGTGTGTGTGTGTGTGTGTGTGTGTGTTCCGGTTCAGCTTCATCTTCGACGGTTTGTCGCTTGATGAGGTCTCTTTCTTCCTCTCCTCCTCCTATTTTTTTTTCTTTTCTTTTGATGTGTCCTTTTTTCTCGCGTTGTTTCTCATCTTCCCGCTATTACGATACCTGTCTTTGCTTTTTCGCCTCTCCTTTGCTGCATTTTCCTCAGTGATGTCTTTCTCGTCTTCTCCTCCTCTTCCTTCTAACCCTCTTTTCAGTATGTTTTATCTTTGTATCATTTCTCCTCTATTTCCAGTCCTGTTTCTCTTTTGTTTCCATTTCCTTTGCACCTTTCCATCAATGTTATCTTTCTCCTCTCCTTTTCCTCGTCTTATTTCCCCTGTTCTTTGTCTCAACTCTCCCTTATTCCAGTAGTTTCTTTTTTTTTTGTCCCCATCTCCTTTGTACCTTTCCATTTGTGTTATCTTCCTCCTCCTCTTCTCCTTCTCCTTCTTCGCGTCTTCTTTCCCCTATTCAATATATTGTTTTATTCTGTCTCGTGTATTCTTGTTTCCATCCTTACTGTTCGTCCTGCTCTTCGTCGTCGCTTCCTTCATCCTCGTACTCCGGGGCTAAACTAATACCTCGTCAGTTTACTTTGGACGGTAAGGAGTTTCTCTTTCTCCCTCTTTCACATTTTCCTCTTCTCCTCCTCTCCTACTTAGATCCTTTCCTCCTGCCTGCCTCCCTCCCTGCCTGCCTGCCTGTCTGCCTGCCTGCCTGCCTTCCTGCCTGCCTTCTTTCCCTTCCCTCCTCACTTCACATCCCACTGCTATTAACTTTTTTCGTCCATTTTACCAAGACGTTATTTCACACCACAAACACACCTCTTCTACTTCCCCAATTTCATTCTTCTCTGCTCTCTTTCTTCTCCTCCCCCTCCTCCTCCTCCTCCTGCTGCTGCTATGGCGTCTGTGTGTGTGTGTGTGTGTGTGTGTGTGTGTGTGTGTGTGTGTGTGTGTGTGTGTGGGTGGGTGTGTAGGTGTCTGTGCGCTTGTCGGTGCCTACATGTGTGTGTTTGCTCATGTTTTCGCTCGTCACTTTGAGGGTGGACGCAATATATCGCGCCCTCTCTACGCTCAGCCCGGCGGGACCATTCGTCTCCCTGTTCCTGTACGGGTTTGCAATACACTGGCCCGGCATCATTCCTCAGCCGCCGCTTGAGAGGACGCCGCGCCGGGACACTGACTACCTTTTAAGTGAGGGAAAGTTGGTTAGAGGAGGCGGATGGAGTTGGAGTGGGTGTGTTTGTGCTTGTACTTTGTCTGTGTGTGTGTGTGAATGTGTGTGTGTGTGTGTGTGTGTGTGTGTGTGTGTGTGTGTGTGTGTGTGTGTGTGTGTGTGTGTGTGATCAATGGTGCATGGATAGTCTGTATGCAGGATGTGTTAAACTGCTAATTAGTCTGGAGCATGTCAAAAGAGAGAAAAAATATCACGCGCACGCGCGCGCAAACAAACACACACACACACACACACACACACACACACACACACACACACACACACACACACACACACACACACACACACACACACACACACACACACACACACTCTCTCTCTCTCTCTCTCTCTCTCTCTCTCTCTCTCTCTCTCTCTCTCTCTCTCTCTCTCTCTCTCTCTCTCTCTCTCTCTCTCTCTCTCTCTCTCTCTCTCTCTCTCTCTCTCTCTCTCTCTACCTCCTTCACACTACCCAACGCCACACCACCACCACCGCCACCACCACGACCACCAGCACCACCACCACCAGAACCCATCTAACCTTACCCTGAAAATAGAACCCAACGGAAAAAAAGCATGAAATGTTCTGGGAAAACTTTGAGGAAAGCATAACCTCACACGAAATCCCTCAAAGGCAACGCGTACTCGCCTCTCTTTCCCTCTTTCTCTCTCTTCTTTCTCTTTCTTTCTCTCTCTCTCTCTCTCTCTCTCTCTCTCTCCTCGCAGCACAGCACGTGGGAGCCAAACGTTGCAAGACAGGTGGGAGGCAATTACTAAGCACGCACTGACGAAATACAATTAGTAAATCCAACTTATTACAGTGACTGTCGTGAGTGCATGTGTGTTGTGGGCGGGGGGCGTTGTGTTTGTTTGTGGAGGTGAGGAGGGAGGGAGGCTGTGTTTGTGTGTGTGGGTGGGTGGGTGGAAAGGAGGGTACTTGTGTTTGTGTGTGTGTGTGTGTGTGTGTGTGTGTGTGTGTGTGTGTGTGTGTTTGGGTAGGGTGGTGTGTGTGTGTTCCTGTATTTTTATCATATGAAGAATTTGCATTGAATTTTAACAGGTATTTACTTACGGTTCAGGCTTCTATTGCTTAATTAGGAGAGG
>NC_087192.1:6982500-6985000 GCF_035594125.1 Scylla paramamosain
ACCTTATTTTTTATCTGGCTATTTTTTGTGTCATTTTTCCTTCGTTTCATGGGGTTGAGATTTTGGAGGATCCGGGAGCGTCGCAGATTCGCTTCCGGACGCCCACGAATCGCGCCACTAATTGGAGGATTCGTCCTTTAAAGGCACAGAGTTTGAGTCTTTTTTTCTCCAGTAACCGAGACTGATTATACAGTTTGAAGCCCCAATGCAGAGAGAGAGAGAGAGAGTGAGAGAGAGAGAGAGAGAGAGAGAGAGAGAGAGAGAGAGAGAGAGAGAGAGAGAGAGAGTTTGTCAATCAGGGAAGCATGCACACACACACACACACACACACACACACACACACACACACACACACACACACACACACACACACACACGCACGCACACGAGAGGTATTGCTCCTCATGCATACGTAAACAATACTCCAAACACACACACTTAGACACACACACATACACACACACAAGTCATTGATCAATAAGTGTGTGTATTTGACTGTGTGTGGGTGGGTGGGTAGCAGGGTAAGCGTGAGCAGTATTGCTGTCTTCGTTCAAGTAACTAATATGTTCTTTTCTCCCTCATGAGACAGCATCAGAATTGTGCAAAAAAAGAACGACCTTCATATCTGCTTCTGAAAAATCTACTTTACTTTCGGACTTTACGCGGGAAAATATACTCGTATATAATCTTTATCTTGTTTCTTGGAACGTTTCTTTTTTTTTTTTTTTTTTGTTACTCCTTTTTGTCTCGGTTATAGATGATTGCCCTTAGTATTTCTTAAGAGCCCAGTTATTTTCCTATTTTATTTAGTGAAAGTTCTGCCTACTTTTGTTTTCGTGCCAAAAAATGGATCAAAATTGTGAAAAAAATCGAGATATCAAAATGGAGAGGAGGACAGATAGAAGGCAGAAGAATTGAAAGAGTAAACGAGAGGCAGGAAATGAGAGGAAAGAAGGAATTGTAATTGAAAATAGAAAAAACGGAAGGAAAGGAAAAAAAAAGTGTGCAGTGAGGAAACGTGGAGTGAAAGGAGATGGAGAAGAAAGAGAAAGACAACGAAACTAAGTGGAAAGGAAGAAACGAAGGAGGAAGAAGAGGAAGAGGAGGAAATTCAATAGGAGATGGAAAAAAAAACTGCAAAAAAACATGTGTGGAGTGAGAAATGAAGGAGATAAAAGAAGGGAAAGGAGGAGGAAGAGGACGAGAACGAGGGAAAGAGCAAACCCATGTCAAAAGAAGAGACGAAGAAGAGGAAATGGAAGAGAAGGAGGAAATATGAAAGGAAATAATAGAAAGTGCTGTAAAAATTTCCATAACTAGAAACCAAGGAGAAAAAATGAGATGGAGGAGAAAGAAGATACCTTAGAGGAAAGAAAATGAAAAAAAAATGAAGATGAAGAAAATGGAAACAAGAAAGAGGAAAAGTAGGAGGAAATACGAGAGGATAGAATAGAAGAAAAATTTTTAAAAACAACAAATGAACAGGAGGGAAAGAAAGAAGGGAAATAAAGCACCATAGAGAAATGAAACAGCGAACGGAAAAAGAAACAAGGAAAGAAGGGAACAATAGAAAGAAATGCCAAAAGAAAAAGACGCAAAAAAAAAAGAAATGGAGGAAGAGGGCAAGAAAATTAAGAAGGGAAGGACAAATGGAAGGGATAAAGAGGAAAAGTGGGAGGAGATGAGGAAGACGTGGATAAATGCAAGAAATACCGGAGGAAAAGGAAAAAGAGGAAAAAGATGGTAAGAACGATATTGGAAAAAGGAAAATGCAAAAGAAGAGAAAGATGAGGAGGAAATATGATAGGAGACGTTGGGGAAAATAATATATAGGTGGGAAAGGAAGATGAGATAAAAAAATATAAAGAAAAGAGAAAATACAAGTGGAAAGGAGAGTGACGATAAAGAGAAAGAAGAGGATGATGATGAAAATGAAGGGAGAAGAGGATATAGAAAAGAGAGAAGACCAAGAGGAGAAATAAGAGGAGGAAAATGAAGAAAAAAAGGTGATAAAGAAAAGAAAGAGGAGTAAAAGGAGTAAGAGGAGGAAAATGAAGTGAAAAAAATATAGAGAAGAAAGAGAAACAGAAGTAGGAAGAGTAAGAGGATAAAAAAATGAAGGAAAAGAGATATAGAGAAGAAAGAGAAGCAGGAGAAGTAAGAGGAGGAAAATGAAGGAAAAAGGTGATAAAAATAAAAGAAACAGCAGTAGAAAGAGTAAGAGGAGAAAATGAAGGAAAAGAAGATAAAGAAAAGAAAGAAGAGCAGAAGGAGTAGAAGCAAGAGAAGGAGAGCTTATGCAATAGAGAAGATGAATGAACCTAATAACCATAAACGGCAATATGCAATTACCCTGTTGCACTCCACCGCCATTCACTCACCGACGCTCACCAATAAATAAAGCCTATCAATATTTCAGTTACAATTACAAGACCATGAAAGGATTGCCCCCCCTCCTTCCCCCGGTTCCTTTCACCTCTTCTTCCTTCCATTTACTCTT
>NC_087192.1:6987500-7010000 GCF_035594125.1 Scylla paramamosain
CTCTCTCTCTCTCTCAGTTTATGAAGTGGGTTTAATCCATTTGTCTATTTTTAAAGTTCTGTTTTATTTTTTCCATGCTGAGTTTATGCCGTCAGACAAGAACGTGTGTGTGTGTGTGTGTGTGTGTGTGTGTGTGTGTGTGTGTGTGTGTGTGTATGTGTGTGTGTGTGTGTGTGTGTGTGTGTATGTGTGTGTGTGTGTGTGTGTGTGTGTGTGTGTGTGTGTGTGTGTGTGTGTGTGTGTGTGTGTGTGTGTGTGTGTGTGTGTGTGTGAAGACCTGAATGAAAGAAAGATACAAGCGCTTATTTTTTCATCACGTCAACGATTATATTGCAGATAGGAAGTCATTTTTTTGCGCAGCCTGCAAATATACGAGAGACTCTTGGATGCGAGCGATAAGGATACGACACGACCCAGAGAGAGAGAGAGAGAGAGAGAGAGAGAGAGAGAGAGAGAGAGAGAGAGAGAGAGAGAGAGAGAGAGAGCAACAAGGGAACAATAAAGAATGATTCCCACAGAGATGCACTAAATTTCAGACTGACAACCACAAAATAGATGAGCAGACATGGAATTTTATGTTTCTTCAGACCGTCGCTTCCAGATGACTTAATCGCAAAGGCCACGCAGGGAAAGAGGAGGATGAGGAGGAGGAGGAGGAGGAGGAGGAGGAAGAACAATTACAGCCCCATAAGTTACCTGACACTCGTTCTCCCGCCGGCATTATAACGAAAAGCAAATAACAGAGGCGTTTGCTTACTTAGATGGCCGTTTGTGTGTTTGTGTGTGTGTGTGTGTGTGTGTACGCGCGTATGTACGTAAGTGGTCGTCTCATGCGTTCGTTTCATTACCTTTATTACGCACACAGAAATTACGTAATGGACTCTCTCTACTCTCTCTCTCTCTCTCTCTCTCTCTCTCTCTCTCTCTCTCTCTCTCTCTCTCTCTCTCTCTCTCTCTCTCTCAGGCGTACCCATATTGGTCTAAGAGGATAAAGTCTTCCTCCAGTTTCCCTACATGACTAACCCATCGCGCTCAGCCTGCACTGTTTAAAGGTCGGGGAGTGTTTTTGCTTTAGAGTGCCATTGATTTTCGTTTTGCGTAGCTTTGGTCTTGTTTTTGTGGTGGTGGTGGTGGTGGAGGTCGGAGGGTGGTGACTGTGTGTGTGTGTGTGTGTGTGTGTGTTCTCGCAGGCTATTGGTCAGTTTCTGCCAAATATCTGATGGACACACGAAAGTAGGAGGGGAGAGTAGAAGAGAAAGAGTAGGAGGTAGAGGAGGAGGTGGAGTAGGGAGGACGACAAATACGATATAGGTCGCAGAATTTTGCATAACATTCCTTAGGTAGCGATCAATATCCCCTCACGATGCACGAAGTCAGCGGGACCCACGATAGTAAACTAATAAAACACCGTGTCCGTCTTTTTTAGCCTCAGAACGAAGGGTGTTTTCATCACTGACATGCAGAAATAGACACACGTAGACACAGACCACTCAGACAAGTAACGTATGACTAACTCAGAAATAATATGCGTGAAATCTTTAGTTAACAGGAAGAGAGAAATTAAAGAGAAGTAAATAGAATAGAAGGAGCTGGTATTTTCCTCCGGCTAAGGAGAGAATAAGAGAAAGGAAGGGCTGGTGGTAGTGGTGGTGGTGGTAGTGGTGGTGGTGGTGGAGGAAGGGTTACCTGAATGGGAGGGGATGCAGGTGTACTGGGCCTCCAATTAGTGCACCTTCTGGAGACGATTGTCCTGCGTTGGCTTCGGCCTAGATTCTGCCTCTCCTCTTCTCCACTCATTTGTCTCTCCTCTCTTCTGTCCTTCCATTCTCACTTCTTTTTGGTACATGTCTTTCCTTCCCCTTTTCTCTCCTCTGATTTCTCCCTTCTTCCCCTTTTCTATCCTCTTTTACCTTTCCATTCCGTGTATTCTTTTTGGTACATGCCTTTCCTTTCCTTCCCTTTTATTTCCTTGAACATCTCTATCTTTTACTATCTCTTCTGTGTTTCTATTCCATCTCTTCGATACATCTCTTCTCTTCTTTCTATCTCCTTACTCTTTAACCCTTTGCCCTTTTGTCTCTCGACTGCTCTAAATTTAGTTACTAGGAGCCACAGAAATTCCTGGTGGACTCAACCTTTCCATCTGTCTGTGTTGTGAATCGAACTCAATTGGACCTGTGTGCGGTGTGTGCGTTGGGGAGGGACGGAGGGGAGGGAGGGAGGGAGGGAGTGCTGAGCGTGAGTCTTGTCTCTACGTATACATGCCCACACACACACACACACACACACAGACACCATAACCGTCTGCACCATCACCTCCTCTCCACTACGATAATGCCTTTGAGTATCCTTGCACTAAAGGTGTACGCGGGAAGGGGAGAGAGAGGAAAGAGGAAGAGGGGGAGGGAGCGAAGGAGAAGGGAAGAAAGGAAAGGGGGAGGAGATGCGTAGCGGGGAAAGGGGCGTGGCCAGGTAGAATATATCTGGTGCATTACGTGAATATTACACCAATGTACTTCCTCCCCGCAGCCTCCACAACACCCTTTGCTGGTGGAAGGACCGGGGAGGGGAGAGAGACCTGGAGGCTTTGTCTGGATCTGAGGGTGGTGATGGTGGTGGTACTGGTGGTGGTGGTGGTGGTCTAGCAGGGACAGAGACAAGGGAGGGAGGAATGGTGTTGCTAGTGATGGTGGTGGTGGTGAAGTGAATTTTTTCCTTTTTTTTTTCTATTCTTTTATCGTGTAATGTTGTATTGTTTTTTTTTTTTTTTCCTTTTCCTTGTTCTTGTTTGTATTTGGTTTGTTTTTAATTTTTAATATTTGTTTTCTTATTTTTAGTCTCCTTTTTTTATTGTAGTTGTTTTTGTTGTTATTGTTGATCTTCTTCTTCTTCTTCTTCTCTTCCTCTTCATCCTATCCTCCTCCTCCTCCTCCTCCTCCTCTTCACTGTTCTAGATATTTTAAGCAAGTGTTCATATACCTAAGCTTTTTTTTTCTTCTTCTCCCCTTCCTCCTCCTCCTCCTCCTCCTCCTCCTCCTCCTCCTCCTCCTCCTCCTCCTCCTCCTCCTCCTCCTCCTGCGCCACAGCATCGATTACACTATCACTGAAAGTTCCTAGAAGTTCAATCAAACACGTCCTCGGGAAACAAAGGTGCGCCAATTAAAGCCTGACAGATTTTTCCCCGGCGTCGTGTTGCCTCAGCGGGAACAGCTCTCGGCAGTCCTGGTTTCGTTAACGGCGATTTATTGGAGGAGTCTCTCGCCCGGTTATTTTCAAGAGGACAGGCGTGATGTAAATTAATGCTCGTGTTCTCGTTATATCCCGTAATTATGTCACGTTCCTGGACGGGTTAATGCAATGCTCGGCAAAACAGATACGTTGTATTGATTTAAGTGATATTAGGTGGTGATGTTAGGTTTGTTCTGCTTTGGTTTGCTTTGATTAGGTTAAGTGAGTTAAGATAAGATTAGGTAAGATAATGTTATAGATACAAAAGGTTCTGTTAGGTTAGGTCAGATCAGCTTAGGTTATGTATGATAAGGTAATGAAAGATAATTTTAGTTTGAAGTTTTTATTAGGTTATGTTTAGGAGCAGGAAAGGTGTGGGTTAGGTTAAATTGGGGTAGGTTATGTAAGACAAGGTAACGGAAGGTAATACTATTAGACTGAATAAGGTTAGATTAGGTTAGGTTTAGGGTCAAGGAAGGTTAGATAAGGTCAGGTTAGGTAAGATAAGATAGATTAAGACAATATAACAGATTGCATAGGCTTGTTTAGGTTATTTTAAGAGTTAGAAAAGTTAGTTTAGCTTAGGTTATGTTTCTTTACCTTAGGTTAAATTAATTAAGATAAGTGATGTAACTGATTAATTTAGATCTTATTAGGTTAGAGATAGTTAGGAAAGGTTACATTTCATTACGTTATGGTAGGTAAGTTTGGGATATGTTGTGTTAGTTAGGTTACGTTAAGTTAGTAATTGTCAATATAACTCGGTTCATTATGTTCTTGGAAAACGCCAAAATCTCTGTTATTGTGATATTTTCACGTGTTAGTACCAAGAAGTTGCTGCGTGAGCGAGAGGGGGGGATTGCTTCTTACCTTTTTTACCCTCGTCTTGTACTGGGAATGTAAATCTATCAAGGAATTCGCTGAACCAAATAAAGTCCTTATGAAGAGCAAATAGATCTTCTGACATCGATAACTGTTGTGTTGTTTCGTTGCATCTCCTCCTCCTCCTCATCATCTTCTTACTCCTCCTCCTCTTCCTCCTCCTCCTCCTCTTCCTCCTCCTCCTCCTCCTCCTCCTCCTCCTCCTCCTCATTCTTGCCATCACTCCTGCTACCAACTTGTCACCTTAGCATTTTTCTCCCCAATCATACTCTTATATTCCTCTCCCCAATCATACTCTTATATTCCTCTCATTTTTCTCCCCCAATCATACTCTTATATTCCTCCCTGTCTTTCAAATCTCTCCTTTACTCTCTTTTATCTTCATTTCTCGCCCCCGCTCCACTAACCGTTTTTTACCACTCCTTCCTTTTATTGTCACCGTGTTGCGTGATTCGTGGTCACTTGTTTCACTCATTCTTTTCTCTTTTTGTGTTATCTGTTGCTTTCTATTCCTTCTAAATATATTCTACTGGCTTTCTTTTAATTTTTTTTTTGTATGAGTAAAAAATACTTTTCTTTTTTCTTTTTTCCTTTCTCTCTCTCTCTCTCTCTCTCTCTCTCTCTCTCTCACTCTCTCTCTCTCTCTCTCTCTCTCTCTCTCTCTCTCTCTCTCTCTCTCTCTCCTCTCTCTCTCTCTCTCTCTCTCTCTGTATCTATCTGTCTCTATTTCTATTTATCTATCTATCTTTCTCTCCCCCTGGTATTGCAGAAAACAATTACTTTAGTTCTTCTTTTATTGTTTTGTATTTGTAATGGCCTTGGTCTCTCTCTCTCTCTCTCTCTCTCTCTCTCTCTCTCTCTCTCTCTCTCTCTCTCTCTCTCTCTCTCTCTCTCTCTCTCTCTCTCTCTCTCTCTCTCTCTCTCTACTCCCTCCGTATCTCAGCCCACGCCTCGTCTGTCTCTCTCCCCTCACACCGTGGCTGGCAGGAGACAATGGGCCAGAAGCCTCGCAGGGAGCCCCCGGGAGACACAACCTTCCCCCCTGCCTCTCCTCTCTCTACTAACTCAGTCAGGCGGGAGTTCCTCAGCTCATAAACAGGCTGCGCATTGCTTTCCCTCCTTGTACACACAGGCGCCCCATAAGTCTTGAAGAAGCAAGGAGGGGAGAGATAGAACGGGAGGTAGAGTGGATTAGGGGAGGAGAGGTAAAAGAGAGAGAGAGAGTGAGAGAGAGAGAGAGAGAGAAGAGAGAGAGAGAGAGAGAGAGAGAGAGAGAGAGAGAGAGAGAGAGAGAGAGGGAGAGAAAGAGAAAGAGAGAGAGAGAGAGAGAAAGCTGTCAGATAAGACAGGGGAAAGGGAAAGGGTGTTTGGAGAAGCATAAATTTGGCAGCAAACACCAAAGAAGCTGTAAAAGTAAACACGAAACAAATAAATAACGTTGGAGGATGTTGTTTTGGGGCGTGAGTGCGATGGAGCAAGAGAGAGAGAGAGAGAGAGAGAGAGAGAGGGAGAGGGAGGGGAGGGGGCAAGTAAACAAACAGATAGATAGTAAGACTGAGGTAGATAGACAGACGGAAAGACAGATCGAGACAAATCAGCATTCAAGAAAAGTTGAATAGACGACATAGATTTAAATATATAATGAATAAAGGTAGAGAAAAAAAGAGGAAGGCAGTTAGACAGACAGACATAAAATGGATAGATGGGCAGACAGACAGACAGATGGATCGACAGACAGACAGAGGCAACAAAGCGCCATTAGAAGCCAACAGCAAGAGAAAGAGCTTGCCTAACCCTCTAGAGTTAGGGCACCAAGTCAGTCTCTACCACGTTCCTCCTGCAAACCTTTAACTCTCCTTTCTCCGCCTCCTGTCCGCTCCCCCTCCACTCTTGCCCTGTTATCTCTTGAGGGCCCAGTCAGCCGCTCTTTTGTCCTGTCATCTCTTATTGTAATAGTGATGTGTGGTTATATACATATTTATTGAGTTTTGATTTAGTTATTCATGGTTTTTATTCTTTGTACTTCTCCCCTACCCTATTTTTATTTTCCGTGTTCTTGTTTTCGTGTTTCTTTTTTTTTTCGTAGTTTTGATCTTTCATTGTTTCTTGAGTTTATTAAGGTTTTTTTTTTCGTGTTTGTCTTATTAAATTCTTTGTTCCGTACGCACACAGCCATTTGTTTTATCCATATTTATATTTACTGGTTTTATTTATTTATTTATTTATTTATTTTTTTTACCTAATTTTGACCTTGTCGTTGTTCCTCACTTTATTCATGTCTTTTTCCATTATTCGTACTAATTTCCCCATTTCTTAAACACACAGACCCTTGATTAAGTATGCATTCTGTTCCACCTATTCATATTTTGATCTACGTTCTTGGGAATGTTATATGTATGATCACAAAGCGTTTTCAATTTGGTACTATTGCAGTTATATTACTTTCAGTCTTCATAAGTCGCTTTGATGAAGTTCTAAGTGTATTTCTCTTTGTTTAACCTTTTCACTGCTTATCAACTTTTCCTATAATTACATGTCATATTTTTTGTACCTTGATTTTATACTAGAGTCTCTTGAAATATTCCTATTGCCTGTGTAGAAAAAAGAAAATTAATCTCATGTTTTCTCTTTTTCTCCTGCGTGTCCATTCAAACCATTTTCTTAGCTCTGTGAATGTTAACAAAGGACAACCACTGCAATGAAATTATTTAGAGGCGCTTTTTTTTTTCCTGCAATAGTTCTAAAGAGAGTAAATATAACGAGACCCTCGCTCAGAGTTGTTCATTCTTCAAGTTAGTGAGCATTTCTTGTAATCGCGTCTCCGGTTTCGAAAATGAAATTAGTGTTTTACGAGAAGCGTTGTGATATCTCGTTAATTTGTTGCTCACGTGCTGTAATCACTTCAAAATTGCGTTGATCTAATGAGTCAAAGGCTCTACCACGGCTCACAGCTCTCCTAACATAAAGGCTTGATTATATTTAGTGGCTTTCATCGATTAGCGGATTTATTGTGTGTCGATGGTCCACTGACAGCCGTGTAAGAACTAACAGGTGTATTCCTATTTTGTCTTTGTGTTTCTTTGTATTCCTTTGCTTAGTAGTACTATTTTCCATTTTTCTTTAGTATTTTAGTATGTATGTATGTTTTTCTGACGTATTTCATGTTTTATTGTACTTTCTTGTAATGAGGTGGTCAGTGACGAGCCAGTAGGGATTTTTAAAAGGACTAGAGAAAAGTAATGATTGGAATAATGGTAAGTATGCATGTTTTATACAAGGACTGTCACTAGTTAGCCTACTGGCCTCTTGTAGCTTCGTCAATGTTCTTATGCTGTATTACGATCCTATGTTGTCTTGGTTAGAACTTACCTGTCTTTAAAGTATCAGTGAAAATATTTAATACGTCTAATAAACTGATGGACGACAATTATTAAACATTTATTTTATTTGATTACTTGAAAAAAAAAAAAAAAAAAACTGGGAAATTCCGAAGCTCTGACACTATTGAACAACTGTCGGCTGACTTTTCTCCTAATTCCTGGTTAATACTCGTACATTACTGAGTTCCCTGGAAGAGAGGTTACGTGTGTTTGACAATAAGTTACTGAACGACATTACTTAGTATTTATTGGTATAATTTCTGTTATTCTGTTAATGAAATGTTTCCGTTAAAAGACAGAGAGAAAAAATGACTAATTAAATTTTCCAACAAATCTTTTTTACTTTGGTGATCAGAATATATACTAATATTCCATCGTCTCCTCAGGCATTCTATCTCTTTTTAGTCTTAATGAATGGAAAGGGTAGCCGAATCTATTGTTACCTTTCGCTAATATGCTGTCATCAACTTAAATATGTCCGGAGGCACAGTGACGTTTGAGGAGTAAAATAGTGCTTTAGATACTATATTCCATTTCACCATTACCTCCCTGCTACCCCAACCCTTCAATGAGCATGAAATTTAGTTCCTCTCGTGCAATCAGGTGTTGGGCGTTTTTAATAACTTTTCTCCCCTAATGGTTTGTTTCCTTCCATTCATTTTGTTTTTTTACTTTTCTTTTATTCTTTGTACTGCTTTGCTTACATTTTTATTTTGCTTTTAATTTCACCTCTTGAACATTCTATTCTGTGTTAGTTTTGAATATTCTAACATTTTTGCCTATTTCCTTAGAGAGAGAGAAGAGAGAGAGAGAGAGAGAGAGAGAGAGAGGAGAGAGAGAGAGAGAGAGAGAGAGAGAGAGAGAGAGAGAGAGAGAGAAGGTGCTTTGTGTGTACATTTGTATTTATCTATTGTTGCCTTGTCCACGAGTTTGTGTGTGTGTGTGTGTGTGTGTGTGTGTGTGTGTGTGTGTGTGTGTGTGTGTGTGTGTGTGTGTGTGTGTGTGTGTGTGTGTGTGTCTCCGTCCTGTGATGCGTGCGTGCTAGCCTCTGTGTCGCGTGGTAATTCATAACCTCGGTGTGACATTCGCTCCTCAAGGAAACAGGAAGACACACAACACTATCTTCAGATTATAGAAATGAAGACAAGGAAAGACACAGGCAGTTTACTTGATTACATGGGGATAAACTACAAGAAATATCACCGGTGTTTTCCCTTCCCTCATCACAAGACTATTACTCATACCTCCCTTCCTCCTTTTACTTGTCCCTCTCCTCCTCCTCCTCCTCCTCCTCCTCCTCCTCCTCCTCCTCCTCCATACCTGCCTCTCTTACCTGGCCTAAGCTTCCTGTCTTCATAGGCTCACTTCGGCATCAATTCTTCTCCTCCCTCTCAATCTTCCGCATCTTTTTTTATCCTACTCTCGTCATATTTTCCTTTTTTTTATGTAATTTATTGTCGTTGTTTAAGTTTTGTATTTTTTTTTCATGTTTTTCATATTTTCTTTCTTTTTTTTTGGTTTATGTTGTCATCGTTCTCCTCCTCCTCCTCCTTCTCCTCCTCCTTCTCCTCCTCCTCCTCCTCCTCTTCCTCCTCCTCCTCCTCCTCCTCCTCCTCCTCCGTCTGAACATTATGTAATTCCAATACTAGTCCATAGCATGTGTTTTGAACGGTTTCCACCTCCTCCTCCTCCTCCTCCTCCTCCTCCTCCTCCTCCTCCTCCTCCTCCTCCTCCTCCTCCTTCTCTTCTTCATCGGTTTTCCTCCATCGTCTGTGTTCCTTTCATCCTCATTCTCTTCGTTTTCTTCCTCCTCATCTTTTTTCTTCTTTCATTCGTTAATCATTTTCCTTATTACATCGTCCTATTCTCCTTCTCTTCCTCCTCCTCCTCCTCCTCCTCCTCCTCCTCCTCCTCCTCCTCCTCCTCCTCCTCCTCCTCCTTCTCTTCTTCAACTCCCTAATTTTCTTGTTTATCCTTGTTCTGATCCTCGTCTTTGTCGTCTGTATATGTGTGTGTGTGTGTGTGTGTGTGTGTGTGTGTGTGTGTGTGTGTGTGTGTTGTTGTTGTTGTTGTTGTTGTTGTTGTTGTTAATGTTGTGACAGTGTAAGTAGTAATTGTATTTTTTATATGTGTGTTAATATCATACACACACACACACACACACACCACACACACACACACACACACACACAACGTGAAACTTTTACATCCGGTTCTCCCCCCATTGTGTCTCCCTATTCTCTCCCTTCTCCCCTTTCGCCTCCCCCACTCTATTCCCCGTCACCGTCTCTATTTCCCTTCCTCCCCTGTGCCTCCCACCTTCCCTCCTCCCTCTATCCTGTCACCTTCTCTCCCTCCCTCCCGCTTCTTACCTTCTTGTTCCCCTCTCCCCCCCTTTCTCCCTGTCCCCTTTCCTTCCTCCCCCTCGTGTTCCCCTCTACCTTCCTTTCCTCTCCCTCCCTTTATTTCGACCTTCGTCACTTCCTCTCCCTCCTCCTCTATTCCTTCCTCCCTCTTCCTGTATCCTTTCATCCGTTCACTGTAATACACACTCCGTCTCACTTCCTCCTCCCCTCTACTCACTCCTAATGGCGGGAAAATGGCGCGAAGAGCTGCGACACGGTGCCGAGTGAAAAGAAATAATAAAATAGAGAGAACCTGGTTGCTTTCGTGGAGCGTTTCTGTAAATAGTTCTCCGTGCGTGGCTCTATTTTTTTGTCTCGTGCTCCAAGCAGCGACTGGAAAAAAAAAAGGGAAAAAATAGTGTAAAGAAAATGTTTGTTTCCATTGACCGAATTTCGAAAGTGGAGGAGTTTATTTTGGCTTTTTTTTCATTGTTGTTGGTGTTGCGTTGTTTTTTTCTTTTCTTTTCTTTTCTTTTGGAGCTAAGTGCTGGTTTGTTTGTACATTTTGTGGTGGTGGTAGTATTGCAAGTGACAGTGGCAGTAATTGGGTGTCGGGTGGACGAGTGAGTGATCAGACCTCGAACCTGATGACCTCAGTGACCCTCAATGTTTGAGTTCTGCTGGATGCTGGTCATTCTATCACAGCCACCAAAAACACTGTCACTACCACCGACAATAAAAACGACAATTTCTGCGTGTTTATATCACTGCTGGTTGAACTACTACTATTATTACCACTACTGTTACTATAACAACAACAACAACAACTACAAAAACAACAATAATAACAGCAACAACGAACAACAACAACAACAACTACTACTACTACTACTACTACTACTACTACTACTACTACTACTACTACTACTACTACTACTACTACTACTACTACTACTACTACTACCACCACCACCACCACCACCACCACTACTACCATCATCACCGCCATAACAACAACTACCACTATCACTGCTAAACTACAAAAAACAGCAAATCCGTACACGTGCAGCTATCACAACCACTCACCACCACTTCCCAATAACAAAAGACAACAAAGCCCACACGTATAATGCGCTAATGACCCAAACAAAAGGTGCACGTCAACCCTCGTTCATAAAAAAGCCCCCGTTTGAAGTTCTGTTCCCCGGATGCTGAGCCAATAGTGACACGTGACCCTCAGCATCGCACCTGAGAACCTGAAACCTGAGGACACCACCTGCTCGCTGCTCGCTGCCTTTGCTCTCTACTACTGTATCCTGAAACAACTCTGCCAGTACCTCCACTATATTCAAAGGCTCTACTTGATGTTACACTGGTTTTTTAAGAGTGTTTTTATAGTTCTAGTAATAGGTGAACAAGATTTCTACATTATTAAAACACTTTTAATAACCCCGACTAATATTTTTTGTGGCCTTTGAAAACAGTCGTGGTGAGATGGTAAACCGTTTGTAAATGGGAGTTTATAATACGTTACGCGAGTTTCTAAGGGTTTTTTTTATGATTCTAGTGACAGATTAACAAGATTTCTACATTACTAACAGGAAAAAGATTCTAAATAACCCGTTTGATCATCTCCGTAGCCTTTCAAAGTACTAGTAGTGAGAGAGCAAAGCGTTTCAGAATAAAGGATACATTTCGTCGTCTTGTATCGTTCGTTTTACATTATCTAGTCGGGTTTTCAAGGGTGATTTCACGACTCTTATGATAATTAACATAAGTAAAGTAATAAAGGAAGCGACAGGTCTGCAAGTGGCATTACCTGTATGAATTATACCCAGTAGTTTAGTAAGGACTCTGCATCACCACTGGGAAGAAACATCCACGAACACAAGACCTTTGAAATTAGGGCGTTTAGAAAAATGGGGCTTACTCCTCTTCATTTCTTCATAGTTATTTATTTTTTTCTGATCAGTGTATGACGTAAATACGAAGAGCGCTGTCTATTTTCGTTCCTGAATTGTGAACTTTTCTTCTTGTTGTGTCTTGTATTTTGTTTCTTACTTGCGCTGTTGTTCATCTTTTTTTTCTTATTTTTCGTTTCTTTTCTGATGTTTTAGTTTGTTCCTGGTTAATTCTTCTTCTTCTTCTTCTTCTTCTTCTTCTTCTTCTTCTTCTTCTTCTTCTTCTTCTTCTTCTTCTTCTTCTTCTTCATCATCCTTTCCTCCTCCTTCTCTTTCCTTATCTTCGTTCTTGGAATTCTCATCATTTAACTCTTCTTCCCTCTCCCCTCTCACCCTCCTTTAATTTTTCTTCTTGCTTACCCTCCTGCTCGTCGTCCGCCTCGCCCTCGCCGATCCAGTATTCAGTGTTTGCTTAATTTTTTATTCAGTAATTTCATCCTCCCGCTGCACTTTGTCATATTCTCTTGTCATCGTTTAAAAATGCTTCAGCAACTCCTCCTCCTCCTCCTCCTCCTCCTCCTTATCCTCTCTTCCTGCTCTCTCCTTTCCTCTCCTCTCTTGTCTCTCACTACTCCTCTCTCTCCTCTCTTTCTCCTCCTTCATTTACTTTGAGTCGCTTTCTTTTTCTCTTCCTTCTTTTCTTCCCACTCGTTTTCCCTGCCTCGCCTCTTGCCCTCTTCCTCTCCTTTTCTCTTCTCTCTTGTCTTTGTCTCCTCTTCTTTCAATCACTTTAACTTACTTTAACTTTCCGTTCTTCTTCTCCCCTTTATTTTCCCACCTTCGTTTCCTATCTCTCTCCTCCTCCTCCTCCTCCTCCTCCTCCTCCTCCTCCTTCACCTTCTCCTCTTTTCTCCTCACACTTATCTCTGTTTCTTCTTTCAATCACCCTGAGTTGCTTTCATTTTCCCTTCTTCTCCTCCCTTCATTTTCCCTCCTTTATCTCCCTTTCTCCTCCTCCTCCTCCTCCTCCTCCTCACTTGGAGCTACGAGGAGGCATATATGAGGAGGAAAACCCAGAATGGCGGGATTATACAGAAGGAAATTGACTCTCTATCTTGCTGTGAATTTTATCCTGGCGATTCCGGAAAGAAGACATGGTCATAACAGCCAGGCGAGGAGGCCGAGAGAGAGAGAGAGAGAGAGAGAGAGAGAGAGAGAGAGAGAGAGAGAGAGAGAGAGAGAGAGAGAGAGAGAGCCTGCTTGTTAGCTTTGAATTCATTGTCTGCTTCTCTCTTTCTCTCTCTCTCTCTCTCTCTCTCTCTCTCTCTCTCTCTCTCTCTCTCTCTCTCTCTCTCTCTCTCTCTCTGTGTGTGTGTGTTTGTGTGTCTTTCTTTGGCTCCTTACACCCACTGGCATGAGTAACGTTTTGTATTGCTATAACAGTAAGCAGGAGAATCGTAAGGCACACCCACACTCCTCCTCCAGCTGTTCCCTCACTTTTTTCACCCTTTTTTGTAGTCCGTCTCTCGTTTATTATTTTCTCTCATCCTAACCCCAGGCGCTCACCTCCCACTACCTACGTGCTCTCCCTCTTTCTCTCTCTCTCTCTCTCTCTCTCTCTCTCTCTCTCTCTCTCTCTCTCTCTCTCTCTCTCTCTCTCTCTCTCTCCTCATCATACATTCCAACTGGCTCACATTTCTCTCCATCCTCCAAACGCACTTGCTCCCTGCCATTTGAGGCTTTTCTTTCTCTCTCTCTCTCTCTCTCTCTCTCTCTCTCTCTCTCTCTCTCTCTCTCTCTCTCTCTCTCTCTCTCTCTCGCTCTCTCTCTCTCTCTCTCTCCACCTTTTCCTTTATTTTTTTTTTGTCTGCTCTTCCTTCTCTTTCCCTCCTGGAGTCTGTTTTCTTTATTGTCCTTTTTTTTGTGTTCCATTCGATTTTCCTTTTCTTCTTGTGTTTATTTTGTCATTTTTGGTATTTTCTTAATCTCTCTTCTCCTTTTTTTTTGGTTTTCTTTTTGTTTCCTCCATTTCTCTTTTCTCTTCCTCCCCAAAGTCGTTTCTTTCACTCCCTTACTCTGCATTCTGTCTCTCTTCCCTTTCCTTTCCTTCCTGTCTTTCTTTCTTTCTTTCCTTCAATCCATTTTTACTCTCCCTTATTTCCTCTCCCTTCCCTCTCCTTACCAAGTTTTTATTTCCTCCCGCCCCATCCTTTTCCCTTCCCCTTCCCACATCGGCCTCCTATTTCTTTCCTTAATCTCTTCCCTTTATAGTCCCTCCTTTCTTCCTTCCCATTTCTTTAACTCCTCTTGGTCCAGTCTGTTTTCCTCCTCTCGTCCCATTTTTTTTCTTTTCTTTTCTATCGTTATCTTTGTCTTTCTATTCTCAATTAATTTTCCTTACCTTCCCCTCTTTTCTTTTGCTTTCCTTTCTTCTCTTGTTTTTCCTTTTTTTCCTTTTTCTCTTTCTTCTCTTTCTCCTCCCCAATTATTTTTTTATTTTCCCTGCCTTCCTAATTATTTCATCGGAACATGATAGCATAAGAAAAAACAAGGAAAGTTATGAGAAGCTTTCAAGGCCTACACGTGGCAATCCCTTTACAAAACATGCCTACCTGTTTCCGCTTCCAATCCTCATCCATAAATTTTTTTAATCTTCTTTTAAAACTCCATATTGACTCAGCATTAAAAAAAAAACTGATTACTGAGATTATTCCTCCCAGCTTTTCCTTTTGCCCCGTTCCTTCCCACACATACAAACGATCCCTTCCAACACACAACCGTTGCCTTACCTTCATAGTCCCCGTAGGCGTGAACAATTAGGAGAGTCCCTTGGAGCAGCATGAGAAGGCGGGGGAGATGTGAGAGGTAGGGAGGGAAGAACAGAGCCAGGGATCCTCTCACTCCTAGTCCCCCTCCGCCTCCTCCGCCGCCTCCTGCTCCTCTTCTTCTTCCTCTCTCGACTCCCGGTTCCAGTCGCTGCATTCTTCCTCGTCAAATGTTTACGTGTGTGTTTGCGTGTCCGTGTGTGTGTGTGTGTGTGTGTGTGTGTGTGTGTGTGTGTGTGTTTGTTAGGTATAGGAAGTGAGTGAGATAAAGAGAGCAATTGAGATAGGGTGCTTTGCCGCTCCACTCACCTAATCTCTTTCTCTCTCTCTCTCTCTCTCTCTCTCTCTCTCTCTCTCTCTCTCTCTCTCTCTCTCTCTCTCTCTCTCTCTCTCTCTCTCTCTCTCTCTCTTCCTCTCTCTCTCACTCACTTTGCCGCGGTCTATTTATCTCGGGTTTGCGCTTTCGCCAACTTGTTTGTGTGTCTTTTTTTATTTTCTCTCTCTTCACCCTTTTTACCCTTTTCTAGTTTTCAAAGTCCTAAATAGCTTTCTTTCTTGTGCTTGTTTCTCTTTCACTTTGCTGTCACTTTGTCGACGGCCTCTTCATGCTCTTGTGAGGCCAACGTCCCTGCCTGCCTATCCTCGCTTGGCTTGGCTTGGCTTGGTTGTGCTCGTGAAAGGTTGCAGTCGATATTGATCCCTGGTTAGCACTCGAAAAAGCATCCGAAGGTCATCAATTTTCTACTCTCTCACTCTCTCTCTCTCTCTCTCTCTCTCTCTCTCTCTCTCTCTCTCTCTCTCTCTCTCTCTCTCTCTCTCTGTGCCCTTGGTTTTTTTCTCCTTCACTTCCAAGCAAACTTTTGGCACACTTTTTTTTCTCTCTCACTCTCCTCTCCTCCTCCTCCTCTGTGTCTTTCTCTCACCAGATTAAGTGGATCTTTAGTGAAGCTTTATCTTCTAGTTTAGTTTCTTTTTGTTTTCTGTCTTTTTTCTTTCTTACTCGTTGATATTTTTGTGTTAAAGAGAGATGGGTTGATTTTACTTGGCTCTCTTTTTTTTATCTGCGTCTCTTTTGTGTTGTGTCTTTCAGTTGATGTCACCGGCACGTCTTCTTTCAAAGTTCATTTCTCGCACGTCTCTCTTTCGTCCAACTAACAATAGGGCGCAAGGAAAGGTCGGAACTGACTCTCTCTCTCTCTCTCTCTCTCTCTCTCTCTCTCTCTCTCTCTCTCTCTCTCTCTCTCTCTCTCTCTCTCTCTCGTGTCTTATCTGCCAAAAGTGCTTCCAGGTATAATTTTCTTTTTTTAACTCTCTCTCTCTCTCTCTCTCTCTCTCTCTCTCTCTCTCTCTCTCTCTCTCTCTCTCTCTCTCTCTCTCTCTCTCTCTCTCTCTCTCTCTCTCTCTCTCTCTCTCTCAATCACTGTATTTCTGTCAGTCTCTTTTTTTTATTTCTTTTCTTGTATTTATTAATTTATTTTTCGTTACTTCTCTATTTCGCGACAAGGTGTTTGGGTCGTGTAGGTCATTTTCGCTCACTTCTCACTCACTCTTCCTCCAGCGCCATTATTTTCATCTTTTCCTGGAAGCGAAGAAGACAAGTTGCTTAGTTCCTCGTTTGGTGCTCTGTGTGTGTCTATATACAAGCATTTTTTTATGAGAAATGTGGCGTTAATTAGCTGTTTGAACGTTTCTCTCTCTCTCTCTCTCTCTCTCTCTCTCTCTCTCTCTCTCTCTCTCTCTCTCTCTCTCTCTCTCTCTCTCTCTCTCTCTCTCTCTCTCTCTCTCTCTCTGTCTGTCTCATTTCCTTTCTTTCTCTTGATTCGTCTGCTTGTTTGTGTCTGTCTGTCTACGTGTCTGGCTTTCTGTCTGTCTATATTTGTCTTTCGCTATTTTTGTCGTATAATTGTCTGTGTTGTGTTCTCTTGTGTTGTGTGTGTGTGTGTGTATGTGTGTGTGTGTGTGTGTGTGTGTCTATATGTTCCCTGTTCCACTGTTCCTTCCTTCAGTCAATCTGTCTGTCTGTCTGTATTCTGTCAGTCTCTCTCTCTCTCTCTCTCTCTCTCTCTCTCTCTCTCTCTCTCTCTCTCTCTCTCTCTCTCTCTCTCTCTCTCTCTCAGCTGCTGGCATTTTTTGTAACATTTTTTTCCTCTGTCACATAATTTTCTTCTGTAAACTCTACCACTATTTCTGCTTACCGCCTGTACTACTCTATATACGCCCTTGTTTGCTTTGTACATTCCAGGCCGCTAGTTTGGTGGTGTTTCGGTGAGTTTTTTTATTTATCTATGTATTTTTTATTTTTTTATCTACACGGAGCGAGCTGCACATTTCTGTCACACGTAAATATAAGAATACTGCCTCAGTCACATCCATTACGCGCTATACACACCTGGGTACAGTACTAACGGCATACAGTCTTTGTTGCTTCACACACACACACACACACACACACACACACACACACACACACACACACACACACACACACACACACACACACACACACACACACACACACACACACACACACACACACGAAGGGTTGCTATAAAACAAAAATAGCATAATTATGTAGTTGTAGAGAGAGAGAGAGAGAGAGAGAGAGAGAGAGAGAGAGAGAGAGAGAGAGAGAGAGAGAGAGAGAGAGAGAGACAAAGAGAAAGGCACAGAAGTAAATGAAAAAAATATTTTAAAACACACCACCAAGTTGTTTTTGTAACCTATTATTATTTTTGCGATTATCTCTCTATTTTTTTACTTCTTGTTGTGTTTAAGTTTACGAGGACGCTCTGTTATCATACATTTTCCTTTCTTATACTTTATTCTCGTGTTCACTTATTCGCGTCACGTATTCCGCAAAGTTATGTCACGTTCACCTGTTGTTTGTGGAATTGTTGCAAATGTGGAGCCAAGAGGAAGAAAGAAGAGGAAACGTAAATGAAGAGGAATGGAAGACAGGAAGGAAAAAAAGGAAAAAAATAAATGAATAAGATAAAAAGAAGAGGAAAATGAATGAAGATGTGGATAAGAGAAGGTTTAAAGCCAAAGGGAAAGAAAGAAAAACAGGAGACTTAAATAAAGAGGAAAGGAGGGAAGAAAGAAAGAAAAGGAGAATAAATAAATGAAGGGGATAAGGAAAAAGTACAAGTAAATAAAGAAAAGATGTGGATAAGAGGAAACGTGACTAAAGAGGCATGAAAGAAAGAAGAGGAGATTTAAATGAAGAGGAAAGAAAGAAAGAAAAGAACAATGAATAAATTAAAAGAATATAAGAAAGAAAAGGAAAAGGAAATCAAACAAAAGATGCGAAAAAAAGGAGAATAAAATGAAGATGAAAGAAAGAAAGGAAAAATAAACAGATAAAGAGATGAGAATGAAGCGAAAAAGAAAAGAAAATGAGTAAGAGAAAAAAATGTAAGTGAAGGTAAGACATTAGTAAGAAAACGTGCAAATGAAAATGAAAGAAAGATAAGGAAAAAGAAAAAAAGAAAAAAATAAAGTACTTGATACTAAGCAAATGAAGAGAAAAAAAGAATCAACTAAAAAGGATAAATGAAAGTAAAAGGAGGAAGAAGAAACGTATATAAATGAATCGAAGACTTGAACAAGAGGAAGCAAATGAAGACAAAGAAAGAAAAGTAAAAATAATTTAAGAGAAAGGTAAGATGAGAAGAAGTAAATAGAAAAGAAGAAAGAACAGCAAAAACAAATGAAGGAAAGACATGAATACATCGTTGAATTCAATAAACGAAACACAAGAAAATAATAAAAAAAAAAACAAGTGAAGATAATAACAAAATATTGATATAAGATGATTGAGTTTGGAGAGAAAATATTTATGTCCCGGAAATGATATTGAGAGAGAGAGAGAGAGAGAGAGAGAGAGAGGGGGAGGGAGGAATATCCCTGCTGCTCTGTTAGTAGAATTGTTTAAAAAAAGTTACAATCAAGGAGCTTTTGAGGTGATAACAGGTACCAATTGTCCATTCACGTGTCAGTGTATGGAAATGTATGAGAGAGAGAGAGAGAGAGAGAGAGAGAGAGAGAGAGAGAGAGAGAGAGAGAGAGAGAGAGAGAGAGAGAGAGAGTATAAAGAGAGGAGAATATAAAGATTTTGAACTCTATATAAACTTAGTCTTGGATTACTTAAACAAGATTACTTTCCTGTGACAGAATCGTACAGATAAAGAGAAGATAATCTGTCTGTCCGTCTGTATCTAAAAGGGAATGATAGTGAAAATATGTAGGCATGTTTTATACCCTTAGCAGAACTGTCATGTGCACTCTTGATGGCTTTTTTGCATTTTCCCTTATTTTCTCATGTTTATGCTCCTATCTCCATGTCAAGGAAGCAAATCGTGTCAGCTGCAGTTATTGTGGAGTTAGAGGAGAGTAACTTAGCAAACCCCACATTCTAACTTGTGATATTATAACGTAGCTGTTTTTACCTGTAATTCTGCAAAGTATCATTAAATTCTCGATTAGTTCTTCCTCTAAGGCGACGTTTCTCTAAGAATTTTCTCTGAGTCACTCCAGGATTGATTAGCAGACGCAGAAATCACCTTTGTGGCTCTGAGATGAAAGGAACCCAATCCCAAAATATTACGTGTAATCTGCGGAGACTAATTGTTTGTGTTCCGTATAGCAAAGCTGAGACTGACTTTGCTTACCGTGAGATTGTGTGTTTGTATGTGGCCGTGGCTGTATGTTGCCTTAATGAATGAAGGTTGGAAATTGAGTAATAATTTTGTGGTTTTCGTAATGAGAGAGAGAGAGAGAGAGAGAGAGAGAGAGAGAGAGAGAGAGAGAGAGAGAGAGAGAGAGAGAGAGAGGAGAGCACTCTCACTCTACCGAACAGACTTTATGGGGGTTTCGTGACGACCTCAGCTTAAAGTCAGATACACTCACGCACACACTTCGTCTCATACACACACACACACACACACACACACACACACACACACACACACACACACACACACACACACACACACACACACACACACACACACACACACACACACACTCTCTCTCTCTCTCTCTCTCTCTCTCTCTCTCTCTCTCTCTCTCTCTCTCTCTCTCTCTCTCTCTTTCTCTCTGTCTCTAGTGCGAATATACACGTATATTTTGGGTTCGTCAAGTGAATTTTCTCAAGGAATGAAAATTTGCAGCAGAAAGCGACGAGCGCAGGAGCAGGAATAAAAATACACACGAGCGTTTGCGATGAAAGGAAAATGAAAACGAAAGTAAATAACGAGAAATAATAATAGTTCGCGCATCGCTGGCCACTTGAGAGAGAGAGAGAGAGAGAGAGAGAGAGAGAGAGAGAGAGAGAGAGAGAGAGAGAGAGAGAGAGAGAGGTGGCGCTCCCAAGAAGGGTGTGAATAGATGCATTTCATCCGCGTTGTGAATGAAATGAAAAATAAGGGCGAAGTCTGAGAGAAGTTTTCGTCTGCCGTCACTCACTGCCGCCACGCGTACAAATAGCCATCACTCCTCCTCCTCCTCCTCCTCCTCCTCTTCCCAGAAAAAGTAAAAAAGCGTTCATTTGTTTGTTCACTGATCCCGCCGTAAACATTTGTCATCGTTCATCATTTGTTTTTCTCCTGCATTCGTGAGTTATGTTATTTACTCGTTACGGTTTTTATTTAGCGTTGATACAAATTCTCCTATGGATATATGGAGATGGAGGAGCTGGAGGAGGAGAAGGAAGAGGAAGAAGAGGAGGAGAACGGGAGGAAACAGAAGGAAGAGGGGGTTGAAGATGAGGAGCAAGAGGAGGAGGAGGAGAGAGGGAAAAGTGGTGTTGAAGGAGGAAGATTTAAATTGAAGGTAAGAAGAGAAGGTATTAGGCAAAATGAACTGCTGAAAAGCGATTACCTGAAGTAGTAGTAGTAGTAGTAGTAGTAGTAGTGGTAGTAGTAGTAGTAGTAGTAGTAGTAGTAGTAGTAGTAGTAGTAGTAGTAGTAGTAACAGCAGCATTTAAATGAAGACTAGGTGTAGGAAGATGAGTAATGAGATATTGAACATTATATACGTACCTACCATTACTGATAATCATATAACTAGATTTCCTCCTTAAGAACAAATAGAAGGAGAAAAAAATAGAAAGAGAACAGGACATACAATTAAAACTGGAAACACGAAAGAAATATGCAGAAGAGAGAAAGGGAAATAGAAGAAGGAAAAGAGGAAAAAACAAATAAGATGCACAGTTAAGAGAGGAAAAGTAAAAGGGTGAAAAGGAGGAGAAATTTTTCATTGGTCTTGCGTGGGTGGCTGTTCTGTCAAGTATATGAGTGACGGTCTTTCAGAGGAACGCAATAAATGTGCCGTTCACTGGAGGGGGTTGCAGCTTTCAGGGACCCTAGAAGCTGGTGGTCGTGAATTATAAGACTGCAGACTTGTGCATTTCTTTTTTCCTACCGTAATGCAATGATAGTAACTCTCTCTCTCTCTCTCTCTCTCTCTCTCTCTCTCTCTCTCTCTCTCTCTCTCTCTCTCTCTCTCGACCTTTATAATTCAGAAAAGATTGATTTTTGCTATTTTCTCATGCTGCAACACCTTTTTCTTTCATTTTTTTCTCTTTTTGCATGAGTAAGAAATGACGAGAAAGCGACGGATGAATGCTTGTGAAACTCTTAGATGCGCACACACACACACACACACACACACACACACACACACACACACACACACACACACACACACACACACACACACACACACACACACACACACACACACACACACACGCAGTCTCACCTAGCGCACCTGGTTGAGTTGTCTCACTTGCGTCATAAATCACATACGTCAACAAGACCGAGGAGGGGAAAAAATTAATCACCTGGAGCGACGCGATACTTAAAGGACACAAGGCGCTCATCTAACACACATTTTTTTTTCCGTTCTTCTATTTCATTCCACCTTCTCCTCCTCCCCCTCCTCGTCAAGCCAACATTACTAGCTTACTTCTACCTTACGATTGTCTTTGTTGCGTTAAGCTTGCCAGCAGCTGAGATGGAGATGCAGAGAGACAGAGAGAACTCAGTGTAGTAGCAGAGTAGATGTTCCTTCCTCACGGACTCACACTAAAAGACTCGGACTTGTGTTTTCTCAAGCTCCACACGGGAAAGTAAACAAGCGAGCTCTCGACTCACACGTTCCCCCGCTCTTCAAAAATTAATACATCTCCACTGCTCAAAAGAGTGCCGAGTTCCAAACAGCATACCGTGAGCTCACTGTACATCCTGACGCCACGCTATGCACCCCCATCGCTGCCTCCGAAGTGACTGGACGGGGAGAAGAGAGGGCGGCGCGAGCTTCGAGTCGAGGCAGGTAAGAGAGGCGGGGCGGGAGGGCGCGTGTCCGTGTGTTAGGCGGAGCGACAGGTGAGGGCAACGCCGAGGCGGGTGTGGCGCGGAGCGGACGGCCAGGCATCGACTGGTAGGGTGGCCGGAGGCAGGGCACCAGCACACTTCCTCCTGCACCACCTCCACCCCTGCCACCACCCCTACTGCCTCCACTGCCTCCACCATCACTAGCACCACTACCACGCATCTCGCCCCACTCCGCCCCACCTCGCCTAACGCACCCCTCACCTGCCCGCCCGCACCTCAGCCACACCCCATGCCGCCTCCCTGCTCTCCTCGCCTCGCCTCTCTGCTTCTGCCCCTCCTCTCTCGTCTCCCTCACTCACCCACTCACTCTTCCTCCTTCTCCCACTACCTCTCCTCCTCTTCCTCCTCCTCCTCCTCCTCCATCATCAACACTACGCTGCACATACTCCGCTGTCGTCTCCCAGTTTCTTGTTTCTTTTTGAGTCGCTGTTTTGCGCGTCTCTGTCTCTGTTAATATCTCCGGTTGTAATTCTCTCTCTCTCTCTCTCTCTCTCTCTCTCTCTCTCTCTCTCTCTCTCTCTCTCTCTCTCTCTCTCTCT
>NC_087192.1:7027500-7057500 GCF_035594125.1 Scylla paramamosain
TTTACGATGTTGCATTCTGCTTGAGCGAATGTGTTGTGTTCTATCGGTAACTTAAATGTGTTGCACTTTACGAATGACTTAAACTTGTACCACACCAATTCCTGATCGAAGCATTTTACTTTATTCACAATGTTTGCGCGAAAGTGTATTGTGTTATCGGTAACTTGAACTGCATTTATATTTGATACCCACACACAGTATTTTAATATTTTATCGGCGAGTCACAGACCAGCACGTTACGCTCGTTTTCTTAGATAAGAATGATGCGATCCAAGCCAACACATTTTTATTTACATTTCAGAGCGGTTAATCTTGCATTATCGTCTTTACTTATTGGTGTATTCATCTCTCTCTCTCTCTCTCTCTCTCTCTCTCTCTCTCTCTCTCTCTCTCTCTCTCTCTCTCTCTCTCTCTCTCTTATTTCCTTGATTTCTGAAGGAGGTGATGCAAATTGCATTTGTTTTTATTTGCTTAGAACAAGAAGACTCACAGTTTTCATAATACTTTCAGCGGAAGATGAAATTCTTTTTATTCGTATCACGAGAAAATATCTCTGCAGATTTCTTGTTGAGTAATATTCGCAGGAAGACAATACGTTCACTTATTTGCCGTCTAACTAGAAACAGGCTTCCTAGTGTTGGTTTACATGCATTTGTCTAGATTTCCACTACTGAAAAGCCTAAATCCAGACAGAGGCAGGTGACAGCAGTAGCGTCCTTGGGAACACTAAAGCTACACCCACCGCCGGAGGAGCGACCCTCAAATCTCAGTGTCTTTGCAGTGCGTGAGTTGCCAAGTGGCTGGGAAGGTGCTTCACACGTTCCACGTACCTTGAGTACACGCCCTCTGTTACTCCCTCACATCCTCCTTTCTTCCCTCTCCTCCCCGTTCTTTCTCACCTCCATTCATTTACCTTGCCCCCCTTTACTGCTTGTGCCTCCCCGTCTTCCTCCTCCTCCTCCTCCTCCTCCTCCTCCTCCTCCTCCTCCTCCTTGCTTGCCGCTCCTTCTCTTGACACTGCGCTGAACACACAAAAAAGTTACGTGTCCCGAGATGCACTTGTAGTTGCTCGTGGCGGTGAATGGCTCCTTCCCTTGGTGTCGCGGATAAATAGAAGCTGCACGCGTTTTCCACTCCTTGTACACTCACCTTCTCCTCCTCTTCCTCCTCGTCTTGCCCCTCCTCTTCCTCTTTCTCTTGTGTCTTCTTTTCCTTCTCCTGCTCCTTTTTACTCTTACTTTTTTTTTTTTATCCTCTTTCGTGTTCCTCCTTTAACTCGTTTTCGTCTTACTCTTTTTCATCCTCTTTTTCGCTCTCTTCCTCTTCTTCCGCTTGCTGCTGCTTCTCCTGATCTTCCTTCCGTTCGCTCTCCTTTTCATGTTTCTCCTTATCTCGTTTCGTCTTCCTTTTTTTTTTACCTTTTTCTTGTTCTTCTTGTCGCCTCCATCTGGTCCTCTTCCTTCTCTTTTTGGTGTGTTCATCCTTTACCTCTTTTTCGTCTTTGTTTCTCACCTCCTCCTCCTCCTTCTAGTCCTTGTCCTCCTCTACATCCACCTCCCTCTCTTCCTCCTCCTCCTCTTCCTCCTTTTGTTCGTGGTGATGTCTTTTTTCTTGTTTTTTTCTTTTATTTATTGTCCCACTCATCCTGCTTGTTCGTATTCATCCAGTCATGTGGACAAAAAATGAAAGAAGAAAATTGGCAATCTTATCAAGAAGGGAAAAGAAAGAAAATACCGAAAAGGATAGATGTAACACGGAAAAAAAGGTGAAAATTCCTCGACATTCATTCATTTTCCATTCAGGGAAGTGGCGTCACAGAATGAAGACTGCTAGCCACGTATTTTCATTTTTTTTTCTGTTATTTTGACAAGTGAGTGAAAGAAGCTATCCTTGCTGAGGCGTCACATCACCTGACTTGTGCTTATCTCCTCCTCCTCCTCCTCCTCCTCCTCCTCCTCCAGACAGCCGAGTACGCACCTCATAATCTGTTACTGTTTGGTCTTCATTTTGTATATTCCTTTGTATATTCTTCCTCATCCCAATCCTTTTCTCTTTTGGTGTCCTGTCTCTTTATCCTATAGCTAGTTACAAGTAGTTACCGAACAGCTTTACAAGGCCCTGAAGTTCTTCTTCCTCCTCCTCCTCCTCCTCGTCCTCCTCGTCCTCCTGCGCTTCCAAGATTTCCTTAAAGAATGGTTCTCCTCCTATCCACGATTGCAGGTGATAGTGGGCAGGGAGGAGCCTTCGATTTTACAAACCTATGTGACCCTGGCGTTTATCACTAACAGGCTTGAAAGAGCCAATAAATTTGCTTGTTCTTCCTTTGTGTTCCTCCTTCGGGTGAAATATGATAGTTATTGCAGAACAGTCAGTCAGTCAATCAAGCTCCTACTCATCATCGTCATCATCATCCTCTCTCCTCCTCCTCCTCCTCCTCCTCCTCCTCCTCCTCCTCCTCCGTCTCCTCCACTTCACCCTCCTCCGCATTCGTCGAAGCAAAAAAATGATCGGATAATGGACGAATTACGTGGAAAACGAACTTGTAACGGAAAAAAAGAAACAATTGAGCATCGCATCAAGTGGTTGGGTTGTCAAGGTAATTACTTTTCCAGGAACAGCGAATGTTTCACGATGATTGAAGTCTTGGAATGAAGCAAAACAGGCGGGGATCTATATTTCTTACGCCTACTGATAAACTGTGTCTCTTTTAGTCTCTCTCTCTCTCTCTCTCTCTCTCTCTCTCTCTCTCTCTCTCTCTCTCTCTCTCTCTCTCTCTCTCTCTCATATTAAGTCCACAATCCTCAGTTTCTTTTTTTTTATTTTTATTTTTTTTCGGTTTTGTTTCTGCTTCCAGTTATTTTTGCTTTGTCAGCCAAATTTTCTGTCCTCTGATGGACGAATCGTGACGGACGCAACTACTGAAATTTGTAAACAAGTTGACGATTTCCCGAGGTAATTGTTTCCGTCAGTCATTCAGTCAGTCATCCAGTCACTCTGTTGGTTCCCCGGCAAGTTGATACTGAAATGTTTGTTAATACACTTAGAAGAGCGCTTAACAAATTTTAGACTCTCTCTCTCTCTCTCTCTCTCTCTCTCTCTCTCTCTCTCTCTCTCTCTCTCTCTCTCTCTCTCTCTCTCTCGTTTAGTTTGATTTATTTACTTATGTTTGTGTGTATTTCACATATATCATCTCTGTAATCTTCGATAAAACTATGTGTGTGTGTGTGTGTGTGTGTGTGTGTGTGTGTGTGTGTGTGTGTGTGTGTGTGTGTGTGTGTGTATGTGTGTGTGTGTGTGTTTATGTGTGACGCTCCAAGACTTAACACAAGGTCAGCTATTCACCGTCAGCAATTTCTTCTCTTCCTCCTCCTCCTCCTCCTCCTCCTCCTCCTCCTCCTCTTTCTCGTCTTTTCCACCTTCAATTGGATTGCCGTGGGCTTTCTCCTCTTAGTGTACGTAGGTGGAGAGAGAGAGAGAGAGAGAGAGAGAGAGAGAGAGAGAGAGAGAGAGAGAGAGAGAGAGAGAGAGAGAGAGAGAGAGAGGTAAAAACTGCAGAGAAACGGGTGCTAAAACGCTTTGGAGAACTTGAAAGTGTGTGTGTGTGTGTGTGTGTGTGTGTGTGTGTGTGTTTGTTTGTGAAGTTGCAGAAAAAGGGGCAGAAAAAAATGGCTGCTTGGTTGTGCAGGAAAGGTTTTAAAGAGGTAGGCGAGCGAACGAGGACTGTTGGAAGGGGTGTGTGGGGGGGGCAGGTGGTGGCAGGTGTGCTGGGAAGGTTTGATCGTAACGCCTCAGGTAAGACTTTCAGGAAGGACTTGAAAGAGTTGCAGTTCACCATACTGACTGTTTTATCTGTTACCAATATCACGTGAAGATCTGACACACTGACTTGACATGGTAAACATACACTCCTCCCTATCTATTCATCTATTTAGTTATAAATCACTCGATCTTTATATGTTTATCCAGTATCATTTATCTATATGCATATCTATCTCTGTCTATCTATCCTTTCATTTACTTACCTATGTGTTCGAGAGAGGTAATCAAACCTGACAATATAATTCAACGCAAGTGATAAGTACTTTCATTCATTTTATAATTTATTACTCACTACTATTATTATTTTTTATCACATTGTCTTCCGGTTATGTATCAAAACTAAATTATTCCCTTAATTACACGAGTATGCCTTAAAATATCACACTTATGGCACTTGGAACGTCCGGAAAATCACTGGAAGGCTTTTAATTGATCTCCTGTGTACGTTATTCTCTAGTTGTGATGGTGAAGGACTGAGAGGCTCGCGTCTATTGTTGAGGGGCAGTACGACAGCAGACAGAAAGCCACCCACAGTAAGCCATCAATGTTTAGCCAGAACCAAAGCGGATGGTGTCGTGGTTTCCTCCCGCTAGAGCTGCATTTCAAATTTCCCTCTCGCTGCAGACTGCCGATTGGACTGTAGGCTCAGTGACTAGCAGGAAGGAGGCCAACTTTAAACCACATAATTTACTCTTAAGTAACTATTACTGTCTATGACTATCTTCTCTCCTGACGTTCATATTTTCCCTCCTTCATTAAATTATATCCATAATGAAAACTAAGCCTTCAGTGTCTAGAGATCCTACTATGTCTTAATACGCGCTGGCAACCCGCGCCTGACGCAAGACGGCGCGCACGACACAACTCCCCTTGTCTGCCCCCACCTCTCAACAACAGCGGACGCCACCATCCCTCTCCAAGGTCTCATAACCTTCTGGTTAGTCCTTTAGTCAGTTAAGGCTTCATGTGTTACTAAAATCCTTTTGGTAGGGTTAAGCATTTACATTTCTGTGTGTTGTTTTATGATTAAATTAAGGGCAAAAAGGAGGAATTGCTTATTTTGCTTCACAAGGAGTGTGTAGGTGTCTCCGGCACCTCCGTGGCCTGCGACTTGGCCTCCGCTTGGCCTGCGACAGCACGTTGGCGCATTCAAACTGAGAGACGCGTTGTACAGGTCTGCTTACTTTCACAAGGCAATAAAAGTGAATGTTTCGTTCTACTTAGCTTGGAGAACTGCTCTTCTATGATATATCACTTGTGATAATTGAGTCATCTAAGACAGCTTGATAGTCTGCGACTGATTTACCAACGTAAATGTTCACTTATTTACTATATTTTTAGTGGCTTATATTGTTTTGTTTATGATTTATACACAACGCCTCCCTGCAGCATGAAAAGCTTGCAAGGTAAATAATAAAGACTGAGCTGCTCATAGAAAACGTGCAGTTCCGTAGCCAGAAGGACGCGTATGTGGAAGCCAGACGCGCTGTGCCTTTTACATGCTTTTTTGCTGTTGACTTTATTGAGTTGTAATTGTGGAAATTGCGTTGTATTTTTTTTTAGTATGAGCTGTCAACAATTCCACTATGGATTAAACACAAGCAGAGTGACCTTTAGTATTAAAAAAACATTGCCTCAATTATCATCATCAGCAGCAGCAGGTGGTCCAGGTACTGTCCAGGCCTCCATTCATCCCCACAAACACTCTTCTTTGATGGCGTAATTACACACTTGTGCCGAATCTTTCCGCGGCCAATCAGGGGCAGGCAGCCTCCCCTCCAGGCGCCACACGAACATTTTCCTGCCCCACACGGAGACAGGCGGTCGTAAAGCTCACGGGAGTACAGGTAAAGAACTTTATTTCCGTTCCCGCGGCATCTGGAGGCGAAATAATTAGTTTAAAGTTTTTACACCTAGTTGTAGCATTGTTTTATTGCCGTGTTTAAGGGACGGGCGTGTGGCGCGCCTCCTGGCCCGCCCTGACGAGGCGCCTGCTGTGCCCGAGGCGGCCCTTGGGTGCTCGTAAAGTTTTAGGGGGCGGGCTTGGAAGGCTTTGCTTCACACACACACACACACACACACACATACACACACACACACACACACTTTAATAATTATGCTGTAGGCTTAAGTATTCTAAAAATCATAACTGTTACCTACCGCTATTTTCTTTATATGCATCGAGGAAGTACGCTAAATTAACAGAGAGAGAGAGAGAGAGAGAGAGAGAGAGAGAGAGAGAGAGAGAGAGAGAGAGAGAGAGAGAGAGAGAGAGCGACGTTTATTGATTTGACTAAAAGACAGACAAAACACACAAAGAAAAAGTAGACGAAAGAAGAAAAAAAGTCAAACAGACATTGGATGAGGAAATCGTATTTAAAACCAGTACGTGTGTTATCTTTGCATTTTCTCTCTCTCTCTCTCTCTCTCTCTCTCTCTCTCTCTCTCTCTCTCTCTCTCTCTCTCTCTCTCTCTCTCTCTCTCTCTCTCTCTCTCTCTGTAGGAAGAGCAGTGAACAGAAGTAACATCAAAAGATAACTTAATGTACACTACAACTTTTTAGGGGGTACTTAATTTTTTGGTGCACTTAAGGGTACAAAAAAATTGAGAGAGAGAGAGAGAGAGAGAGAGAGAGAGAGAGAGAGAGAGAGAGAGAGAGAGAGAGAGAGAGAGAGAGAGAGAGAGATTAAATAGAGGGACCGAGTGAATGAGTAAAGAAAATGTAAGGGGGAGAGAGAGAGAGAGAGAGAGAGAGAGAGAGAGAGAGAGAGAGAGAGAGAGAGAGAGAGAGAGAGAGAGAGAGAATGAAAGGATACGTTAGACATTTATTTATGTATATCCATCTGTTTTTAGCCTATCTCTCTCTCTCTCTCTCTCTCTCTCTCTCTCTCTCTCTCTCTCTCTCTCTCTCTCTCTCTCTCTCTCTCTCTCTGGAAAGGTCAGCGTTAATCCTAGGAGCATGACTACGGTGTAAAAATGTATAAATGTATAAAAAGGGAACACACTTTTAAGCAAAATTTTTATGACCACTTCTGCAATTATTCACGCCTCGCCTTTTGCTCTTTATGAAGTGTGGGATTCTGACCTTCCACTCTCCGCTCTATTTTCCCCGTATACCTCCCCCCATTTTAACTCATTCTTCTTTCCCTTTTCTTTCCCCTCCCCCCATTCTACTCTCTCCCCCTTCTCCTCTTCCCTCCCCCGCTCTCTTCCTCAAACTCCATCCTTTTCCATTACTGAGGTTTGCAAGCCACAAAAAACCACACAGTTCTGAAGAAAGAAAAGAAAGAGCGGAGTTAGGGAAGTAAAGAATGCGTATTGGTGGAGCCGAGTGGTTTGCAAAGAGAGTGTTTACGCAGAGCACTGAGAAAGAGGTGTGTGTGTGTGTGTGTATGTGTGTGTGGGTGTGTTGACAGAGAGAGAGAGAGAGAGAGAGAGAGAGAGAGAGAGAGAGAGAGAGAGAGAGAGAGAGAGAGAGAGAGAGAGAGAGAGAGAGAGAGAGAGAGAGAGAGTTCAACATCTGCACGGCTTAAGCAGACTTGAGCCCCAATCTTCTGACCCACTTTTGGATCCCTTCGAAGGCCAAAGCCAAGGTCGAGAGTATCTTCTTTCCTACTGACTGGATCCCTGGTGACCATGACCCAGTGGCTAGCCTTCGTGTCCCGCCCTTGACACTTAACCTCTGACGGATGCGATATTTTAAAACTCTCGCCTACCTTTTGGCTTCAAGGTACGCACTGCCCTTGTTCTCCTATAGCTGTTTGTAGGAGTGCCTGTATTGTGGTGCTTTGTATATTGTGCTGTCGGTTTCTCTCTCTCTTTCTTAGCTAAGCGTGTGTGTGTGTGTGTGTGTGTGTATTTAGTGTGTAGTTATTAGGGAGCTTTAAAAGATAAGACAGATTTATGTATGGATGAGGATGATAGGTAGAAATAGGTAGGTATGTTTCTAATAGGGACTGCCACGTGTAGGCCTGACAGCATCTTGCATTTTCCCGTGTTTTCCTACTTTCTTGTGTACATATTTTTGTCATCCTAATGGAAGTACGTGTCAATATTAGCATTAGTGATCTTACACCTAAAAGCATCTTACGTGTCACCAAGCCTAGAATCAGACCGTAGAGTTTCTTTACGCTGATGAACCTTCTGTTATTCCCAGTGGGTTTGTATTTAGTAAAAGAACATTATTGATCATCTCATCCATCACCCTTGCAGTGTGTCTTAGGATCAATACACACACGACAAAAAGAGCCTTAACAGTTCATAAACCCCATGCAAACACCCTTGTGCTTAGAATTCTGTACCGTAACACATCACTCCCAGCTCCACATTCTCACCTAGAGTTCCATTGATTTCGAGATCCATCCTGCAATAAATCTTCCTCCCGTTGTTTTATTTTCGCCGCCTGAAGGTGAGAGTGATTCTCAACAAGAATGCGGGGATTGACACAAAGACTGCCAGGTATCAAGTTCCATAAATGTTTAAGCTGTATATATACACCAAAGACATGCACCCCAGATATACAACAGCTGTAAACACTAAAGGATTTTAAATATTACCACGCTTTGTTAATGCTAACATGATATTTTCGACATCATTTGAGTAACTACAAAATCCATGTACTAAAAGATTTGAAATATTCACTCCTTTTGCTACCAACGTAGCAAGTGTCTTTATATTGTAGTCAGAAGTTGCACGAGGTTATTGCACTGACCGTAAGGAAAAGCTGTAGCAGTCAGAATTAAGCAAGAATGAGATGAGATCATATGCCAGATCCAAAATTAATAGTCACATTAAGTCCATGTATGATTTCCTATAGTGAGTTAAGCACCTCATCAATTGAAATCTGTGACAACAATACCGTAATATTGCACTCGTACTAGAAAAAATCATTCACACATTATTATCGTCACATTATTATTGCTGTGAGTTAGACATCTAATCAAAATTATGACGAGAGTACCGTGGTATTATACTCGGACTAAAAAAAGCATTCACATTCACCATTATCATCATTACTGCTGCGGTGGGGAGCTAAGCACCCAATCAAATCAATGGCAAGAGTACTATGGTATTATTTTCCGAGTAGAAAATCACCGGGTAGGAAGTGGCTCCTGCAGGACATCGCGCCTGTCATCTCGGGGCGGGAATCCGTGGCGCGTGTATTGGATGGGCGTGGTGATGGGCGCGGCGGGGCGTTGAATCAGCATCACATCATCATAAGCGTTGAGTGGCATCATTATTGGAAACGATGCGTTGTCATTAGCGATACGCCGGCGTGTGTGTGTGTGTGTGTGTGAGAGAGAGAGAGAGAGAGAGAGAGAGAGAGAGAGAGAGAGAGAGAGAGAGAGAGAGAGAAGATATAGACAGAGGCAGACAGACAGACAGAAAGACAAACAGGTAACCCGACAGAGGAAAGACGGGAAGCATTGAAGACTGACCATGGACAAGACAAGTGGCTTACATAACAAGAAAACGAGTAGAGACTAATTGAATCAGCTAGTTGGCGCACAGTATTAAATCGCATACTTGTTCAAAAATACGAAGGCAATCAATCAGGAGAGTCAGAAAGTTAACGAAGTCAGCATCCCTGTGACTCGCAGGTGGAGGCTTGGCCATGAGGCTTGATCTGACACTGTCAGCAGCGCAGCGAGGGGGCCATTAACACGCAGCCAGGATCCAGCGTTCTGCCTTTATTTTTTGATGGCTTGGTTAAGAATGCAACACTACTATTCTTGCTTTGTACAAATATAGTGTATCAAACTTTCATTGTATATAGTTCTTCATGCCTTTTTTAATTTGTTGGAATTATAAATATGTGCATTTTTTTTCTTTAACTCCAGATGGCGGCGTCACTACAAGAAAATGCGAGAAACTAAAAGATGTTTTCAAGTTTTCTTTCTGAAAGAGACATCGCTTGTAACGTCATACAGCGCTCCAAAAATAACGGTGGAGTTGAGAAACATCAATTTCAGTAAGCTATTTTCACTGGACAACGTTGAGCGCAGCAGGAGCGGTAGGTAGCAGTGGCCAAGCAAGTGGTTGGTGCGGAAGCGTGGCGGCGGTGACGGCACTCATGTTCAAAACTCATCGATATGCCAACACGTTTTGCATATCTTGTGGTGGCTGGGAATCAAGTCCGTGATATATTTGCTTCCGCTATGATTTCAACGTGAAGCAAAATGAGATATACTGAAATTTGATGAAAGATATGATATTGTAATTAAATCGTGTACCTGTTATCGTCGTCGTCTTTGTTGTAGGTGTTATAAATGAAACTAGGAAACCTTTGTTACTCTCGCATTACCGCAGCGCGTCTGTTGCCCAATACTTTCGCTTGGCCTTGGCCCGGGTTAAAAGTGAAAAAAAAAGACCATTTCAGTTGCAGCAAATATTCATATCGAAATTATTGTGTGCACTGCAATGCGATTAAACACATAAATGCTCTCGCCATCGTCAGTGGTGTTATGCAGCACTGGCGAAAAATTTCATCGATGCCAATTACGTAATTAAATTTATGACCAGATCTCTTGTAGTGGAGCGAACTGCGTCTGTGGTACGTGGCTGTGATGAAAACATCAGTTAATTAAATATTGTCTCATGTTCTTGTTCTTCGAAAAATGGATGTCTCCGTTGCTGGTGTGTTTGTTGACGTAACAGGAAATAGGCATGGGACGTAACCTGAGGAGTGCTGGTCTTGCATGCTGGCAGTAAGGAAGAGCTAGAAATTCTGACCTTGTGTGTGTGTAACATTGGTAGCAGTAATAGTAGTAGAAATAATATTAGTTTCTCAATACCTACACTTCAAGATGAGACGCCTCTTAAAGGAAAGTAGCTGAAACACAACGCCAAGCACATTTTCACTGAAGTAATGGAAATGCAGAAGAGATAATCTGTGTCTTTCTTCCGTCCCTCTTAGTCACCTCACACGATACACAGAAATGCAATCTGGCCATCTCTTGCCACTGAAATGCGGAGAAATGATGGTGGGGGTAGTGGTAGTAGTAGTAGGTAGTTAGTTCTTGTTTTATTGCGTTTGTTGTTCCTGTCGTGATGTAGCTTGTGGTGGTAGTAGTAGTAGTAATTGTTGTTGTTGTCATTAAAATATTCATCTGTATAATCACCACCACCACCACCACCATACAACCCCTGCACCACTACCATATCCACCACTCAATTACAACAAGCACTGTGACTAAGGCCAGGCGGGCGGGTGGGCGGGTGAGGGGCAGGGAAGCATCCAACAGCCGCTATTGGCCGCAGAGATGAAGCATAAACATTAAATTGGTGTGTAAATTGTATATACCGTGCAATGGTGGCGCGCACTGTGAGACTCATCCGCTGGGCTTTGATTGCGTGGGCCTCCGCTTACTGCTCTGGCTTCGTTATTTTTATATTATATTTCCCTCCCGTGCTAATCACCGTTATTCTGTGTTAGATTGAGAGTAACTGTATTAAACTTGCATCACAGGTTATGCCACTCTTTGTAAAAATGTATTTAGGTTAAAAAAAGAAAAAGAGAGAGAGAGAGAGGATGAGGGATGAAAAATAGAGAGAGAGAGAGAGAGAGAGAGAGAGAGAGAGAGAGAGAGAGAGAGAGAGATTATTCGTTCTAGCTTTTTTATTACCTTTGACCTGTTATAATGTTAAAAAGGCAGAGTGATCTGGCACATTTATGTCTATTATTATTATTTTATTTACTGTATTTGTAATCTTTTGTTGTTGTTGTTGTTATTACTATTATTATTATTATTATTATTATTATTAGTAGTAGTAGTAGTAGTAGTAGTATATTAATTCTTATCTATTTATTTGTTTTTGATACCATCATCATTGTGTTTGTTAGTGCTACTGCTGCTGCTGTTCCCAACGAAAACAAAAATTCATTCAGGTGAATAATTTCAACACTAACAGTAAATCCCCTCCGTTTCGTTCCGTCAGGTTTTGTAATACCAGATATTACTGGAAAAAAAAAAAAAAAAGGAAAAAGAAATGCGTTTCCAGAAAATGTCTGAATATATTTTGATGCATTTATGTCAACGGAGAGCGAATGACGTTGATAAAGATGATGATGATGATGATGATGAGGATGATGTTGATGATGATGATGGTAGTGACTGTTTTAATGATGATGACGTTGATGATAACGCAAAAAAATATCGCCAACAAAACAACAACCACAAAACAACACCACCACCAACAACAACAACAACAGCAACAACAAAAACATTCATAATAATAATAATAATAATTACAATAAATCTGATAATACAAAGACAATTCACAAAGAAAATCATTTGACATACACTAAAAATATATATATATATATATATATATATATATATATATATATATATATATATATATATATATATATATATATATATATATATATATATATATATATATATATATATATAAAGAAATAAAAGATAATAACTGTAGCTATATCAAAGAAGCAAAGTAATACTGAAATTGAGGGCAGCAGTAATAATACTACACCAAGGAAAATAGATACTGAGTTTCCTAGCTATTAAATATCACTGCGCCACTTGGTCAGCGTAAAGTCATATTCTACAAAATGTTTCATACAGAAGTTATATCCACCTAAGATAACGTCAGTTGGTAGCCTTTGCAGAGCTCTTAATGTAACCCAGTCTCTTACTATACATTTTCATTTTCATTCATTGGACTATGTTATCTTAATGCTAGAGAACTCTACCCTACTGAGTTTAATAGTGCCATATGGGATCCTTTCCTGGCTTCATTGGACTCCAGTTTGCTTAATGTTCGAGATTGATAGGTGAAGATAATGCTTGCTATCATTCAGGTATATTCTATAAGGAAAGCTGACATGTTAGGCGTGTTATATTCTTGTGATGAAAATTGAGAAGCTTCAGTTTAAGGTTCTTATTACTTGACAACGTATTAGTTGGACACACGCACACACACACACACACACACACACACACACACACACACACACACACACACACACACACACACACACACACACACACACACACACACACACACACACTACAAGCTTAAAACAGCAGAGGAAAGCGAGAGCAGTGAAACTAATCTAAAAAAAATCATATGATTTTCACTTTCGCAACGTTTTGAGCTGTTGATTCTTTGAAGACCAAGGAAAATGTATTTATGAACAATACGTCAGAACAACTTCTGTTTTCTTGTAACGCAGCTTCCTGTTTTGTTCGCCTGTTTTTTGACAAGGAACTCAAATGGCTTATACAGTTTTCAATGCAGCTTTGTGTTCTTCCTCTTGGAATTATAAACAACACACACACACACACACACACACACACACACACACACACACACACACACACACACACACACACACACACACACACACACACACACACACACACACACACACACACACACACACACACACACACACACACACACACACACACACACACACACACACACACACACACACACACACACAGAGAGAGAGAGAGAGAGAGAGAGAGAGAGAGAGAGAGAGAGAGAGAGAGAGAGAGAGAGAGAGAGAGAGAGAGAGAGGTAGGTACAGGGTACGAGAAAGATTTAGGAGTTATAGTTAGCTCTGAACTCCGTCTAGGGAAACAATGCATAGAAGCCAGAAACAAGGCAAATAGGGTACTAGGATTCATTTTTAGGAGTGTTAAAAGTAGAAGGCCGGAAGTAATATTAAAGTTATACTTGGCGCTGGTCAGACCTCATCTAGACTACGCTGTGCAGTTCTGGTCCCCACATTACAGGAAAGATATAGGTCTATTAGAATCAGTACAGAGGAGAATGACTAAAAGGATACAGGGGATGAGGAGTATTCCTTACGAAGCGAGGTTGAAGCGGTTAAATTTACATTCTCTAGAGAGACGTAGGTTAAGAGGGGACCTGATAGAAGTCTTTAAGTGGTATAAGGGTTATAACAAGGGAGATGTAAGCAAAATTCTTAGGATCAGCAACCAGGGTAGAACAAGAAATAACGGGTTCAAGCTTGAAAAATTTAGGTTTAGGAAGGAGATAGGAAAAAATTGGTTCTCGAATAGAGTGGTAGATGAGTGGAACGGACTCAGTAATCATGTAGTTAGTGCTAGGACACTAGAGAGCTTTAAGAGAAGATTAGACAAGTTTATGGATGGGGATAACAGATGGAAATAGGTAGGAGTGTTTCATACAGGGACTGCCACGTGTAAGCCTGGTCGCTTCTTGCAGCTTCCCTTATTTCTTATGTTCTTATGTTCTTATGAGAGAGAGAGAGAGAGAGAGAGAGAGAGAGAGAGAGAGAGAGAGAGAGAGAGAGAGAGAGAGATTGTGAAGGAGATAAATGGAAAGAAATTGAGAAACATATAATACGTAGTAATAGCTGATAATTTAATGAACCTTATTTCAGAATATTTTTATTTATTTTATTTATTTATTTATTATTTTCCTTACCATGCTGCAAAGGGATTATAAAAGAATCCATACAGAGGTGGCCAACTGTGACATTCCTTACAGCTCTGATTACAATAGTATGTAGGGGCAAAGAAGTTCAGTGTTTGCAGATTGAACACGTCACAACATTACCGTTTTGATGAGTTTATTCATATGTGTTTAGATTCTTCTTTGTGCGTCGTACTCATAGCTTAATGATCGCTTTGCATTTTGTAGTATAATTTCTTAGATAATGATGAACATGAATTGAAGAGCGTCACCTGTGTAATATTAGAATATTTAATCACGCAGACTTACTCACTGGTGTCATGAGTTTCATAATATTAGTGGATTTAGATGTCAACTTTCAGGTCTCAGAAGATTTCGAGAAGGTAAAATGTACAAACTTGTTACTTGTGTATTGCGTTGCGCAGCTGGAACTGATAATCAAAGGGTGGATCTTGAGAAGAGGCATTATCGAAAACTTTGGTCGGTGGAGCAGTTTGAGTCTTGGAATGAAGTGCTATTGAAAACTTTGATTAGTGAGCAAAGTCGTAGCATTACGGTGAGAAACTTCGATTAATGAGCTGGTCAGTGTAGCTTCAGCCTTGAGAAGAAACAAGAAATCCCTTTGTAAAGTGTATTTGTTGTTGGCGTTTAAGTCTTGAGAGAGATACTATAATAAACTTCGATAATTGTGTAGGATGTTATAGCTTAAACCGAGAGAAGAGTTGCCATCATAAACTAAAGTCATTACGAGCACAAGCCAAGCTGACTACCAACCTTTAAGAGAAAAGACGATAAATTCTGACCAGTGAATAGGTTGGTGTAGCTTAATCTGAGCTAAGAGTTGCTACAATACTCTAAGGTCCTCGCCGGCACAAACTAAGCCAACCACCACCCTCCCAGAATAAAAAAAAAATAAATAAAAAAAAATAAAAATAAAAGGCCTAACAGCACACAGTCAGTAATGGGAAAAGAAAAGGATCCTTGTTACTCGCAGATGCTGCCCGAGGCTGTTATAAAGTCTTCCATCATTTGCTGTAATGTGTAGGGTTTTTCTTGGTTTTCTTTCGTTCTTTACCTTTTATATTCATCATCTGGTGTCTCTTTTATTTCCTCGTGTTTCGCCACCAGGCAGATGCGCATGATGTCAGTTGGAAGAAAGAATTGATCCAGCAAAAGTTAACAGATTCCTCCTCCTCCTCCTCCTCTTCCTTCTCCTTTCCATTTTTTTTTTTTCATTTCTTGCTCTGGGATGACATGTTCGAAAAGAAATTAGACACACACACACACACACACACACACACACACACACACACACACACACACACACACACACACACACGTTTGAAATTTTTGAGAATACAGCTCCTTCCGAAAAAAAAGAAAATGTATCTTGAGTGGATTATGAAGAAATAACGAAGGCGAGGACTGTGTGCACACAAATCAGTTAAAGGAGAGACTTGATAAATATAAATGCGGAGGCAGGACCGTATGATTATAGGCCAGCGTATACATACGAGTAGTATTGCAACTAATAAAATAATGATGAAAAAAATTGACGTGACGTATTGATTTACAAATTTGCATTGACAGGAATGAGGTAGAAAGGTAAGAAGGTATAAAATGAAGGAGTGAAGCAGGCAGAGAAATGACATCTAGTTTGAGAGTTTTACAAAGCACACCACGAAGGAAGGAATATTTGCATTGATGTTTATGCAGAGATGGGACATTGAGAGCGTACGTAGAATCTCATATTACTTATTCATTTCAGAAACTGCCACTTACTGAGCACTATCTTGCATAGCTACTGCTTAGTATTACTCGTATTCAGTGTTGTATTCATAGGTCTTGTGAAAATGCGGTAGTTATATATACATAAATCTTTCGCTGTGTGTATATACTTCAGAACTTTTTTTTCAACTTTTCAGGTGATGGGAAGGAACCCCCGAGCAGCGTCGAACTGTTGCTGGAAATTTGAAGGTATGCGTTTTCTCTCCCCTAAATCTATACACAGCCAATGTTTCTCTTTCACTTCTTGGATACTTCACTTTGTACTTTGTGGATTATCTTGACTCTCCTTCATACATTACTTTTTTTGTATCAGATTATCCAACTGCGGAAAAAATCGAGTTAAGGAATTTCGTTCTGAGAAATGAATAATGGAAATATGGTTGATAATAGAAAGGTGCCCTGTGGAACACCAATGTTAACTGATTTCGTAGCAATATACCACTGCAGCGATAGAACATTCAGAAAGGAACCTTGAGATAAAAGTGCAGAGAAATGGATAGAAACCGAATGAGGGAAGCCTACAAGTTAAAGATTACTCCCAAACTCTCGCACAAACTCACGCACACAACACGCAAGAAAAAAAAAACACTATTTTTACTAGTTTTCATGTTTTGTGTCGTCTTTTTTGTCTGGTCTCTAGGGGAATGGAAGGCTACAATGAAGAAAAATGTTTGTCACTTCTCTATCTCTGCTACCTTAACTATTACTCTACCCTCTCTCTTTCACCCTGTTTTCCTCCTCCTCCTCCTCTTCCTTCTCCTCCTCTATAAATGTCCCTTCATGATGTAATGGTCTTTCTGTATTTTTTTTTTGTATTATATATATATATATTTTTTTTTTCCGTGGTGTCTCTTGATCGTCTCTTCGTCTTCGTTTTCTTTTCCTCATTGTCTTTTGTGTGTTCCTTATCCACTTCCTTGTCTTCACACTCGTCGCGGTTTCTGTCTTTTTTTCCTTCTCCTCCTCCTCCTCCTCCACGATTCTCCCGAAGGCCTCCTCAGCCCACTTTCCCCTGGTAACTTTTCCCTCGTCACAGATTTCCATTTCTCTCACTGACTTCAAATTCTCTTTAGATGCAAATTCTTCTTCGTGCCTAAAATGCCTGCAGGTTTCCATTTCTTATAACAGGTAGATTCTCTCACGTTTGCAGGTATTGTATAAATATACCTCGCCTATCTCAGCTTGCTTTGAATTATTTCGATGCTATTTTTCTGGATTCATTGTCAGGAGAAAATGATAAATATTTCAATGACAGTGTAACGTGACCTACATACTTCATCATTTCCTAGATAATAACTCGAGTAATCATTTGTTGATTTGAGAGAGAGAGAGAGAGAGAGAGAGAGAGAGAGAGAGAGAGAGAGAGAGAGAGAGAGAGAGAGAGACTATAGTAATTTCCCAGCGCGTCAGCTTACTTATGAAACTAATGTCTGGATCGACCATCACATCCTCCCATACCACGTGTCACCGGATAAGCCTCGAGGCGCGGAGGAGGTGACGCAGCATGCCAGGGAGCACTGTCCTATTCCCTCCCGGTGTCAAGTATCCCTTTAGTGAATTCCCTTTCATAATAGTAATACCTAGACTCTTTGTTATCCTCGCCTCCCTAAGTCCCCGAGGCGTGTTGTGGGGAGCAAGAGTCAGGTCGGGTACGGCAAGCTCCGACTTACACTTGCTGGTCCCATACGGCACAGCTGAGGGTCATAAATATGCAAATTAAATCCTCACCACAAAAATGGCTGCTCCATCTCCCACATGATGCCCCCGGGAGAAGGGAAAAGGGGAAGCAGTGGCCTGAAGAAGTAAGGGAGGGAAAAGTATAAAGCAGTACACGGGAAAAAAACGAAAGGTAATTTATTATGTTGTTTTTGGTTATATTATTTTTCATTGGTAGTTTTGTCTTCCATTTAATTATCGTCCACATATTCACGGGGTGCTTGACTGATTTGATAAACTTAACCTATGGAAGGAGACCGCATCCTTTGACCAAAAACTTGCACACTGTGAAAAAAATTAAGGTTGTTTAAGATATAGTTCTTAGCTATATCTCATTGGTATTGTAATCATCCATATCAGTATATCCAGTACATGCACTAAGTACTTGACTGATTCGACAAGTAAAAATCTAAGCGCGATCTATGAAAAGACACCGCACCCAATGACCATGGTTCTTGTACTGTGGCCAGCTCGTCGCTCTTCCTTCTTTTCATCCATCATGTTTATACACTTCTAGTACCGTTGTACCTTTAGTCCGCTGTACTCACCCTGCGGAGCTTAGCCTTGTGTAACACGAAAGAGAAACGATTCTCCTTTATGTAAAATGTTTATTATGTTTAAATTAAGGAAGCAGAGGAAGTAAAGAACGAAAAAAAAAATAAAGGGGCTTCCAGGGGAGCAACAGGACCCAAAGTAAGTAAGTACCTTCATCACGTAAACAAATTACGCGAGTTTCCCAATTCAAGAGGTTTTTTTTATTTTATTGTACGTTGGAGAAGGGGAGGCCCGGTACAATACAGTTGTTGCGTACCCATTCTGTGTGTGTGTGTGTGTGTGAGAGAGAGAGAGAGAGAGAGAGAGAGAGAGAGAGAGAGAGAGAGAGAGAGAGAGAGAGAGAGAGAGAGAGAGAGAGAGCCTGCAGTTCTTTGGCAATTAATTCAGCTAATCAGTGAGGTACGAATGCACAAGTTGACTAAGTTGGCAAAGCGTTCAGGGATTTTTCAGATTACAGAGTGTCATTATGTAGAGTTAATGGAACTGAATAATTACTTCTGACTGATTAATTTCCTTACGAAAAAGAATCAACGGCAAATGTGACACAAAATCACGCGCAACGTTACATAAAAAGGCTATTAAGTAATTGACAAAACATTCATTATCCTGATGCATGTGTCTGCTGGAACGTCCTCGCGTCCCTTAAATCTAAAGTACCTACTCTTAACTTTACTGATGAAGATGATGAGTACTCTTCTTTCCCGAGTTTTTATATACTTAACACACACGCACAGAGAGAGAGAGAGAGAGAGAGAGAGAGAGAGAGAGAGAGAGAGAGAGAGAGAGAGAGAGAGAGAGAGAGAGAGAGAGAGAGAGAGAGACCCAACACGAAATTAGTCCACATCTCAGGTCATGTTATCTCGCTGTTCCCCAAGCAAGGCTCCTTACTGCACCACGCTCTCCCGCACTCCCACACCTTCCAATCCAGCCACCCTCTCTTCTCGCACCAGCAGTAGTTCCTTTGCGCAGTATCCAGGCCACTTCATCCCCTCCTCCGTCCTCCTTCTGCCTTCTCAGTAAATCCACGTAATGCCTTCCCTTCCTCGGCTAATGCTTTGGAGCGAGTAAGTGAAACAAAGAGAGTGGAGGCCGTAGCTTTTCACTCCGTGCGTTTATCGTGACCTAGGCCAAGAGTATTAATGCTAGACACTCTCTCCTACTGCTGCTGTTGTGAGTGCTGCTACTGTTGTTGTTGTTACTGATGTTGTTATTGTTGAAGTTACTATTTTTCTTGATACTGTAGTTAATGTTGCTATTGTTATTGCCGCTACTGTTGTGGTTGTTGCGGTTATTGTTCCTGTTGTTATTGCTGTTACTATCTTTCTTGTTATTAGAGTTTATGTTGTTGTTGTTATTGCTATTTTTATTGGTTTTGTTGGTGCTTCGGTGTTGCTGTTGTTATTGCTGCTACTACTGGTGTAGATGAAAGAGACAATACTTTTTTTTTTAAGCTTTCATCTTTTGTACATGAAAACAAAAACATGAGCTTCTATTTTTTATTTTTTTTTTCAGGGGATACAGAATGAACACGGAATTGAAGGGAAAGGAGAATGGAAAGCTGACACGTGGCAATATCGATTTGTCTGTCTGTGTCGTGTGATGCCAATGTGTGTGTGATGCCAGTGTGTCTGTCTGCCTCCATGCAATCGGGTGCACCTATATTTATGTATTCAGCCATGTGCTAATTCCGATGAGTGAGTGTGCGCGGATTACACGTGTTGTAATGTTTTGAGTGCCTTTTTTATTGAGCAATGGATACAATGGGGAATTATTCATAGTGCTATAATGCTCAGGTGGGCAATGTCTGTAAATATCTATAGATGAGGGAAGTGAAGTTACGGGAGTGTATAACTTAATTTTTTTCTTTCTGTTTATGCGATGCGATTAATTTAAAAATCCCTAAATAAATATTGGTAAAACGCTCTCTCTCTCTCTCTCTCTCTCTCTCTCTCTCTCTCTCTCTCTCTCTCTCTCTCTCTCTCTCTCTCTCTCTCTCTCTCTCTCTCTCTCTTACATAGCTTTTACCAACAGCGTGTCTTTCCCCCGCGGCCAGACCTCCACTTAGCCCTGCTCAGATCTTGTGTCCCGCTCCTTCTCCTCCTCCTCGTTTTCCTCCTCCTCTTCCTTTTTCCTCGTTGCCTTCTTCTTCTTCTTCTTCTTGTTCTTCTTGTTCTTCTTCTTCTTTTCTCTTCCTCCTGTTTTTCCTCCTCCTCCTCCTCCTGCCCTTTCTCCATACTTGCGTACATTCATTTGTTCTTTCAATGGGTTTTCCACCTGAAATATATATTTTTTTTTTATTTTACTTACAGCTCTCGTTAATTTTTATATCATTGTAGCTCCCTAGCTGCCTGTTTCCTCAACAAATCATTCCTTGCTTCCCTACAAATCTGTATCCTTTTCATTCTTTTCTCTTTTATTTTTTCTTGCGTACTTGTTTGACAGTGGTGTGTCGTGGTGTTTTCTGTTGTGCTTTACTTTGTTATTGTGTGTTGTGTGGCGTTATGTGAATGTGAGTGTGTGTGTGCATGTGCGTACAGTTTCCCTTGACATACAATGTTTTTTCAGTACACGAAAAAAGACTCGTGAAAGAAAGAACGAGAGAAGAATATGAATGTTCGTAGCATGAAATATTTAACCTTTTTTTCACATCAACTTTTTTTTTTTCTGTGTAGGTACAGAATTTTTTATTGTGCTTTAGGATTTAAGAGAGAAGGGGACGCGCATGGAGATAACGGGCGGGGGCCTTCCTCGTGCGATGAAAGGAGAATGAAACAAAATCGAGAACAGAACATGTACAGCGAATATCAGTCAGACTAAATGGATTAGCAGCAGCAAACCTTAGCTGAGGAAAGTCAATAAAGCAGTTTGTCGAATAGAAAAAAATAAATAAATAAAAAAAATAACTGCCTTATATTGATGGATAGAAAATACCATGTAGCTGTTCTTGGAAATATAGGAGAAATTGATATAAATCTGAAAATAAATATTGCAACATAAATTATCTTCACTTGCAGGTGGAAAATGATTCTCCAATTGTGATCCAGTGGTGGAGTCAGGTAATAGAGTTTATCTGATGCTTATCGGATCAAGCACATACTCATAGGATTTCCTTAAGGTTGTATTTTGATATGTTTTGTGTTCTCATTTTATCTCATAGGTGGTTTCTTATTCATAGATGACTAGTATATAATCCCTTGATAAGCCCATTAATTTATACTAAAGCCTGTTAAAATTGGCCGAGCTAAGGCGGTGAAACGTCTGTCAATGCGTCGAGAGAGAGAGAGAGAGAGAGAGAGAGAGAGAGAGAGAGAGAGAGAGAGAGAGAGAGAGAGAGAGAGAGGTGGACATGGCCTGGGATGCAGCTCCTGAAATCCTACACGGCGCGCTGTTCCGCTCACCACTTTGACAGACATGCAAGTCGCGGAGTTGCCTGTGGTAGTCTGAATCTACTTGGCCATTATCCTGTTATTCCTGTAATTGAATGGCGAAAGCACACACACACGCACTCACATTCTCTCTCTCTCTCTCTCTCTCAGTTGCAGAATAGCTTAGAAGTTAAGTCAAGTAAAATCTTGAGAAAATCGTGGCAGAAAGTTTTAAAAATGTATAAAAGCAGGAATTGATTAGCCTGCAATTACGTCATTTGGTCGATTCCACTCTCACTTGAGGCCTCCGTCTCTCCCCAAGGAGCGCCATTAAACGACCCGTAATTATGACAACCGCTGCTAACTCGCATCTTGCCTTCAGACCCGCAACACCCGGCGCAAAATATGCTGCACTTAGGTAAAATTGATGCTGTCTCTTTTTTTTATGACTCCCTTTTTTTTTTTTTTAGATTTTAATAGATAAGCTTCTTAATAACACTTTCGAGAATTAAATGGTATACTGTGAAGAGTCTTATTATGGTTTTTGTTAATGCCGTATTTTTTTTTTTTTAGTAACGATAATCCACTTTTTTTTCTCTTTATTTATAGATTACTGTTTGTTTTTATTTAATTTCTTAAGCCATTTCTCGGCATCATCTCATCTCTCTTAATTCTTTCCAGACTTAAATAGTTAATTGTGAACAGCTTTTTTTTTTCTATTGCAGTTAGAAGCAAGAATAACCCCACCACTTTTTTTCTATCTGTAGATAACCTTTGTTTTCATTTGTTTGTTTTTTAATATATTCTACTGATAATCATTCCTCGACATATTTTCATCTCATCTCATTATCCCACCCAGTATATCTTATTTATTTATTTATTTTTTTTTCATTTATTTATTTATCTATTTATTTTTACTTATAAATCACGATTGTCTTTTTTTATGTAATTTAATAACCATTTCTCACCATTTCACCACAAGGAGTTGCCTTCGTCATTATCCTCGTGCTCAGTCGTAACTTGCTGCCTTCACACTGCAGACCACCACCTAACCATCTCTAACTTCTGCTAACGATATATAGTTAAGTGCATTGGGAAATAAAACCCACCCCAGAGAGAATAATCCTCAGCTAACCCGCGCCTCATACCTCGCACAGCCGCGGAGGTTAACCGAATTAATTCACACTTAATCTGTGTTATAGAGTCTGATCACTTCCATTTGCATAGAATCTCATGAAAGTTGTTCACCCTTTTCCTCCTTTGTACATTCAGCCGTCGCCTCTCACTGTACTGAAAGGCCTGCTCGTGGCACACCAAAACCCACGCATAAAGGTTTAACATATTATACGCCTTGCTTTGTTGTTTCCCATAGTGGGTGTCATGGTCGTTCGTTTGGTATTCTCTTCTAGATCTTGCCTATCGTGCTTGGTTCGCAGATGAATTTATGGAAGTCGTAGAGAATTTTTATTATTATTATTTATTTATTTATTTATTTATTTATTACTATTATTTTTTTTTTTTCAAACTAATTGGGCGATAGTGCTTGTACTTTAGTCCCCAACTGCTCGCTTTATTTATGCAGCATTTGCGTTGTATAGCACAAAGTCAGTATTTATAGGAAGCTAATAGTGATAGCGGTTTATTCCCCTATACTCTCCCCTTACTTACGCAGTATCTTTGTTGTATTGCACTAAGGGTCAGTATTTATGGATGTCTAATAGAGATAATGAATTAGTTACCTACACTCCTCTTACTTATGCAGTGTTTCTATTATAATTGCTATAAGTCCTCAGTCTTCCCTGGCTCTTGTGTTATGAAATCAATTGGTAAATGTTCTTGTATATATATTTGGTGGTAAACTATTGGGTTGATAATAATTTAGTGACATCTCCTCTTCTTACGTAAGCAGTGTTTCCTCTGGTATTGCGTTAGGAGCTAAGAGTGCTCTTTCCTGCTGCATATGTTGAAGAAGTAAATGTTTCAGATCTGCAATGAATTTCCACTCGTGCGTCTTGCGAAACACAGTGCACATACCATATTCTCTTGGTGCCTATTCTCACTTCATGTCTATTCTTATGTGTCGTGAACATTGGCTATGGAATCTCATGAACTCTCGCTTTCGTAGCATCCTCCAGTGTACAGAGCTTCTCTCCTGCTGCCTCCCCTTGCTGCATATCTGTCTTTAAGAGCAGAGTTTAGTTCACCTATGTTACTTCTAATGGGTTAATGCGTTGACATTTACATATGGTGTTTTGATCTTTGCTGAGTGATGTTCTTTATACATTTTTTGAGTGCTTTTCACAATATGTTTTTTTTTAATTCAGTTTAATATTTTCTATATAGGGTATTGTTTATGCATGGAATCAGTTTTACTTCAAGGTTTTCTTTGTAATTCTTCTCTTTCGTACTTCGTGCGTTCTTTTCTATTTCCCTGATAGCGTCTTTTGTAAATCACCTTTGGCCACTTTTATTCTCAACTCCTACTCTTACAGATCAAATTTTCTTATGCCATCATGTCACTGTAAGACTGTTAGCTTCGAAGATTTACTTTATTCATTGAGGACCTTGAGAGAGAGAGAGAGAGAGAGAGAGAGAGAGAGAGAGAGAGAGAGAGAGAGAGAGAGAGAGAGAGAGAGAGAGAGAGAGAGAGAGAGAGAGAGAGAGAGAGAGAGAGAGAGTCTGCCTTCCTTCTCTCTGTTTTTCTATATAACAATGAGTCCCTCCCTCTGTTTATTACTGTAAGATTAATGCTGAAGGTGATGATGATGATACTACTACTACTACTACTACTACTACTAATGATAATAATAATAATAATAATAATAACAGCAACAACAACAATACATTGGACGTTTTCTCCATCCATACATATTTCGTGTTGTATGACTAATATGCATGCTAGAGGATTAATACATATTCATATTTATACGTACATTTATTTTCATCCTTAATAGTTGCAGAAAATGTTGCATCTCACTTGCCTGCAATGCTCATTCAGGGAGGAGATGCATTATTGTACCATTCTGACCTTCTGGAGTTTGGATTAAGTTCCCCCCTCCCTCTCTCTCTCTCTCTCTCTCTCTCTCTCTCTCTCTCTCTCTCTCTCTCTCTCTCTCTCTCTCTCTCTCTCTCTCTCTCTCTCTCTCTCTCTCTCTCTCTCTCTCTCTCTCTCTCTCATACGTTAGGCTTCTCATTTGTCACTGTTTCTCAACACACACCATACACGTAACATTACTCTCTTCCACATGAACAAGCTTTGCCCTCGTCCCTCCCTCTCTTCGCTCTCCCTCTCCTTTCCCCTCTGGTTCCCTTGCGCTTTTCCCCTCCCTTCCATCCTGGCTGCCTCTCTCCCGCCTTGCTCCCTCCCTCCTTCCTTCCTCATTCATTCTTCCCTTCCATCATTCATGTTTTTTTGGTGCAGATATTCAAAATTAATCTCACGTTCTGTATTTGCTCGTGCACATTCCGGCGGGTTCTCGGAAGGAGCAGAGTTGCCAAACACACTGAACATCGGCCTGGGTTCGTTGCAAGGTGCGTGCGGGAATTCATGGCCTGGTGCCTTCTTGCATACCAGATGTTTGTTCACACCCAAAACACCCACGTGGACCTTGCGGACACCAACACCACCACCACCACCACCACCACTATTACCTACTCCCACTGACGCGTCCACACAGCCACCGCACAGGCTGTCAGCAACATTACAACCACCAGCACAGCCACGTCCATTCAATAACCCGCGTGTCGTTCATTCATTTATTCCTGCAGCCACGCCCGCACGCTCCCGCGGCATCACACAGCGCCAGGAAATCACATCACCATCGCTACCGACAAAACTTTAGTTCATACCACACCACCATCGCCACCACTACCACCACCGCCACCACCACCACCACTGCAGTACTACATGGCGTGTCCAATTTTGGCTAGATTATTTTTTGTCACCATCCTTTATGAGACCGGTGCAGCGCAAAGGCTTGGACGGTGGAGCAGTTAGACAAGTAACTCTCGTGAAGTATTGTAGATGATGTCACCACCTGTCCAGAATAATTAAGTTTACGTTTCCAGATGTAACAAGAACTGCCGGCAGAACTTCGAGGGTAGAAGCTTAAACTTAGAATATTTTGTGTGTTATTTGTATATTGCTTCATATGCCTTGTTGCTTTCATCATTATCATCATCATTCTCACACACACACACACACACACACACACACACACACACACACACACACACACACACACACACACACACACACACACACACACACACACACACACACACTCTCTCTCTCTCTCTCTCTCTCTCTCTCTCTCTCTCTCTCTCTCTCTCTCTCTCTCTCTCTCTCTCTCTCTCTCTCTCTCTCTCTCTCTCTCTCTCTCTCTCTCTCACCAACTTGCAATATTCTGTGATGTTTGAAGTTTTGCATGAACGTATTCTCTTTTATCCCGTTTTTTTCCTCAAACTTTTTTACGTGTGTGTGTGTGTGTGTGTGTGTGTGTGTGTGTGTGTGTGTGTGTGTGTGTGTGTTTCCTTGTTTGATGCATTTATCTGTTTTAAGTTGAACTGTTTCTGCTTCTGTTATTTTTTCTCTCACTATTTTCGGTTCTTTTCACTTCCTGTTTTATTGAAATCGTGTGCCTCGCTTATCATGATTCGTGTTTGTCGTTGTACGTTATCCCTTTCTGCCTTTGTATCCTCGACAAGATGCGTCAGTAGAATGTTTATTATTGTATTCTCATCAGTTATTGTTATTATTATTATTATTATTATTATTATTGCTATTGCTAATCCTCGCATTGACAATATTGTTCACATGCTTACAAGGTTTCGCTATCCATCATCTTTATCATTATTTTTCATTTCTATATTCTCGACCAGATGCGTCAGTAGATTATTTGATATTATACTCCGACATTCCTTTATCATTATTATTGCTATTCCACGCACTGACAATACTGCTGACATGTTTTCAGGATCTCGGAAGATTTTTTCTTCTTTCGTTGGCAATGCATTTTTTTCGTTACTATTTTTACCTCCGTCGCCAGCTGTGTGTGTGTGTGTGTGTGTGTGTGTGTGTGTGTGTGTGTGTGTAGTGACAGAGATGGGTTGATAGATGAAGGAGTCACTGCATATCCGTTTCCGGTCGTGTTTGCGTGCTTTGTGCTTGTGCGTGTCCTAATGCGTTTACATGTGCGTGTCTGTACCCCCTCGCATGTCCCGCGTGGCCTTGAGTCCCACCAAGACACACCTGAGTCTTTCCAGCCATCGCTCCTCGTCATCCTTGTCAAGACCACTTACCCAACCCTCCTCCCGCGCCGCCTGACCAGTGCTGAGATGAAGATATGTGCTTGCTTTACCAGACAGAGAGAGAGAGAGAGAGAGAGAGAGAGAGAGAGAGAGAGAGAGAGAGAGAGAGAGAGCACTTCAGTCTCCCATTAGGATTATTTAAAACGAAAGGAAAGCCTGGTTGTCATAAATGGTCTCTTAAGAGTATTCGTAGTTAAAAGTAGGCAGTAAAATGATTGAAAATGTGATACATATTATTGAGGAGGCAAGAAACAGAGAGAGAGAGAGAGAGAGAGAGAGAGAGAGAGAGAGAGAGAGAGAGAGAGAGAGAGAGAGAGAGAGAGAGAGAGAGAGAGAGAGAGTATGGGATGATAAATTACTTTACACTTCACTGATATGCGTGTGAGGGAGAGAAGGGCTGGAATGAGGGAAGATGCAGGGAAAGGAAGGAAGCAAGGGAAGGATAGAGGAATTTAATGGATTATAAGAAGGAAGAAAGACCGGAAAATTGGAAAGATACAGTTACACAAAGAAGGAAGGAAGAGAAGTGGATTAAAAAAAATACCAAAATAACGAAAAAAAAATTAATAAACAACTACAAGACATTATAGGGAGGAGGATTAATCTATAACATATAAATATTTGCTTTGAAAAGTTGTTGCTCTTCCTCCTTTAAAATTTGATCATTAAAGAGTACATCAATATTTCTTGCCTTCTCTATTTTTTACGATGCTATTTATCTACAAAATACACATGCATATGGTATTTTAACCTCCTCGTCCTCCTCCTCCTCCTCCTCCTCCTCCTCCTCCTCCTCCTCCTCCTCCTCCCCTCAAGAAAGAGAAGTTCCTGACACACCACTCTTGTTTCCGTGGGTGTTTCCATTCCCTCCCTCTTATTTTCCTCCAGTTTTCCTCCATTTACTACATCTTCCCTTACCTCACCACCTCTTCCCTCCGTTCCATCAATCTTTCCTCTATATTTCCTCTCCCCTCTTCCTTCTCCCTTCTGTTTCTCTCTTTTCCATGTCCTCTTCTTTTTCTTTCCCATTACTTGCTGTCCCCTTCTCTCTCTCTCTCTCTCTCTCTCTCTCTCTCTCTCTCTCTCTCTCTCTCTCTCTCTCTCTCTCTCTCTCTCTCTCTCTCTCTCTCTCTCTCTCTCTCTCTCTCTCTCTCTCTCCCCGTCGTCCTTACCTCCTCCTCTCTCCCCATATTCTGACGACACAAAAATACTGCCAGTTACCCTTTAAAGAGAGAGGGAGGGGAGCTGGAGGACGGAGCGGGAACACCAAGGAAGGAAAGAAACGGAAGGGGAGCAGCGTGTGGTTATAAAGGGAAAGCAGGGAGGGAGGAAGAAGGAAACCAATGAAGGCAATTGGAGGAAAGGGGGAAATTCAAAAGATGAAATTAAGGAAGGAGGTAAAGCACAGAGAGAGAGAGAGAGAGAGAGAGAGAGAGAGAGAGAGAGAGAGAGAGAGAGAGAGAGAGAGAGAGAGAGAGAGAGAGAGGGGGGAAATAAGGAAAAGTACGGCTGCAGGGGGAAAAAAATTACTTCAGGATTCTTTGTTGAAAGTTAGATACCGCTGTAGTCTCGGGAGAGAGAGAGAGAGAGAGAGAGAGAGAGAGAGAGAGAGAGAGAGAGAGAGAGAGAGAGAGAGAGAGAGAGAGAGAAAGAGAGACAGAGAGACAGACAGACAGACAGACAGACAGACAGACAGACACCACACATACTAAGAAAAATGAATAACGTTAATAGATTTTAGGTAAGGATGGACACCTGCCAATTAATTCCTCCTCTTCACTTGTCAGGTAATTATATATTTTTTAGTTGGACCTAATCAGTCAATTCCTCTTATGAGTCTTGAAAATCACAAATATTTACATTTTCTGCAAGAGTCGAAAGCCATGAGTGATGGGACGAAGGTTTCATAAGTGGAGATGTAATGTAAGAGTCCACTTCATATCTAGTTTGTGGTCACGTGGTTGTTTTTTTTTTTTTCAGGAAGTCTTTCGCAAAAAAAAAAAATTAATCGGTGAAAATAAATAAAAATAAAAAAGGTAATTAAGTGACTAAGGTTTTAAGAAAGCTGAGTCTGAATTAGAGATACTACAGGAGAGAAACATCATCATCATCATCATCATCATCATCATCATCATCATCATCATCAACAATTTTCTTCTTTTCTTTCCCCTCCACCATCGTCTCCATGTCATCATATTTCACCACGAAGAATACATGAACTTGTTATTTCCCTTACATTTCGATTAAAGGTACTCTTCAAAAAGACAAAACAACAGCAACAAGAACAAATACGTTGAATGATATATACGTAATACAATTGCAGTAGCTTAAATTCCCCACACACAAACGATTATACAAGGACGTAATATACATCCTATTCATTGCTCTGCGTCAGAAAATATGCTGTGAAAAGGTTGGGCCGCAGATACCTCACCCATACTTAAAGCTTCACATTAATCAAATGGAACACCACTTTCACGCAGCCTTTTTTTTTTTTTTTGCATCGCCCAAGGACACGTGGAAGAAAGACTAAAGGGAAATTAATTCAATTTAATGCATAAATTTATGTCATGTTTTATTGGTGTTAAGGTGAATGTTGTCAGCAGACGTGGAATGAAAGTGGAGCTAAAAATATAAAAGCATAAAGAGAAAAGAGACAAGTAGTGGAGGAGAAACGTTGGATGAACATTGAATATTGGAAAGGATCGTATGTCCATAGCTGGAAGCCAAAGATCTATTTTTTTTCTTTTTTAAACGCTTTTTTTTTTCCTCTCCTCTCTTACCTCTCTCGTTTCCTTCCTACCTTTCTGCTTCTTGCCTTACATTAGTTCTTTAATTTTCCTCGAACGTTTCCTCCTCCTCCTTCCAATTATATTGCTCACGCTTCCCCTTTCTTTGCTTTCTCTTTTTTACCTCCCTCCTTTTTCCTTCCTATTCTTCACATACTTTTCTTTGTCTTCGTTCTCCTTTTTATGTCGCCACCTTAGTAATTGTCCTCCTCCTTCCCTAC
>NC_087192.1:7060000-7077500 GCF_035594125.1 Scylla paramamosain
CAAAACTGATTCTGAAAAAAAAAGTAAAGAAATCGAAATTATAAACGAGAGAATTATACGTGGAATTACTCGTATTAAAGCAAAGGACAAAGGCAAAGAAAAACTGCGGAAAGGGAAGAGAAAAATACATAGAAACGACAAACGTAGAACAAAGGAACTCGGAAAAAAGGGAAGGTAAAAAAGAAGAAAACAATATGTGGGAAAAGAGCAAGTGAAATTACGAAGAGCGGTTGTTACGAAACGATGAGAGAGAGAGAGAGAGAGAGAGAGAGAGAGAGAGAGAGAGAGAGAGAGAGAGAGAGAGAGAGAGAGAGAGAGAGAGAGTTATCCATCACCAGCATCAAAATATTATTATCTCTAAAACACATACATAAACATTTTAACGACGCCGTAAACGAAGATGAATGAAGGCACGAAATATGAGGTTTAGAAGGAACAGGAAAGAGGAATAAGGGTAAAAGCACCAAACTCAACTACTTTTACCTTCCATTTCCCACTGAAAATTGCTCCCTCCTCTCTATATTTGATACCCTAAATATCACTAAGTTTATACATTAACTAAATTAACTTTCCCTTCATTTTTTTTCACTTTTACGATTCAAAATAGCAATCTTTCCTCTTGCTTTCTCTCGAATCTTTAAATTGCATTATTTCTTTCTATATTTAGTACTGTAACAATTTAAATCTATATAATAACCACATTAATATTCTTTTCACTTTTCCACCCTTACGATTTAAAACGGTAATCTCCATCTCTTCTCTTGCTTTTTCTTGATTCTCTAAATTGCATAATTTCTTTCCATATTTAATACCGAGCAGTTTAAATCTATATATTACCTACATTAACTTTCCCTTCACTTTTCCACCCTTACGATTTAAAATGGTAATCTCTCTCCACTCTTGCTTTCTCTTGCTTCCAGTCTCTCTCTCCTTCTCCCCCTCGCACCTCGTAAACAGCGTGGGGTCCTTGCGTCGCCCTTACGGCATTCCGCACCAGGGTATTAATTAAGAGCCAGCGGAGCCAGACGAGCCTCACACCACAGGAATAAACCATAATGAAAGTAATAGACGGGGAGGTAAGGGTGGCGTGTGTGTGTGTGTGTGTGTGTCTGTGTGTGTGTGTGTTCGTCTCTCTCTCTCTCTCTAAGAACAGATAGTTTGTTGTTGTTGTTTTAATCGTTGTTGTTTATGTTGATTGTGGTGATTCTGTTAATGCTTCTGTTGATGTTCTTTTCATTATTTTTTGTTATTCATACCGTAAGTGATTTTCAAATGTCGGAGTTAGTGTTTTATTCCTGCTGGTCTTAATGTTATTCTTACTGCTTTCCTTGCTTGCCTCTCCGTTATATAGTGATGAGAATATTTCTTTACGTAAGTCGGGTTCTGGTCAAGGGCAAGAAATCCAGATGAAAAAAGCTTACTGAGGGTGCCTGTCCCTTTAAAGAAAACCGTTCAAAAGCGAAGTCTTGATTACATTGTGACTGCTTGATGTTGAAGAAAGGAGATATTTATTATACTCTGCTTTGAACTCAGCAAACACTGATCTTATTTTAATTTTCCTAGTTGTCTTTTATTATTCTCTCTCTTTCTTTATATTTCATATCCATGTTTGTTGATTGCTTGAAATTCTTTATCTCTATCAACTCTTTGACTTTCCTTTGATCCTTTCTCGTAGACTTTCGTAATAATACTAGTAATAATAATAATAACAATAATAATAATAATAATAATAATAATAATAATAATAATAATAATAATAATAATAATAACAATAAGAATAACAAACAACTTATTCGAATCGCCTCCTTCCTGGTAATCAAAGCACACGAACAGCAGAATAAGGAAAGAAAAAATGCAAAAATGAACAAAGATGAAACGATGCTTGTAAACTAAGATAATCTTGGCCGGGAACACAAAACACGCCGTAAAGAGAATACCAATTAAGAAATAAGAGAAAATGGTATTAACCCATAAAAAGTAATGATGAGAATAAACACCATGACTTAACTGGGGTAATCATCGTCTCACACACACACACACACACACACACACACACACACACACACACACACACACACACACACACACACACACACACACACACACACACGCTCAATCCCTTCATTTACTATGTTGATATAAGCTCCCGTCCCTTCCTCCCTTTTTATTTTTTTTTATTTGTTTGCGTCTTAATATCTTCCCGGTTGTAAACAGACAGTCTCCCTAAAATTTGGCTGGAGGTTTATACGGGTAATTCTGATTCCACCTCGAGGGATGTAACCAGTGTGGGTTCTTCCTTCGTGTGCTGCTATCATTTGTTGATTGTGTGCTGAGAAGAGAGTGATTGGTGTTGTTGCTGTTGCTCTTGTTGTTATATTTGTTGTTCTTGTTCTTGTGGTAGTGATGGTGGTGATGATGGTGATAATGGAATTACTACTACTACTACTACTACTACGACTACTACTGCTACTACTACTACTACTATTACTATTTCTTCTTCTCCTTCTCCTTCTTCTCCTTCTCCTTCTTCTCCTTCTCCTTCTTCTTCTCCTTTTCCTTCTTCTCCTTCTCCTTTTCCTTCTCCTCCTTCTCCTTTTCCTTCTCCTCCTTCTCCTTTTCCTTCTCCTTTTCCTTCTTCTTCTTCTTCTTCTTCTTCTTCTTCTTCTTCTTCTTCTTCTTCTTCTTCTTCTTCTTCTTCTTCTTCTTCTTCTTCTTCTTCTTCTTCTTCTTCTTCTTCTTCTTCTTCTTCTTCTTCTTCTTCTTCTTCTTCTTCTTCTTCTTCTTCTTCTTCTTCTTCTTCTTCTTCTTCTTCTTCTTCTTCTTCTTCTTCTTCTTCTTCTTCTTCTTCTTCTTCTTCTTCTTCTTCTTCTTCTTCTTCTTCTTCTTCTTCTTCTTCTTCTTCTTCTTCTTCTTCTTCTTGTTCTTGTTCTTGTTCTTGTTCTTGTTCTTGTTCTTGTTCTTGTTCTTGTTCTTGTTCTTGTTCTTCTTCTTCTTCTTCTTCTTCTTGTTCTTCTTGTTCTTCTTGTTCTTGTTCTTCTTGTTCTTCTTGTTCTTCTTGTTCTTCTTCTTCTTCTTCTTCTTCTTCTTCTTCTTCTTCTTCTTTCCTGTCGCTAATGCTGTTGTCATTATTCTTCTTTATCTCGGTCTAAATTGTCTTCTTTCCTTTATATTTCTTCTTCATCAGCTTTTTTTCTTTTCCATTCGACTGTTTCTTTTGCTTCATATATTTATCTTTAAACTAAACTCTGTATGGGATTTTTTTTTTATTCTTTTTTAAAATTTAATTTCAGAATCTGCAATATTTTTCTTTTATTTTAGTGTTATATTTCCCCTCCCTCTCTTCGTCTGTGCCTCCAGTTTATTCCCATTTACTCAGACCCTCTCTCGTTCTTCCTCCTTTCCCCATTAGCTGTTTTTTGCTCCTCTCCTATTTCCTCTCTCTCTCTCTCTCTCTCTCTCTCTCTCTCTCTCTCTCTCTCTCTCTCTCTCTCTCTCTCTCTCTCTCTCTCTCTCTCTCTCTCTCTCTCTTCGCTCTCCCCTTCCCTTCTTTTATCTGCTCTTCTTCCATTTTCCGTTTCCCCTTCCCTTCCTCTTCCCTTTCTTTATCACTCTGCCTCATATAAGAACGAAGGAGAGCGGAAAGAAAGCCAGTCTTTCCATAAACCTTTTCTTTTCGACCAGAGAGAGAGAGAGAGAGAGAGAGAGAGAGAGAGAGAGAGATTGCAATATGTATCTAGACAGACAAACGGACAGACAGACAAACGACATCAGAGAAAATATATATAACATTATTCATTTTACGATATTTTCTCACATTTTATTTCTTAATAAATGTAATGACATTTCCTTTCCCAGTAATATGTTTTTGCAGTTCATCTTTACTAAATATTTTTGTTTTTTTCCTTATTTTTTTCCTTTTCTGCGTTTTCTTTCCGGTAGAGTTGAGTTTTAGGAGTTTAATTTCGTTTTCTTTCATTAATATGTATAACGTTTTCTGTAAACTTTTTTCTTTGTTTCTTTCCTTTTTTTTATGTGCGTAGTTTAGTTTGGTGCTTCTGTCAGTGTTTATATATATATATATATATATATATATATATATATATATATATATATATATATATATATATATATATATATATATATATATATATATATATTTTTTCCTGCTTCTTCTTCTTCTTCTTCTTCAGTTTATGTTGTGGTTCCCTAGGTGTTAAATGTATTCCTGTGTGTGTGTGTGTGTGTGTGTGTGTGTGTGTGTGTGTGATATTTTATATTCAAGTCCATCCATCCTCTTGCCCTTTTTTTTTTCAGTTTTCACTCCTCTATTTTTCTTTCCTCTGTCTCTCCCTCCCTCCCCTTTCACTACCACCACCACCAGTTTCGTCTCTCTCTCTCTCTCTCTCTCTCTCTCTCTCTCTCTCTCTCTCTCTCTCTCTCTCTCTCTCTCTCTCTCTCTCTCTCTCTCTCTCTCTCTCTCTCTCTCTTCCCATAAGCCTCACCTCCTTCCCTTTAAGCATCATCTCTCCTCCTCCTCCTTTTCCTCCTCTCTCTCTCTTCTACTCTCTTCTCTCCAGCACCCGTCCCAGTAACTTCCCATTCCATCTCTCCACCCCTTCGTCCCCTCCTTCACTCAGTCTCCAGGGAGCGTGGCCTTGCTCCTCATACTCCACATCGGTTTCCGAGACCCTAGCTCAGATATTCTACCTGAAGTGCACGCCGAGGAACATAATGGTCTGCCTGCTTCAATATTGTATGGGGTTAAATATTTCGTGTGATGTGCTGTACTAGGTTTGTGTTCTTGTGTTGGTGTGGGTGGTAAGGAAGGTAATAGTGCTTAAGATACCTGGAAATTCATTATATTTTAGAATACTTTAACTTATCTTAGCGTATCTTACCCTACGCTACCCTACCTTGTCTCACCTTCCCGTGCCTTGCCTTACCCTTGCCTTAAAAGAAGCCGTATTTCATCGACTTGATGGCAGGGTGGGTGACGAGGAAGCTAAGATAATAATAGTGTTTAAGATACCTGAATATTCCTTATATTTTACTTACTTTACCTTACCTTACCTTCCCGTGCCTTGCCTTTCCTTGCCTTGCCTAAAAGAAGCCGTATTTCACTGACTTGATGGCAGGCTGGGTGACGAGGAAGCTGAGGTGTAAATATTTTGATATTTTACCCTTATCTTACCCTACCTTACTTCACCTTACTATACCTTACCATACCTTACCTTCCCTAACTTACCTTAAAGAGGTAGAATCTCCCTGACACGGTGGCTGACTGGGTAACGAGGAAGCCGAGATGTATTCCTTCCCCTAATCTACAGAGAGCGGAAAAGTAAAGGAAACTGTAGGTCGAGGCGAGGGGAGAAAATGGGGAAAGGAAAGGAGAACGGGAGACGCCCAGGAGATGAGAATAGAAGATGGATGACTCTAAAATGAGGAAGAAGTTGAATATAATAGTTAGGATTAGGGTAGAGGAGGGAAGATGTAGGGCGAGGGAAGGTATGAAGGGAAACTGAAGCCTAGACGAGGAGAAGCGAAGAGGAAGAAGGATTAGACGTAAAATAAATATGATGAATAATCAGAAGGAAATGACATAGAGCGCAGGGAAGGGAGAGTGTGTGAGGATTAGGCTGGAGGGAGAAAAGTGGCTGAGGAATAGAGGCAATGATGAGAGAGAGAGAGAGAGAGAGAGAGAGAGAGAGAGAGAGAGAGAGAGAGAGAGAGAGAGAGAGAGACGTAAGGGGAAAAATTATGAGTTTGAGAGACGAGAAAGACTGTACGAAGAAAATGTGGTGGAGAAAAATAAGGATGGACGTGAGGTGTGTGTGTGTGTGTGTGAGAGAGAGAGAGAGAGAGAGAGAGAGAGAGAGAGAGAGAGAGAGAGAGAGAGAGAGAGAGAGAGAGAGAGAGAGAGAGAGAGAGAGAGAGAGAGAGAGAGAGAGAAGAGAAGGAAGGAGCTAATGTGGACTAATGAAAGAAAAGCCTCAGCTGCTCAGTCTGATGCCACCTTAATCTCCGCCTCTGACGCCATAACGGGGCTCCTCCTCCTCCTCCTCCTCCTCCTCCTCCTCCTCCTGACCTTCCTGCTTTCCCGTCATTGTTTTGTTTTTTTGTTGCTGTTGTTGATGGTGTTGTTGTTGTTGTTGTTGTTGTTGTTGTTGTTGGTGGTGGTGGTGTTGTGAATTCCTCTCTTCTCCTCCTCCTCCTCCTCCTCCTCCTCCTCCTCCTCCTCCTCCTGGTCATCAGTATCATTGGCTTCATCAGCCCTCTCCTTCCACTTGGCCGCTTCCTCCACCTCTTTTTCCTCCTCCTCTTCCTCTTCCTCGTTTTGTTCATCAATATCATTAGCATCATCTTCCTTCCCCTTTTCCATCCTCCTCATCATCCACCACCACCACCACCACCACCACCTACATGATGTTGCTGTTGTTGGTGGTAAAGGAGATAACTTGTAATGGCTAGCCAAGTCTTATACAACAGCTAGTTTTCATGAGCAGGGGTCCTTCACAACCGTTAAGACACAACACAAGGACTGCCACTAGATTCCCTTTCCTTCCCTATGCATGTCAGTGACCTAATTTGTATCAGTTCATAAGTTATTGGTGATAGTAAAGAAGGAATGTTTTGAGTGCATCCGCTTGGTGTCTGGATGACTATAAGAAGCAGAGGGTTTTCATTATAGTCGTGTCTTGAAGAAACGAAAGGAGAATACAAATGAATGCTTTGTAGTGTCCTGGTGTCTATTTTTTTTTCTTTTTCACAGTGGTTGTCAGTATTCGTCCCAGGCAGTACAAAAGCATCAGTTTAATCTTATTCGGGATAACACTGGAAATTTAAGCAAGTTTATGATGATACTGATATTCATCCACTACAATTATACATTTATTTATTTTATTCCAACCAACAACAAAGTATTAAAGATCATTTTGAAACTGTCGCTTGTCGTAAATGTAGTTAAGTTGAATTGACCGATTGAAAATATTTGCGCCTCAACAACGAGATCATATAGCGCTGCAAGGCCAAACGGAAATCAGGCCAAGGTCATTATGATGTTCAGATGATAATAGTGTTTGTTACGAGAAAATCCAGAATAATACATTTTTTTACGATGTGCAGGTACTTAGCGTGATCCCGTCATGTTAATTATCCCTGGAGAGTAATGACGTGCCGATAAGGACCCCGCCTATAGGGAAGGATTGACAAAAAAACATCTTGGTCTTCTGTGCTCATCTTCGCACGCCAGGGAAGGCTAACGGAGAGCTGTAAAGAATAACACAACTTATTCTAAGGTTCAGGAAGGAAACTTTACGATAAAAAAAAATAAAAAAAAAATGTTGGGCTTGGACACTCATCTATGTACAGGGAGAAGGCGTGTATCAGTACAGAGGTTAAGAAAATAGAGTATGAAGAAAGTCTAAAGAGTGGTTTTTATTTAGTATAGCAACATACTAGAGGACACGAATATTCCATTTTTGGAAGAAATATGACTGAGACTGACTACACGGAATTCCTCGTTAGCAAGAAACTGCTCCACTTTGAGTGTCACACGAGGGAAAATTAATGCAAAGCGATGAAACGTGAGCATCAGGCGGAGCTTCTTTCTGAATCGTGTTCTTGATTGGAGCGCGCTTCAAATCAGTTCGAAAATGAAGAACTTGTTTTGTTTTTTGAGAAACTGAAAAAAAAATAATAAAAATAAATAAATAAATCAAACTAAAAACGCATATATTTTAAAAATACTACGTGGATTTGAGATATTTACTTTTATTTAAATTTTACGTGTTGGAGAAACTAGAAGCACCTCTCCACTGCCTCCCATGTATACTGTTGCGCACTGTCAACACATCGTAGTACCTCCACTGAATATTTATAGTCTACAAAAATTCCTCTCTCATTGTCCCCAGAATGTCTACACCTGTCGCCTGGCACACCGTTCCTGCCACACCTGTCCCAAGAGTCACAGGTGTGGTGTCCTCTAAGGTTTTTCGAGTCGGTATTTGTCGCCTCGCCTCTCGCCTACACTGAAGGGGATCTCATCTCAGTGGTGTGGAATGCTATGTTTTCTTATTATAATTGTGCTGTGTTCGTTACCTTTGGCTTTCTGATCTCTCTCTCTCTCTCTCTCTCTCTCTCTCTCTCTCTCTCTCTCTCTCTCTCTCTCTCTCTCTCTCTCTCTCTCTCTCTCTCTCTCTCTCTCTCTCTCTCTCTCTCTCTCTCGGTCTCAGTCTCCTTGTTCTCACCCTCGTCTTCTTTATGCACCTCTTTTTGTTTTACTTGCATTCCTCCTCTTCCTCCTCTTCCTCTTTCTCTTCCTTTTCCTCTTCGTCTTCCTCTTCCTCCTTCCTCATCCATTCTTTTCGCCTCATTTGCTTCCCCCAAACATGAGATTTCCAAGCGTGGATTCAAATATTTGTTTTCTTTGACATAGATTAGACTTTCTGTTGCAGATAACGAGATTAGAACTTTTCGTCTCGCTTACTTGTTATTTACCTTTACTGTAATCACGTTATCGAGTGTGTTTCCGCTTCGACAAACACATTCATCCGGATTTCATAGATCTTGCTGGCTATATACGTGCTACATGGTGCACACACACACACACACACACACACACACACACACACACACACACACACACACACACACACTCATATACAGTAAAACGAAACACAATACATACAAGTACACATGCAAAACTACGAGAGAGAGAGAGAGAGAGAGAGAGAGAGAGAGAGAGAGAGAGAGAGAGAGAGAGAGAGAGAGAGAGAGAGAGAGAGAGAGAGAGAGAGAGAGAGAGAGAGAGAGAGAGAGAGAGAGCATGAAAAAGAAAATGATTATATACTCTTTTAGTGGATTGTAAATTATATGTAAGGATGAATATGAATAGGACACACACACACACACACACATACACACACACACACACACACACACAGCCCAGTAAACTTAACCCAATTGCAACCATTTTTGTTTCTACTTTGCGTTTTTGCGTTTATTTTCCTTGTGTGTGTGTGTGTGTGTGTGTGTGTGTGTGTGTGTGTGTGTGTGTGTTTTGGCTGTGTTGAGTATAATCCCACCCCAAAAATATACGACTTTTTTGTATTTGTGTATGTTGTTTTGTTAATTGATTTTGTTGTTCAGATTGGTATTTATTCGTTGTCATGCGTACTCGTGCCATTTTTTATTCATTTTTATTTCTTTTTAAAGTTTTGGGGTTTAAGGTTTTATGGATTTTCAAGCTTCGATATGGTAATAATTCTCATATGTCCTTTTTTATCATCTGTCATTCATTTTATTTATGTATTCATTCATTGCATTCGTCTTTGTTTGTGTATTTGTTCGCTCATTCTTTGTATCTCTCTCTCTCTCTCTCTCTCTCTCTCTCTCTCTCTCTCTCTCTCTCTCTCTCTCTCTCTCTCTCTCTCTCTCTCTCTCTCTCTCTCTCTCTCTCTAATGAGCCAATTAACCCGCCAGATCGGGTATCATAGCCTCCACTGCAGTAAGTTTTGAAAGTAGCCATTACATGTGCATTGCTCTGAGAACCATTCACTAATTACTGGGCTGCATTCTTTTAATACGATACCCTTCGAATTTTCAGAACACTCGGCAGATTTCTTTTCTTTTTCTGTCAGTTTTTTTTTTCTCGTATGACCATTAGTTTTTTTTTAATTTCAGTCCTTCCGTGGGTGAAAAAATCGTAGCGATTTTGTATCAAATTGCCTTTATGTAAAGCACGTACGAGTTGTAGCTAAATATATCTTTTTTTTTTTTATTTCAGTCACAAGTTATTCGTTTTTACCATTCTTTATCTCAGAATCGCACCGTATGTTACCATAAATATGACGTTGGTTATTTGCAAAGACTTTTTTTATATTACAGTAATAAATAAGTACATTTCGCTGAGTCCTTACGGTTTTTTTAACTCGATATTTTCCCAAATATTGCCTCCAAAATTCCCTGGATTATTTGCAAAATCTTTTTTTTTTTTATATCATTATACATTACAGTGACAAGCAAATACCCTTTGCGCAATCCTTACATTTCTGTAACTCGAAATTGCCCCAACTGCTACACAAAATCTAATCATTTACAAAATTTTTTATTTTACACCGCAGTAATTAATAGGTACATTATGCACAATTCTTACGATTCTGTAACACGAAATTGGCCCAAATATTCCACCAATATAGCCTGGACTATTAACACGACCTCATAAAATTTTACAGTGCTCAGCTCACTAATTGCTGCCTTCGTAGGTCAATGTGGAATCGTTTGAATGTCCACAGATAACAATTAAAATGCTGGAAATGAGACGAAATGACCTGCAAACCTGACAAGCAGCCATTAGGGTTGTCATTACCTGGGCATCACCTCGCTGCCTTCAAATTTCACCAAACACTAACAAGGTAACCAGTATATATAACAGGATGCCAGCCTGATAATGACTGGCAGTGCTCCTTCACCTGTAAGTTATGATATATTATGTTTATGAAAGTTCACGCTAGACTGGACGCTCTGAAGGCAATAGAGTTTTGATTTTCACTTCATTAAACCTTTTGGTGAATAGAAGTGCAAACTGTTTCCCGCCCATCATTTCTCCGATGCATTTATTTGACGAATGTGGGAACGATATCGCCAAACTTATCGGATTCAGGGGAATTCTGTGTGTGTGTGTGTGTGTGTGTGTGTGTGTGTGTGTGTGTGTGTGTGTGTGTGTGTGTGTGTGAGTGAGTGTGTGTTGCTCTGTTTCATTAGTCTAATTCCAGTACTGTCTTCTCTTCACCAGCAGCATCATGCGGACAATTCATAGGAAAAAGTTTCACATTTTATTGGCACAGTGACAATTCCTCGGTGACCTTCATGTTTCAGGTCCACGATGCAATAATGAAGGCTAATCAATCAATTAATCCCACGCCACACTGCTGCCTCTCCATGCTATACTTTTCTCTTCATATTTCTCTTCCACTCCTTTCGTTTTTCTTCCTTCCTCTTTCGTTTCCTTTTCCTTTCGTTTCTCTTTCCTCTCCTTTCGTTTCTCCTTTATTTTTCGTCTCGTTTATCCTTAATTTCCTTTCATTTCTATTTAAATTTTTCCTTCATTTCTTTTTTCTCTCTCTCTGGTTTCTTTTCGCTTCACCATTTCCTTTCCTTTCATTTACTCTTTTTTCCCTCTTTTCCTCTTTTGTTTCTCCTCCATTTCTTTTCGTTTCTCCTTTTTTCTTTGGTTTTCCCTTCATTTCCTCTTTTCCTCCTCCCTCTCCTCTCTGGAATTTATCTCCTCGCTTTACTATTCCGATAAGTTATTTTTTTTCTAGTTACTTTCCTGTTCCTTTTTTTCCTTAATGTTCTCTCTCTCTCTCTCTCTCTCTCTCTCTCTCTCTCTCTCTCTCTCTCTCTCTCTCTCTCTCTCTCTCTCTCTCTCTCTCTCTCTCTCTCTCTCTCTCTCTCTCTTGGTTTTGGTTCACTTCTTGGTCTTTTGGAGGTTCATGTTTCCCCGAGTCTCTTAAGGGAAATGACACGTGTATTTGCTGCTCTGGTCCAGTCTTGGGTCACATTCCCTTCGACGTGTCTGGCAAGGTGACGTCACGCGTGTGGGAAGCGTCTTTGATGGTGATCGAAAACAGGTGCATGGTGTGTTTGGCGTAGGTTGTTTTCATCTACAATATGTGAACACGTTTTCTATTTAACGTGCTATTCATGGTTTTATAGAATCTTTTTTTTTTTTTTTGGTGAATGGGTGTCTGTTTTCTCTTGTATCTACGGTGTTGGTGGTGGTGTTTGGTCATATTTGGTACTCTTCCCTTGTTGTTCCTTAGTTTGTTATATTTATGCTCTTTTTTTCAGGCATTTAATATAATTTCAGTAACAGTAACTAGTAAACTTGATTTGTGCTCGGAGGAGTTCGTTTTTATATCACTGACTACTGTGTGTGTAGGAAGACACATATAAAAACTTAGTCTGCGCTCCTGAAGCCTAAGGAGATCTGTAATTGAAAGCATATTAAGAGAATATTAAATCTGAGTTTCCATACCACCTTCCCAGCTCATTTGTTTTAATTTTCTCTACAACATCAATAACAGTTGTAGGTTAGTCTCACCGTCCCTTGTCCCGCCACTAAGTCCGTCTAGGCCGTGTGCGAGGCGAGCACCTTTAGGAATCCACCTGCTCAGTCTGCCTTGTCGTTTGCCTTGCTTCCCACGATCTTTCTCCTTCCCCCGCTGCGTCCTTGTTTAGGCTGGTTGGTACACCTGTCCGCCTCCGCCCAGGTGTCGGACGCCGTCTCACAGGAGTTGTTTGTCATGTAACTGTGACTGTAACTCTCCCTTAGTGACTGAATCTTCGTATATTGATCATCATTTTGTTTTTTTAGGGTGTTTTGTTTTCTTTGTGAGTGTGTGTCGGAACTTTTGTCTTTCTCATCGTGTGTGTGTGTGTTTCCCGAGGTTGTGTTGTTGGTTTCGTCTTGTATACCTAATGCATACATGCCCTTGACTGCACTCTCCGCCACATACGTCAGACGGATCGGAGCAATCGCTCACTGTTGCCTCACAATCTGGATCTGCAGTGTTTCCTGTTGTTTGCGGGCTGGTGAACCTTACGAAGAAGATGAAGTGTCCGCATCTCATACATATTATTGTATTGCTTTTTGCCTGCCTCTTCTTTACTGCTGACACTTGCAAGTCTTACACAGAAGCTCGCAGCCCTCAGTTCGTCTCGGCAGACAGCGTGAAGACCTGAGTAGGGGAGATTGGTGGCCACTTTTGTTATTTCATGTGGTCGGAACTTCCTCTTTGGTAGGTAACTCGCAGTGATAGGGATAACTTGTGTAAGGAGTTCAGTAACCTATGGAACTAATACTCATTGAACCACAGGTCAAAGCAGTTGCCGTGAGTGAGGCAGGAAAGTCGTTCACCGTGTAATGGAAGTTGTAGTGTCAGTATTTATAGCACATTTCTTTCACAATACATCCTGTTGCTTCCGTCACGTTGTTATGTCCTGTGCAAAAGAGAAGTCACTGGTTTCACATGCTTTGGTTAGTGATAAGTATAATGTTATAGATGAATCGGTCATATCCTGTTAGTTCCTTTAAGGTAGTACGTCTCGAGCAGAATAAATCTATGGTTTACACGGAATTGCTTGATTAGTGCTAATTATTGTGTTGCAGATGAATAGATCTGGCATTTTCCAAACTGCAACTTTAGTGATCATTATCAAGAATCACCATTGTTACTAGTAAGAAATGTTTTAACTACGTACATAACATATTCTCCTTTTAACAGTCGCCTTTCCCCACGCTATTCGCCCCTAGTGACGGACTGTCCTTCTTTTCCTGCTTACTCTACATCTCAATAATGCGGATCACCACAACCGCCTTCTACCCCGCCCAGCGCTGCCGCTCCTACGAAGCAAGGAAGCAAATTCGGCTGAGCTCCTTCAGGCGCTTTTTCTCTCTCAAATGCTCGCGGTTCTTTCGTTAGTCTTGCTCACCGGCGATACCACTGGAACTTGTTGTACCGTACAGACTCTTACTGCTCTTTCTTCCTGTTCGTTTCAGATAGATGTCACTTTTTTCTTTTCTTTTTTATCTTTTTTTTTTCTATTTATACTTAGTTTTAGGCATCCGTTTTCTGTTTGACTTCTCTTTTTCACTTTTTTTTTTATTTATTCAGTTTGTATTAATGATGTAAAGTTTAAGTTTGCGCGTTTATTGTTTTTCCTTTATTTTTTTTGTTGTTTTATTTAAGTGTATCGTGTATGCTTCACACACACACACACACACACACACACACACACACACACACACACACACACACACACACACACACACACACACACACGACTGTGCAGAGACCTACGTGACATTTACAAAATGATAAGAAATGAAATGAGATAAAGAGAGAGAGAGAGAGAGAGAGAGAGAGAGAGAGAGAGAGAGAGAGAGAGAGAGAGAGAGAGAGAGAGGACAGGAGGAAAGGATGTGTGTTAGGAAGGGGGTGAGGGAGGGAGAGACAGAGAGAGATTGCCGTGTCTGAGAGAGAAACAGGTAAATTAATCATCAGCACACCTGGGAATATATAGTAGAGATGAGGAGGAGGGAAGACACAGACGAGAACAGGTAGGGAGGAAGGCCAACACACACAAACAGAGAGAGAGAGAGAGAGAGAGAGAGAGAGAATATATATGTATTGAAGCGTATATTAAAGCTTTACACAAGTTCACAAACGCCTGGAGAGGAATTCAGTGGAGACCTAAAGCTTACCTGGCCAAAGGTGCATCCACTCTAGGATTCCCCTCACCTGTTGCTGTGGAGGGAATGCGACCCACTCATGTTTTCCCTCCCTCCTTCCCTCCCTCCTTATTCCTGTCTGCCCTGCCCTTCCCTCTCCTTCCCGTCCTCTCCTTTCATCTATCCTTTCTCCGTTCGTGCTTCTCTTTCCTCTCTTTCCTTTCATCCCTGCCTCCTTTCCCTCCTGTCTCTCTCTCTCTCTCTCCCCCTTATCCTTTGCCTCATTTTCGCTTCCTCTCTCTTTCCCTTCCACGCTCCCTTCCTTTTACTCTCCCTCTTTACGTCCTTACGAGTGTAATCACCCTTTTTGCCCCGTATTGTTGTGCCGTCCTTTGATCGCCAGGCTCTGGGCGGCCTGGGTTCACTGCTGATTTCCGTTCGCCGTCTTGCTATCGTCGTTGTTGTTGTCGTTTTAGTCCTCGGTTCTCGTCCTCGTCCTTGTCCTTCTCTCCTTTATTAGCGATATTTTTTTATTTTATTTTATGTAAGAGGAACACTGGCTTAGAGTATCAAAAGGAAGAAAGGGAAAAGATCCACCGTCAATGCCAGTCCCCAGAGAGAAAGCCAGGATGGTTATCCAAAATTGGAGGATGAGTGTCTTGAAATTTTTCTTCGTAATGCCTACGTCTTTCCCTTTCCCTCTTCGTCGTTCATATCTCCCTCCACCTCATCCCTTCGCCTGCCCCTTTGTTTATGCACGTAGGATTCACCGCCTCAGTCCAGATGGAGAGAATCATATTTGTTATTCCTGTTCTCCTAATACGTCACTGACTTGTGTCGGTATTGCTATTGGAGCGTTTGAAGGAAAAACGTGATTGGCTATTGATGTATTCAAAGACAAAATGTATTGTTATTGCAGTGTTTGCTGATGCCGCTTGATACTCATCACTCGTACACTGACAGAAGCAGGAAACAAATACCATTCATGAAGAGCGAACACCGGAACGAGTCGTCAAATTTGGAAGTCAGCGGGGACACCAGCCAGACAACAGAGGACGGGGCAAATTTTTTTAGGCAACTGTTACGAACGCACGGGAATAATTAATGCAGCTAAGCAGAGCATTACCCCTCAGCCTCGCTTTATATGAGATTGTGAGTATGGAAGCATAGTCGGTTTGGCATTTGTGAGGGAAAAAAATTGAAATGTCAGAGAAGTTAATATGCCCGCTTTGAAATTGTGAAATGTTAGTGTCTGAGAAATTCATTAATTCAGTTATGACATTTATGAAGAAATCCAAAAGTCTCTTTGAAAGGAAATCCTAAAAAGTTTTAGTATTGTTGATGCATTCACCTTCCAGGGAATCAAAATAACAATATTCAGGATTTCAGCTTCACCTTCCAAAACAAACATGTAATTTCCCTGCACTAAGTCTCATCAGACCTCCAGTGGGCCACGCAGGTCAGCTTTAGCGAACCCAATATCTCTTCAGCGCAGTTGATATCGCCTACACAATGTCATATGAGAGGAGACTAGACACACAAAATTGGCTTTTTCTCCCTGTCAAAGCTCACCTGCCGACCCAGCATGAATAAGCACTGAACCCTTTTTTTGCCATCGAAAACGGTACAAATCTTCTTTCGGTTCTGAAAAAAAGTAACTGGAATGAAGGCAACACGTCCACTGGTTTTGTTAAGTTCCGGAAAGCCTTTTTAAAAACTCAAATCATGAAGGAATAGAACAAGCTCCCGAACAGCGTCGCGCGATGAAACACAATGTCCTTGTTAAAAAATCACGTCGGTTAGTGTGGCAATAATTTGTCATATGAACATTTCTCTTCGTCACCACATAAATTCTCTCTCTCTCTCTCTCTCTCTCTCTCTCTCTCTCTCTCTCTCTCTCTCTCTCTCTCTCTCTCTCTCTCTCTCTCTCTCTCTCTCTCTCTCTCTCTCTCTCTCTCTCTCTCTCTCTCTCTCTCTCTCTCTCTCTCTCCGCACCTTAAAATATTCAGCAATACCCGGCACCACGCCAGTCCCTGAACCGATTAATGTTACTTTAAATCCCACAAATTCCTCTGCCGAAATAGAGTTATACACCAAGCTGGAAAATAAATATGACTCTGAAAGGGCATAGGCGATTGTAAGGCTCGGGTGGGTGTTTACTTATTCAGTGAGAGAAGGAAAGTACTGCCGCCATATTGTCTGGTTGAGTTCCGCACTGAGTAAGGTTGTATTCTATTTACTATAGAAATACAGTACCTCCCCTATGCGAGATTCTTTTCCCTACTGGTTCGTTGAAATCTGGACTTCCTGTGGCTCTTCTGTGCGTCCAGTTCCATGTATTTTTGTTCGATGGGTGTTTGTCGAGGGAATGGGAGAGGAAGTCATGTTTTATGAAGGGCTGTAGGGTTTGTTCGATTTTGTTTTGTTAAAGTGCGCAAGGAAAACGATGATAAAGGTTTCTATGTAGAGGTGATTATTTATTTATTTATTTATTTATCTTTCTTGACGTTTGTTTCAAAGATTTAAGTTTTAGTACCAGATTTTTTTTTCTATTTATCTATTTACACCACGGAAAAAAAAAAAAATTTGAAAACGAGCGAAAAAATGGGAAGACTATTTTGGATAAATGGCATTGCTCTCCATTTGATGTTTCTTTTTCAAGAATTCTCACGTTAAAAACAAAAAAAATGACATTCACCAAAATAATATATATAAAAAGAAAAAAAAACAAGAGAACGAGAAGAAAATTATGGAAGGATTCTTTAGATAAATGGTATTCATCTTTATTTGGTGCTTTTTTCAAGGATTCTCATGTTTTACACCAGAAGGTCATTCTGTAAAGGTCATACACGTTCATTGACATTATTGCAGTTCCTGTCCATGTGATTTGTTCGTGGAAAGGTCAGATAGGAAATTGATGCTTTTTTTTTTCCTCTCTTTCACCCTCTTTTCGTTCGTCTGAAGTCCATGATGAACTCTCTTCGCGGTTTTATGTTGGTAATCAATCTTCCTTTCTTTGTGTGTGTGTGTGTGTGTGTGTGTATATGAGTGAGTGAGTGAGTGAATGTGTACAGTTATCGCAGTCTATGTCATGAGGCGGTAAGAATTCTTTAACTACAACGTTAGGGAGGGAGGGAGAGAGAGAGAGAGAGAGAGAGAGAGAGAGAGAGAGAGAGAGAGAGAGAGAGAGAGAGAGAGAGAGAGAGAGAGAGAGTGTGCGAATAAAAAAAAAATCTTTGAAGGAACCCCACTCCGTTTATATCATAG
>NC_087192.1:7082500-7137500 GCF_035594125.1 Scylla paramamosain
TTATACTCGAACATAGGTGGCTCTTTCCCCTTCCCCCCTCCCTCTCCCTAACTCTACAACATTCACCATTCTCGCTTCATGTCCTGTGTTCTATCCCCTTTCATCAATATCCTCACCATCCCCTACACCCTCTTCCTTACCTATCCCATTCCCCCGGCAGGCACAGAGGTTCATCATGTACGTTCATATTTGTTTTGCGAATGTGCAGCACGGGATGAAGGCGGTGGAATGGCGGCGGCTGAGGGTAAATATTGTCTGGCTGGTGAATCGAGGAAGCGTCGGGACAAGGACAGAGCAGGCAGTGGCGGACGGGTAAAGATAGTTTGTGTTTGATGCGTGGCGATACAGAGAGAGGAAGGGGGGGGGAGCTGGTTCGAGTAGATGTGGTCACTTAATACGAGTCACGTTCGCCGTTCGTGGTTCAACACGGGAACAAACAGAGATCTGGCCCAGGTATCGAGTATCGACCCAGATGGTTTTTGAATGCCTCGGTTGTGCCTCATTGCATGGCCGCCCCAGTCATGACCTGTGGCTATATAACGGCCGCTAATGGAGGGGAAATGCCTGTTTGAATCTAGTTAGTGTCACTGTTTCAAAGGGCTAATTGTACCCAGGTTTGAATAATATCTTTGATCGTGGCGCCACAAAACTGCATGTGAATAGAGTGAATGTTTGGTTGAAATGGAACTGAGTGATACAGAGATCAAATGTGATACACACACACACACACACACACACAGAGAGAGAGAGAGAGAGAGAGAGAGAGAGAGAGAGAGAGAGAGAGAGAGAGAGAGAGAGAGAATGCTCGTTTTATCACTCGTCCATCAGAACTGTGATATGCAAAGGGACTGAAGTAAGAATGGAAATTCTTCGTACACACCAAATGGAAATAAAGAAAAGGAGGAATCTGAGAATGAAACAGGTGGCAGTCACTTATGTAATTTGTCAGGAGTGATATTTACGTATAGGAATAAATACACACACACAGACACACACACACACACACACACACACACACACACACACACACACACACACACACACACACACACACACACACACACACACACACACACACACACACACACACACAAGAAAAGTATTTACACTAATTTTAGTAATGCTGTCGAGTTCTTCTTGCGAAGTAAAACGAATATTTGAGCATAAATTCGAGTACACACCACACACACACACACACACACACACACACACACACACACACACACACACACACACACACACACACACACACACACACACACACACACACACACAACAAAATTATTTACTGTAACTCCAGTAATGTTGTGGAGTTTCTTGAGAAGTAAAACGAATATTTGGACGTAAATTTCAACCCAGAAAATTGTTGTCGTTGTTGTGTCACTCCGTGAGAGAAAATAAAGAGCATGGGTACTCTACATGTATACTTTTATGTTACATTTTCTCATTTCAAAAGTAAAATATGCAAAACTTTAATACCTGACTTATTTTAGTCTCTTATTTCCCTCCTCCTCCTCCCTCCCTGCCTCCTTATTACTCTCCTCCTTCTCTCCCTCCTTCCTTTCTTGATCCCTACATGAAGGGCCTGATGATTCTCTCTCTCTCTCTCTCTCTCTCTCTCTCTCTCTCTCTCTCTCTCTCTCTCTCTCTCTCTCTCTCTCTCTCTCTCTCTTCTCTATCTCTCTCTCTCTCTCTCTCTCTCTCTCTCTCTCTCTCTCTCTCTCTCTCTCTCTCTCTCTCTCTCTCTCTCTCTCTCTCTCTCTCATCCTCTCCCTCATCCTCTTCCCTCTGAAACACAACACCCCATTGCGTGATCCCCTCCCTTCATTCCCTCAGTAGGCACTCCACATTCTCTGTCCCATCTCCTTCAGTGCCTGTGTCGGCGATCCCTTCAGTGCCACTCTCCTTCACCTTCCACCTAGTGTCGCAGTTCAGAAGTTACCATGTATATGTCACTGTATACTTTGGCACTTCCCTCGACGTGTCCTCTGTTACAGTGTCCCTCGTGCGTTCCAGAGCGTTAGGGTTCGGTGATATATAAAGTAGGAAGAGCATCGCCTTTTGCCGTGATTCTTCTGGAGTCTGGGCCGTAACTCGCCCCTCTCAAAAAGCTTAATTTAAGAGGCATTTTTTCCCCAGACGAAAGCCGCTCATGAGACAAATATTTATGAGCAGGCTCAGTGTTCGCGCAAAAGTATGAATGACGGGAGGAACACAATGGTGGGACGCGACGCACTTCTGCCGTGTGGTGTCGCGAGCCTCATGTTGGCGAGAGAGGCTGACGTGAAGGGAGCTGAGGTGGAGGCGTCAGAGAGGGAGGATAATGAAGGCCAGGAGGAGAGAGAGAGAGAGAGAGAGAGAGAGAGAGAGAGAGAGAGAGAGAGAGAGAGAGAGAGAGAGAGGAGAGAGAGAGAGAGGAGAGAGAGAGAGAGAGAGAGAGAGAGAGAGAGAGAGGAGAGAGAGAGGTTAGAAATTAAAAACGAGCGACAACCACTTTTTTCAGTAGAGTTGGTGTTCTCCAAACCCAACGATGTACCCTGAGGGACTCCACTCCGGCACACTTTCATCTCGCCTCTCATTCATGGAACTTTAATCAGGGAAGAACCTCGGGGTGGAGACAAACTTGTCCTCTAACCTTAATTAAGAAGCACTCCCACTTACCTGGCCCTCGTTGTGTGTGTGTGCCCTGTCTGAGGTGATGTAAAGATGCGCCCTCAGAGACCCTGGCAGTTGGTTTATGCAATTGCACAGCGTATTGGGAAGAGGAGGTGGATGGGGAAGGGGGATGGGGGAGGGTGGGAGTCAATTTCGAAGCAAAGATAATAGAGAGAGAGAGAGAGAGAGAGAGAGAGAGAGAGGAGAGAGAGAGAGAGAGAGAGAGAGAGAGAGAGAGAGAGAGAGAGAGAGAGAGAGATGTAGTCTATGTTCGGTTTCTCGTGGCCACGGTCAGCAAAAGGTCTTACGTTCAAAAATATACTGACCTTTCTTCTCATGACCATGCTTGCTTTACGTCCGTGTTTTTCTGTCAGTCTTGGTCCGAAAGTGTGTGTGTGTGTGTGTGTGTGTGTGTGTGTGTGTGTGTGTGTGTGTGTGTGTGATATCCGCTCGCTGCAGGCCGGTTCTTGGTCTTACCTTACCTCCGTTGCATCAGTCTAGTATTCATTATAATGCTGGTAATATTGTTGCCTTTCCAAGTTCATCATAATGTATGTATGCTGCTTTACTGTCTTCATCCTGCATTCCCCGTTGCATTGACTGTGTCTGTTAATTGTGTGAGTGTATACAGGGAAGGTATTCAATTATTTAGGTATGTTTTAGATGGTATGATGTTCTAATAGCGTTTTCACGTAGGAGACGAGTATAGTTTAAATTAAAAAGCAGGGTTAAAGTAGAGCAAAAATAATCGTGAAAAATATAGATGTATCAGGTTTTATATATTCTAATATTTGTGAAGTATTGACGATGAAAGTATAGATCAAAAAGGTTGAAGTAGAACAAAAATTCCCGTGAAAATATGGATGAATCGGATTATATATATATATATATATATATATATATATATATATATATATATATATATATATATATATATATATATATATATATATATATATATATATATATATATATATATATATATATATATATTTTTTTTTTTCAATCGCGGAGTTTGCCAACAGAATCCTAACCATCCTCTCTCTCTCTCTCTCTCTCACTCTCTCTCACTCTCTCTCTCTCTCTCTCTCTCTCTCTCTCTCTCTCTCTCTCTCTCTCTCTCTCTCTCTCTCTCTCTCTCTCTCTCTCCTCTCGGCGAGTAGAAGGGAGTTAGACGGTCAGCGTGAGACTAATACATCTGGGATGAGACTGTGAAGATGAATGAGTGGTGTCGTTACGCTCATGAATAATTGGCTTTAGGCAAGTGTCGGAGCGTGAATGTGTAATAGTAGCATTTGGTGCATTTGGCGTTTCTGGAATTGCGTGAATAATTCATTTTACTTCCTTTGTGTGTGTGTGTGTGTGTGTGTGTGTGTGTGTGTGTGTGTGTGTGTGTGTGTGTGTGTGTATTATTAAGCTCCATTTGACCGCCTCTTGATTTCAGTCATTTGAACGTGGGTGCTTTATAAATTGTTTGAGAGTTACTTTCAAGGCCATTGATAAAGCAACGTATTAATAACCTTAACATGCCAGAGATTCTAGCGGAGTTGATGCCCTGACTAATTACATTACTTGGCCATTAAAGGTAACTTGCCCTGGTGTCTTCGCAGTGCATTTTACTTTTTAACTTTCATGTTTGCCATTGTATTGCTGATATTGGTAGGCGATGCTCAGAGAAAGGAGGTAGAAAAAATTATGGAAGAAGTGGAGCAGATGCAAAACTAAATTAATAGTAGGAGGAGAAGGAAGAATAAGAAAAAAAGGAAGAAAATATGTGAGGAAAAGTGGAGAGCAGACGCAAAACAGAAGAGTAAGGAGAGAAAGAAGAATATATGATAAAAATTGAGAAAAGTAGAGCAAATGCAAAACAAGAGAAGAGGATGAGAAAAAGAAAGAGAGAGACAAAGGTGGCAAGGACAAGATGGTCATAACGATTGATGGCAGTAGTGAGGAAGAGGTGACTAGACAAACTCCAATAAACGGTCGATGTCGGGGAGTGTAAGGCGGCTGATAAGACACCGCGTCACCGCCACGGGTGTCTCACTAATGATGGGCTGTGTAATTTAAGCATTAATGATCAGCTTCATATATCATTAAAATTTTCACACAGTTTCACACCTTAATTCAAACGAAAGACATCCCCAATTATTATTATTATTATCATTATTATTATTATTATTATTATTATTATTATTATTATTATTATTATTATTATTATTATTGTTCAGATGGCATTTCCGCAAAGGTGCAGTTCAATACTACTTCAACGCTTTCTTTATATAGTAAGACGGGTACTGGCGAAAGACATCAAAAATATATAAAAGAAAGACCCAGTGAGGCGCCAGATCCTCCAAAAAAGAGCCAGTTCATATTATTAGAGGCAACGGTCAAATAATGTCGTCATTTACGAACATTACATGACGAACACTGTACTGTTATTACACACTGGCTTACTTGGCGAGGTTATTCAGAAGTTCATACCTTTCATTACTCTTATCGAGATGCTGCAATGCAATTTCCAAACAGGTTAACTGAATTTATACCGTTGCACTGAACTGTCATTAATATTTCTCTTAATAATGACCGCAACGCTTAGTAATGATAGTGCGCTTCGTTCGTTGTAAAGGAAAACAAGAGCGTGAGAGAAACATGCATAATGGCGAGTATAATGCATGTAGTTGCCAGCAGACCGTGTTTATTTTCTTTACGAGTATTACAGCAGACTTCAGCGTATTTTTTGTCCCGATCCTATTACACGGCATCGAAATAGTTTTTCTTATGTGTTCTGGAATTTTGCAACGACATTTCACACTTATAAAGTTTTCCTCAGGTTACACTTTGTATCAAGCAGGATAGTGAGAAGGTTTGTGACGGCATGCATTCCTCCACTGTTTCTTTTCTTTCGCTGCTTGTGTTGCTTCATGCTTCAGGTGTCCCGAGGATCAGTGAGATGACAAAATATTATACTCGCATAAACGTATTTTCTAAATTATCATTTTACGCTAGTTAGAGTGGCTGCACGATTACTAGTAGGCTTGGTGAAAAATAAACGGAGCTCCCGTACTCCCTTCCACTTTCTTTAGCGTTTTCCCGCGACTTTTCTGGTTTGCTAACTTTTTTTATTCGTTAGATTGGAGACTGTCAGTAGATCAGAGGACTTCGACTGAGAGAAAACACAAAACTCAGGGGAACGTAATTGACTTCTGACTAGATTTTTGCCTATCGACGAGTGGCGACATAGGAAGGCTACGCAACCTTTACTGTGGAAAGAAAATGGCTGGTGTGGATTATAAAGCATAACAAACAGTAACAAACGCTTAATTCCATCCTAGTATGCTTGATTACACTCCCATCAACTGACTAGCAAGTAAAAGAGTTACATATGATAACACAGTAAATGTATAACCGAGATGAGAAGTTTATTTGAAATATAGGCAGGAAAAACAATGAAAGGTAGGATGACACAATACAAATAGGATAGCGCAGGGTAAAGAAAAACGACACATTAAAAGGCAGGGCGACACATGATAGCATAGCAAAGAAGGGTGGCATAGTAAAGGAGAAGTCATCACAACTTAAAAAGAACACCAATGAAAAATATAGGACGTCATAGTTTACTAAATAGGATAGACGTTGAAAAATGTAGATAAATAAATGAAAAACAAAATTGTAAAAGTTAGATAGCTGATTAATGATAGGACACCACAGCATATGTAAAGGAGAAGTCATCACAACTTTGAAAAAAAAAAAAAAACACCAATGAAATACTAAATAGGATAGCACGATAAAAAAATGAAAATAGACAAATAAAAACGAAATTGTAAAAGATAGGACAAACTCAATAATGACTGGACACCACAGTATATATAAAGGAACACGATGTAGATAAGACATCCAATTAAAGATAGGGTATCACAGTATATATGCGCTTATATCCACTGACATGAAATAAGAGATGAATCTTTCGGCTCGCAGGAAGAAAAGCTAAGCAGTAAAGCAGGTTTGCATCAGTCATCTTTTCTTTCCGCACACTGTTCATATTTGCTATATAAGTAATAGTAAGTAATAAGTACACTAAGTAGGCAAGTAGATATACAAGGAAATATTTTGTTGAAGTGATAAATGTTGCATGGTGTCATTAAAATATGATCAACTCCACCAACGAAAATTCTCATATGAATGAGGGAGAAAAATGTATAAATTTATTGAGAATTTAGGGATCAGCGTGAAGCTCATGAATCCAGAATGAAACGCAGGCCGTGGAAACTCGAAGAGATAAAACTCAATATTTTAGTGTTAAATGGCTTAACATTTGTATAATATTAATGTGACTTCCGCTCCCATACGGTAAGTACTCCAGCCTCAGGAAAACACATTTGTGCTGCGTGTAGATTTGCAGCAAATTAATATTTCCTCAATTAGGAGCGGCATGCTGAGGTTATTGACTTAGTGGACGAGACTCACACATGCGCTTCTCGTTATTGTTGTTGTTGTTGTTGATAACCGTGTTATTGTTGTCGTTGTTGTTTCTGATGTAGTTGTTGTTATTGTTTCAAATATTTATTATTATTATTATTATTATTATTATTATTATTATTATTATTATTATTATTATTATTATTATTATTATTATTATTATTTCACGTGGTGCGAAAAAAAAGTATTTGAAAACTGTCAACTTCAGTTTTGCTAATAAGGAACCCCCACGTGATTTTTCATTTAATTTTTTTCTTTATATTTTCATTTAATTTTTTTCTTTCTACATTACAAGAGATGCATTGTACTGTATATATGCACTATGTCGTATTGCTAGATATAATCGCAACTTATTTCAGTATTTGGGAAACACTGATAGATAGATAATTGTGTGAGGAGGCCTTCTTTTCCTCCTTGTCCTGTCTAGATAGATATAGGTAGACAGACGGAACAGGCAGATAGATAGATAGATAGATAGATAGATAGATAGATAGATGTTTTCTTGCCAAGTGATTAAGACGATTAGCAACCCCATTAGGTGGCAGCAAAGTTCTGTTAATGTGGGTGAAAGTCAGCAGCTGTTGGCGTGTTGTGTTGTGGGCGAGGCGAGGCGTGCGTGATGAGCCTGAGCAAAGCGGCGTCTTGTGATTATACCAAACTGCTGCTGCTTGTGAACGATCCCTCTCCCTCCCGCGTCGGTGGTGGGCGGGAACAGAATCTGTGAGAGAAGCTGGCTAGCATGTGCTGATATCGTTCGTGAATTTGGCATTGCACAGGTGTGGGTGTGTTGCTGCACGTGACATCCCTACCAACGTATGTTTAGAGTCCATCGCTGGTGCTGGCGTGTAAGATGTCGGGGGCGATGCAGAGGGCGGCGCGGCAGCTAAGGCATGGTTGGTTATAAGGGCTACAGGCTACAGGGGCGTGGGTGATATTCCTGCCCTGTGTGAATCTGTTGTCGCATATACTTGCATGTTGGCACATCGACAGAGCTTCGTCTCAGAGCCACAGAGACAATCACAGCGACTTAATTGAGTTGTTCGTCTAGTGTGTTCATTACAGAGAGCATCGCCTTGATCTCAAGCGTCACATTAACCGTCTGGGATCGTTTGTCAGCCTCGAGAAACCAAGGCCGCATGAATCGACAGCCTTACCAAATGGCAGTGCTCACCACAATATCTTCCGCCCACTTCCTCCTTCTGCCTGACGTGACAGGCGGGGTGGCAGATCTGCAAGTGTTTATTTTGTGTGTGGAGGGATACGTGGCATTTTCAGTTACATTCGCTGACGAAGGACAGCGAAACGAGGTCACCCGAAGCGAAATGACGCGGACGTGCCCAATTAAGGCTGTGGTCGCTGGGTGACTCCTGCTTCCTCCGCCTGTCAGCTGCAACTCGCCCGGTGCCGCCACACGTGTGTCCTCGTCTTTTCCTGGTGAGTAAATAAAGCCGCAGTAAGAATACAAATTTAAGATTAGCCAAACATTTGGAGATGAAGCTTTTTGTAGGATTTCTGGCGAGCGTTCCCTCTCAACGGGCCGCGACAACCTGTCTTACTCTTCCAGCATCGTCTGGCAAGTCGTGCTTTACTTAGGGAAGTGTTTACTTTTAATTTAAGAAGGAAAGTTTCACAATAGATATAATAGCAATAATATCAAATCTTATTAAGATGGAGTAGAAAAGTTTGGAGTACAATCCCATCCCGCGTCGCAACGAGGGACCAGTAGTGCCATTCTGAGCAGAGGACAAGCGTAATATAAATAATAATAATAATGCAGCAGAATAAGGAGCACTCTGAAAGGACCGCCTGACCCCTGCGTGTTTCGGTCCCATAACGATCAGCGAAATGAGTGTCTCTCCTCATACGGACCACATAAAGCATACACCGATTAGTATTTTTTTTTTTTTTTTGTAATAAGTAAAGGATAGAAAAGTTCTTCGCTTTCAGTTCTTATGTAAAATCAATTAGATTCATGCAGGTCAGTCTCAAGGCAAAGGTTTCAGAATTAGCCAGTGCCAACATGTATCCCAAACCTTGTATCTCAAGTTGTCGATTATATGTAAACAAAGGAGAAAACATTACTTGCCGAAACATTGATTGCCGACATTGTAATCTTGTAACTTTCTGGGGCAAGCCATATAGAAATAGAGCATCAGAAACTAGTGAACCACGTAAAAGAATAAGTTATTGTTTCGCACTGACACTAGCCACCTTAACCTGCGCTTGCTAACAGAAAGACAACTGTTAATTAATTTGAGTCTTTTTGTACTGAGTGAAGATTGCCCTGGCTTGCAAATACATAACAATACATAACACAAATAGGATTTTTTTTATGAATTTTCATGGATATATGGCGAGAAAACAGGTTGTGAAAAATAGAATAAAAGCCCCACTCAACATGAACAGTTCACAAAAGCCCCACTGATGGTTCCAGTCTTCAGAGAGTCAAAATGGCCGTCAAAATTTTGAGAAGTGTCTTAAAATGTGTTACTTGATCATTTATTTAGTCAAAGGAATGTGATGAGTTGGGAATTTTGTCTGTCATACACCGGCAACGCCATTACGACACTCGCAGACAAAACCCTGTAATGCCTTTGTTGAAAATAAAAAGAGCAACTCGTTCATTGCTTTTGTGGTTTGTTAAAAGTACCTCTTTGTTGTGATTTGAAGATTACTGCAGTTTTTTGCCTTCGGCTCTTTGATATGATACATTTTTTTTTTTTCAAAGGTGCTCTTGGAAAAAAATATATCCTACCTTTCTCAAATTCAGTGTTTAATATTACTATTAGAAAGGTCAGCAGTATCATTTTACCTTCATCTCCTCGATCCATAACGAAATAAGTCATTGTTCATCGTACATTTAAGGCAAATATATATTCAGCATTTTTAACTTACTCAGGTTTTCATATACAGCACCAGTGACTGTAATGGAAATGAACAGCATTAGAAATTATATGTAAAAGAAGTGAAGGAAGTTATGCATGGTCTATAAATGTTTCATGGCTTAAAATATGAACGTGTAGAGACGGCTGTTATACTTCATTATCCTTGTTTATGAGAGTAACAGATGGTAATCTCTTATTACTATTATTAGTTAGAGAATTTCTCATAATCGTGAACAGCTAACCAAAGAAGATTGTCATACCGGCATTACGAGGATTATAACTACATGATAATTTCCAGATTAAATATTGCCTCATTGTCAGACTGAAATATTGCTTCTTGCGAAACTGCATTAGAAGCAATTGAAATCTACTGAGACGCAATAAATATACGAACTTATAAGCTAATTTATTTATTTATTTATTTATAATTTAATGTTTCAGCTTCAGAAAGGCTGCCACATTCGGTCTGATTCACATAAAAATGTTAACAACACGATACGCAAATTGAACAGTAATGTTTCGTTGAAATGAGAGACAATTAATTAAAATATGAAATGTTACGCATATTTTACGTGTGGTTTTAAATTGCCGTTAATGTTTCAGCCTGTGTGTGTGTGTGTGTGTGTGTGTGTGTGTGTGTGTGTGTGTGTGTGTGTGTGTGTGTGTGTGTGTGTGTGTGTGTGTGTGGACGCGTGCGCTTCTATCTTTCATCCATTTTACATCCCCGTCGCTCAGTATTCACAGTGCTTTTAATTAATTTCTCGCGTCCCCTTCTTCCACTTTCCTCTCCCTCACCTCGCTTGTCTCAGACGCGTTAGTTTTGTGCAAACACTCCCCACGCCACCCCTGCACTTCACTCCCGCTAGCGCACATACGTTACACTTGATTGAAAGAGGTCGTCACTATGTGTGTGTGTGTGTGTGTGTGTGTGTGTGTGTGTGTGTGTGTGTGAGTGTGTGTGTGAGTGCATGCGTTCGTTAAATTCGTTTCAAAGTAGATTAAAGCGCAAAGGTAAACTGTTAAATGAAACACTCGACTCTTTTTCTTTCCTCCTAAACATCCATAGACTACAGAGAGAGAGAGAGAGAGAGAGAGAGAGAGAGAGAGAGAGAGAGAGAGAGAGAGAGAGAGAGAGAGAGAGAGAGAGAGAGAGAGAGAGAGAGAGACTTTTTCCCTCGTAAATGAAACTCCACGCAACGTTACTTGTTTTTTTCGAGAAAGAAAGTCCAAACTGCATGTTAATTTTCCTTCCAACAAAACAGTTCGATTGAGGGAAATTGTAGCAAACTAACGCGCTGAGAGAGAGAGAGAGAGAGAGAGAGAGAGAGAGAGAGAGAGAGAGAGAGAGAGAGAGAGAAATTTTATCGTAATTATACTCGTATCAAGTTGAACCATTATTTTCTGTATTTACTAAACCAACTTCATTTTCCTAGAGTAAGGAAACTTTTTTGCTTGTTTTCTTTTATTTTGTTCCTTCGCTTTTCTCTTTCCTTAATTCTTCCATTTTCTTAAAACCTCTTCTCTTCCAGCCACATCCTCCTCCATAATTCCTCTATTTCCTTCCTTTCTTTCTCTTCCACCCGCCTCTTCTTGGCCTTTAATTCTTATCTTTCCTTCCCTTCCTTCTCTTCCAGCTGCCTCTTCCTCCTTAATTCTTTTACATCCTTCCTTTCCTTCTCTTTCACGGGCCTCTTCCTTCTCGCGCTTCCTCCTTTCCTTCCTCAGCAGCCAAACCTCATTTTCCTTTTTTTTTCTTCTGTGTGTACCATGAAGAAAACGTGCGATGTTTTCTTCTTTAACTTTCTGTTGCTCGTTGCTTTCCCCAGGCCGATCCAGATGGCCGGTGTTTTAGCCTTGAGTGGCAGTTTCAGCTCCTCCTCCTCCTCCTCCTCCTCCTCCTCCTCCTCCTCCTCCTCCTCCTCCTCCTCCTCCTCCTCCTCCTCCTCCTGCAGACACTGAATTCCTCCGTATAAGCCAAAGAATTTTAGGTAATGTTACAATAATAACGAGCTTTCTTAACTTGTCAACATATCCTCCTCATCCACCTCTTCCTCCTGTTCCTTCTCTCTGTTCCTCCTCCACCTCTTTCTCTTTCTCCTCGTTCATTGCACATTTCCTTCTGGACACATTATTCCCTACTTGCACTTGTCTCCTCCCTTCGCTATTGCTCTTTTCATTCTCCTTTCTTCCTGTCCCCATTCTCAGCGGGGTGTTTACCGGCCATGCTTAGAACACGTCACTGCACCATTATCCTCCTCTTCCTCTTGTCTTCCTTCTCCTCTTCCTCCTCCTCTTCCTCCTCTTCATCCTCCACCTCCTCTCCTCTCGTCTCTTTTAACAATTTCATCTCCCTTCTATACATCACCTGCCGTCCATTCACGATCTCATTTACCTGTAACTGTATTGTACTGCACGTCACTTTCACCACCACCACCGCCATCAACACCACCATCGCCATCACTGCCACCGCCACCACGCCTCCCGCTACCATGACCACGGCCAACAATTCTCGTCACTCACACACCCCAAGTATCTTTCATTCCCTCTCGTCTGAATGTGAATGTAGTGAGTTTTCTCTTCGTGTTTGTGTGAGGGAGTCGGGGAGAGAGAGAGAGAGAGAGAGAGAGAGAGAGAGAGAGAGAGAGAGAGAGAGAGAGAGAGAGAGAGAGAGAGAGAGAGAGAGAGAGAGAGTCCTCCCTCGTTTTCCACTGCTTACTTCAATTGCATACTGAATTTGTATTGCTTTCTCTCTCTCTCTCTCTCTCTCTCTCTCTCTCTCTCTCTCTCTCTCTCTCTCTCTCTCTCTCTCTCTCTCTCTCTCTCTCTCTCTCTCTCTCTCTCGTTTCAGTTTTATTATTGTTCTCACTCCATTTCTCATTCCTTCATGACTTTCCGTGGGTGATTCTGCACTTCTCTCTCTCTCTCTCTCTCTCTCTCTCTCTCTCTCTCTCTCTCTCTCTCTCTCTCTCTCTCTCTCTCTCTCTCTCTCTCTCTCTCTCTCTCTCTCTCTCTCTCTCTCTCTCTTCCCGTCTCAGTCACTACATATTTTTGGAAGCTCGTCTTGTCTAACTTTCACGTACTTGTTTCTAATCTCCGTGTGTTTATGTTTGTCTAATCATCTTCCCTCCGCGCCGTCACTCCTTCCACGTATTTCCTCACGAGTCTCCCAGCCTCGCCAAACCTTAATCCCGTATTCAAGTCTTCACACCACTTTTTCCCTCCTCTTGTCACCGTTCCCGCCTTCCTTTCTTTCTCTTGTCTCTTCCCGTCCTCCTTTGCATCTACCCAACTAACTACCTTTCCCCTCTCGCCCCCTCCGCCTCCTCCTCCTTCTCCTCCGGTCCTCAGCTTCCCGCCACCCTTCATCAGTGCTGCTGAGGCCAAATATTAGCTCAGCAGATAGCTCGCCGAATATGCAAGGGGCAATCACCGTCCCAGACATGCCCGATATGAAACCTTCGCTCTCACACCAGTCTGAGCTAACAGAGCGACATGCAAGTAGTTATTTTGCAAGCCACAGAAGGAGGAAGAGGAGGACGTGGAGGAGGAGGAGGAGGAGTGGGATGGAGGGATGGAGTGGCGTTTAAAAGTGCACAGGAAGGAGAGCAATGCATGTTTTCTCAATAGTATGTTGATTCTTTTTGTTCCTGACTTTTTGGTATAGAAATGGAAGTCTATGAAAGTGCATGATAGACCTCGATGTTATCCTTTATGTGTCTTTGTGTGTGTGTGTGTGTGTGTGTGTGTGTGTGTGTGTGTGTGTGTGTGTGTCATCTGCCCTTGTATTCATGCCCTGTGGCGTAAGCTTTGATGGGAAGTGGAGTGTTTCGTCGACAGGAACTGCAAGGAAAGTGTTCTGGGAACGAGAGAGAGAGAGAGAGAGAGAGAGAGAGAGAGAGAGAGAGAGAGAGAGAGAGAGAGAGAGAGAGAGAATAGCACACTCTATATATAGTTCTCCCAAGGGCGTAGGATCAAGGGCTTCGTGTGTCTAACCCTTACTTGTCCATCCGGCATCACCAGATAGAGAACACACACACAGGCTCTCTTCCCATGCATTGTAAGTAGTAAGGTTATAAATAAAAATGGAAACTTGATGTGGAGAACTTGCATGATACGGGAACTCGTAACAAGAATACTTCCTCTCTCTCTCTCTCTCTCTCTCTCTCTCTCTCTCTCTCTCTCTCTCTCTCTCTCTCTCTCTCTCTCTCTCTCTCTCTCTCTGCGTGAACTTATTGCCTTGGAATTAATGTGTTCAGTGTGTGCTAATAGCGGGAAGTGTGCGGCCAGTGGCAGGAGTACCAATTACAAGACTGTGGCTACTAGTTAGTGTAATGTTGGGTCGTTAGGGCGTAAAGCTTATGCTCTTATTCTCTCTCTCTCTCTCTCTCTCTCTCTCTCTCTCTCTCTCTCTCTCTCTCTCTCTCTCTCTCTCTCTGCATCTTTTTCGCTTTCTCCTCTTTTCCAGTTCCTCACATGGTTGAGTTTTTTTCCTGTTATTCTCTCTCTCTCTCTCTCTCTCTCTCTCTCTCTCTCTCTCTCTCTCTCTCTCTCTCTCTCTCTCTCTCTCTCTCTCTCTCTCTCTCTCTCTCTCTCTCTCTCTGTAAGCTGTAATCTACTATTAGTTTCTCTAGTAATGTCATTTATTGCAAGGGATAAATATATATATAAATATTTATGATGCTACTAAATATTCTAATAAAAGTTGCATTCGGTAATGAAGATAACATTGATTAGTGGAATGATATAATGATAATCTAGTGGATAAAGAGTTTGTTTGGGAACTTGTTTTTTTGTTATTAATCGAGCACGGATTAGCTTCATTTATTTCCCATTATCACCACTAGTACCTCTGACCCTGTTTATCATCATTCCCTCATCATCCCTGCCTCACTCATCACATTACTCTTAATAGCCGCGTTACTGTTTTTCATCATCACTCGTCACTTAAACCGTCACTCACCGCCATCATTACTATTCATCACCATCATCCTCGCCATCATCACCTGCTTTTACTCACTTCATCACTTATTCATCAATATTTAACACCGTTATCACCATCACTTACTTACCATCGTCTCACCTTCTATCATTATCTCTCCATCACTTTCTCACCATTCCCTAACACCATCCTCCTCTCCACCACTTGCATTAACTCCCCTCATCACCTTTTAACCTTTACTCGCCATTCACAAATTCCTTCATCACTTCCCTCATGATTTCCATCACCAATCATCACACTCGTATCTCTACATCAAGTCCATTACATGCTGTTGCCTCCACAACCCAACACCTACACCTATACCACTCTGTAACGCTTTCGTTCCCCGGCAGTCATTGGATTATCAAGCGGAAGGTGAAGATAAACATGGTGGGGTGTTTAGTTTGAAGTACGAATATGTATATGACAGCCAGGCAAAGAGAGTTAATGTTAATACTAATAATAATGATAATAGTGGTAATAATTGGGGGTAGCTTTAATGATTTTAACATGGCAAACACACAGAGAAATACACACACACACACACACACACACGCACTGCACTTCTAATAATAATCATGTAGTGTCGTTTCATTGTTTAAAAAGTGTTTTATTGCCAGGAGAAAATTTGGTTTCGCTATTCATGAAGTGTTGTGTGTGTGTGTGTGTGTGTGTGTGTGTGTGTTTCTATTGCTTGGTAGAAACTGGTATTCATGAGCTGGTCTTTAATCGCCAATAAAAAGCGATTAGATGAATGGAAACCTGCCATGAAGTTTGCGAGGCTTTTTATTCGTTCGCAACTGGCAATACAAAGAGGGATAATGTGTTTGTTACCTTTAGTAATATTATTTGATTATAAAGATCCTTCCGATTATAACCACCTCGTTCAGTACTCATAAGAATAAATAGAAACACAACGTAACGAATTAAAGTTGTTTTATGACTCCGTTTACGTCTTTAGAAGGCCTTAAGGAAACAATTATTCACCTCAGTAGCAGGTTCTCTCCTACTGAGCTCTCGTGCAATGCAGTAGAGGTGAGGTGTGTAATGGAACGGCAGAGAAAGTAGTTGTTTGCTGTCGTTTGTAATCCTCCGTATCTTCTAGCGCATTCACGGCGAAACGGTCATCATTACGTCACCGGATTGATATATTTCATGTTGCCTTTGACTCAAGTATTGGTCCCCTTACCGTCTTAATCTCTCTCTCTCTCTCTCTCTCTCTCTCTCTCTCTCTCTCTCTCTCTCTCTCTGGCATCGGTCACTTCACTCATTTAGATCTGCTAGTGCTCACGAGTCAATGGGATACGTGCTGCTTACATGCTGAGTGATCCTGAAATTACAACCGGCGGGACCCTGCTCCTCTCAACAATGGATAAATCTAATTACTGGAAGCCTTCAGATCCTTCAGAGAGCAGTGGAAATCTTGTCATTCATCTCCAGGGGATTTATTGTATTCCCTTCACGCTTCCCCTAGTGTCATAAGTCCTTCAGAGCGTCGTATCACCACGTCTTATCACGCCTTTGATCTGTGATGAGTTTCGGAATCGTTAACGTATTGCCATTTGTACTCCAACAGCAGCAGCAGCAATAATTGATCTGTGTGTTAAGTGGCTGGCAATTTATGGGGCATTTCTCCTTGTCGTCTTAAGTGTCTCAGGTTTTCGTCTCAAGATATTGAATTGTGGTGTTCCGAAGCATCTATCAAGCAGCATCCCCGCTCCGTGTATTTTGCATAAAACTCATTCTGGAAGGCGTTGCTGTATGGGAGGCGGGAAGAGGGCGAAGCGGACTCCATTATTTCGAGACTGATAGAAAGATGAAGGAAGAGGAAGGGTTAGAGAGAGAGAGAGAGAGAGAGAGAGAGAGAGAGAGAGAGAGAGAGAGAGAGAGAGAGAGAGAGAGACACAGACACAGACAGACAGACTCTCGACAATACCCACCAAGACATATAAACCGCCCGAGTATTTACAATTTATTCCAGCAAAAAGAAAAATTAACAATGTCCTCCGTCGCTTTAATTACTCGTTCACAACTGCGGCAAATGAGGACTCGGCCAGGAGCGAGCGAGGTTGTGTCCGGAATGGAAATGAACAGCGTGGCCTTAAATACGGGCAGGAGTTCTGGGCTGGAGGGCGGAGGGGTGGGGGGTGAGGGCAGGGCTATGAGGAGAGAATGTGAGAATGTTCCCTGGCTTTGTGTACTTATCAACCACACAAGCAAAGGCAGGAGCGTGGAATGCTGGAGAGAGGAGGTTAGTTTTTTGTCCGTCAGTGGTTTGGTGGCTCGTGTGTGTGTGTGTGTGTGTAGAGTGTGTAGAGTGTGGTATAAATTTATGCATTGTGCTATCTCCGTGAATTTTATGAAATCTGGCCATTAAGGAGGAGCCAAGTAAGTGTTTATATTTACACAATTTAAGTCCAGCTTTCTGGGAATGCTTGAGGAGTTTATATAATGTGCAATGTGTTTGTAATTAATGTAGGTGCGTAACTGTAAATGCTGAAGATGATATCGGGGAATTTCTTGCTTAAGCCATGAATATTTGCGAATTTATTTGGATTGAAATATTTTATTTTATTGGTGCAGTCAGATGTGGGGTTCATTTTCCCTTGATAATGCTGGAATATCCACGGAAGGGCGAGAGGTCGTGCGTGGGTCGTGGTTGCAGATATGGGCTCACCTTTACGTTAGGTCTATATTGAAATTAAAGAAATTGATTGAAAATATGTGGATTGTAATTAGTATATATTGAATTGCACTGGAACTGATTATTTGAACTAAAATTTTAACTCACTAATACTTACGAATTAGAATGATGCACACAATGCACTGGTACTTTGTATGAGAAATTTATTCTTTTCGCCAGCGTCACTCATGAAATACTGTTGTGAATGGAGTGAATGGCGTCACGCAACACGTAGAACTTCTTGATGCGCCAGCTTTCTACATGCAGGTTTCCAAATGGGAAAAGATGATATGAGATTAAGTAGAGAAACAGCAAACGGCGAAATGGCTTTTCCTGCTATGGGTCTCTATGGTGATGGTGCGGCGTAGTCCTATTAGAGAGATGGTTAGCAGGGGCATGTTTGAAAATGCATTGTGTGTGAAGAGCGAACTGTGAGATGAAGGAGAAGGAAACTTGATTCTTTTGAGGTGATACGAATGTAGTTAATAGCTGCCGTAAGCAAAGGTTATTCATTGCATATAATTAACGTAATATTGTCTTTGAGGATTTGAAGTCCATACCGAGTTAGTTAGGATAGTCGGGCCATGAATTTTGAGTGCTTGCAGCAGTGGAAGGATGTTTATGCCTTTCAGACAGAGAAAATATGTTATCCTCATACGAGAGAAAGAGGTAAGTGGGAGATGAGCAATTATGTAGGACGAATGAAATGCTTGAACTTTGGGCGTTGTAAAGTGGCCTTCATGAATAATGGTGGCCCATGTAGAAGCGGTTGTGACTCTTAACTGAATAAATGCTTATATATTATCCAAGCCGGTAAAAGCTGCCTGGGTTTAACCAAGGGCATTTAGTGGAGTCTGTTGTAAAGTACTTTATTTTAGCACGCTGTATTGTATGTTTACCAGATATCCAGGTTCCATCGGTCACGTGTATCATTTACTTCATTCAGACGTATTCCCTCGCCGCTGCTCCTTCAGTGCCGGTGACTCCCCGCAGCAAGCGTGCTTGAATGGTGATCTCCTCTCGGCAAGACTGCTTCACTAAAATGATATTTACAAAGCGTTGTGAATTTTGATATTTGTGTCTCTACTTTACAGCTATTCACATTGAGTATTTATTCATTAATTTTATTTCCATGATCCATCAGTCTGGTAAAGGCAACACTCCATGAAATTCCTTTCTCTTTCTGTGAAAAAAACAATGCGTGTTTTCATTCCATTAACGTTTTTTATTCAATATTTCATTATTCAGCTCGAATCATCAAAAATGTGCCGTGCTTTACTGAAGCTGTATAATTTTTATACAGTTAATAATATATAATTTATATATAATATATAATATATAATTTTTTCAACACCATCCAATGAGTTTTACAGTATGTTGGAACTTGGCTCGTTGATAGAGAAAAAATACTATTCATGTTTTGCTATTTTACATAAACATCATCCTTGGGTAGGGCGCTTTAAACCTACGGTGTGTCCTGTGATCTCCAGCCTCTGGAGCCAAATAATCAAGCGTCATTTGAAGCTACAGTCACAGCAGTCTTGCAACTTAAATATTTGTAGCATGTTTGCCGTGCAGTAATAGACTACTTATTACGTTCAGAATACAGCTTCCCTCGGCACAGACAGATGATGCACTTTTTTGTTATTTGCATTGTTTCAGAAAGTGCGCGACCAGCTTGCCTGTCAAGGTCTAACAACAACAACAGCAGCAGCAGTGAAGGACAAAATGATGATAGAGGTACGGAATTTGTCAGCCTAGTCATTGTCTGCTGGACTTGAATCCTGACCGAGAATTGACAGGCCAGAGTAATGACAACTACTCCGCCACCTGTACCTCCGGATCCTGCTTGCACTCCGTAAGGTAAGTTTGGAGCACCAGACTTTGTTTTGTAGCACAAGTTTGTCCCTCCCACACGAGAGAGCGAGCGTGGGTGTGTCGGTGTTTCTGTCCCACGCGTTTTCATTGGAAATCGTTGGCCGCTTTTCTTTTTTCTCATAACACAACTTGTTTGCCAGAGTGTCGTGGCGGTTCAGGAGTATTTGTGTCGTTTTTGATGTTTTAATATCTTTACTTAGACTTCTTGAGTAACTGTAGTTTCTTCTCATGTACATTTTTTTTCGTGGATGTTATTTTCATGTGTAGATCGTGTCGTATTTATATATGTATGTATGTAATAATGATGTGTAATTAAGGCGAAGTGCTCACAGGCAGCGTGCAGCGGAGAGCTTATCTAGATTTTACGTGACAGGTGTCAGGGAGAGGCATGTTTGGGAAATAAACAGAGCCTAATTGCTTCATTAATCTTATCTTATGGGACTTCAAGTGATAAAACAAACGATACAAATTGTTCTTATATTTGTATATGTTAGAGTGAAAACGTATAGAACTCGTAAGAAGTATTAGAGAAGAGAATGTTATGGGATGAGTAAGCAAATTTGAATGTACAATTTTGGTTGAGAAAATTAGTGAGTTCTGTTGAGGTCTATTTAGAGATTTCTTTCATATTCCGGGTTATGTCTTGAAGTTACCTGGAGGGGAAACATACTTCTCCCCTCGCTGCTGACCATACACCTCAAAGTTGCACTCCTCAGGCCTGTCACCTTCCCTCCCTCCCTCCCTCTCACTCAGGTATTCTGGCAGTGTCGTCCCGCTGCCAGTCACACTCACTGCGCCTAACTTTCTCGCCTTGTGTTACCTTTATATATGTACGCATGTATTTTCTCATTTATTATACATAAATTTCACACCATACGTTGTTTCCCATATACAGTCTGCGAAGCACTTCACAAAGTGTATATGGGAGGGACCCACGTCTGATGTCATTTGAAGAGAGGCTACAGGTGCACTAGCATGAACCTAAGTACAATTCTTCGATCACAGTGACAGTGAAGAAAATTTCCAAGAAGTTCCACTATCTCATCTCTCCGACAAAGTTAAAACGTGATGCTTTTACAAATATTTCATCATTACAACATCATCACTAATCTTCTAATCCTTCACGTCAAATCCTCTCATTCTATTTTCTGGCTTACGGGATAAGAAAAATTGTGTTTCGTCCACATTTATCGGCGGTGTAAGGAGTGTATCATTTTACTGGTGTCACTCGTGTAACAAAGACATTTCTGATGCCCAAAGTATCAACTGGAGATGGCTAAGAGGTGTCTGCATTCTTGAAAAAAAAAAAAGGTAATAATCATTTAGCACGTCAGAGAACATAACAGTGAAGAAATAATTTGAACGTTGTAGAATTAAGTGGTGAAGTATTATTGACTCTATCGATGTCTGTATATTCAATACACTAAATTATTCTGCGTTATTCTTTTTATATGTTCTTGCCCCATAGCACCGGTAGACAATTTTTGCTGCAACTCTTATGTGAGACTTGGATGGTCGGCTTTATTTTTTACATTTGCGGAGGCCTAGTTGGTCATCCCCTGTCCGTGGTGGCGCTGGCACATTTTAAGAGTGACGCTTTTTGTAGAGCGTGTTGTCGCCCTCCAGAGCTCCCCGATGCAGCAAGCGTTGAAGGCAGGGTTGATAGGAAGCATGTAGGTGTTTTTCGGTCACTCGATAGTTTGAAATATGGACAGCTTCCGGCAGGTCTAGAATTCCGGTCCCAGAGGTCACTACATTCGAACGCTGACTACTAGGCCACTGATTGCTAAGTTAGTATATGATAGTGTGATATTTCCTATTTATATCCCTTTGTAAATAATTGTGGTGCTGTAGTAACCTGTATCCAATCTCTAGACAGCGCCCTTTCATCGAAGCTACATTACTTGATTACATATCGACTCCAGTTTCTCCCATTATAACGAATATATTTTCATTTGCTATTAGATTCCATGAGGTACGTGGATAATGTATGTAATCCTACATTATTCACGTACCTTTTCACCCACAGCCTGTCATATTTTGTCATATTCTCCCCTGAAAACTCTAAATCCCTCCTCTTCTCTTGCACTTTAACCTCCATCTCATCCCGTCCACACCCCTCGGCCCAATACACACAGCCATTGCCACATCCACCCTCATCTGTTCCTGGATTTTAAAAAATGTACTCCACTTAAGGTAAACACACCGACTCTTCCCCTCTAACGGCTTTATATCCGATTGCTCCTCTCGCTTTTTAATCTCCTAATATTAAAAAGACAATTTTCTCCATATATCCTTCGCCTCGACGACTCACTTTATCAGTTTCTCATTCGCCACAGTTAACAAGGGAACACCAAGGAAGAACAAACCGCAGCAAAACAAGTTGGGCATTACGAGGCTGTTTGTGTTAAGTTATACTATATCATAAAGTAAGAGATACAGGGTAGTAAAGGCAAAAAATTCTTATTGTTCTCCTTCACACGGTGTTTCTCTTCCAGTCTTGTGGGAGACCGTCGCGTTGCAAATCTAATGTCATTTTCTGCCTGACATTTCTGATTTCCGTGTGCAACTTCATGGCTTACAATATTCACTCATCACTGGCGACGTCAAGTGGAATCTCTCACACTGAAATGCTCTCTGCTCTCTCTCTCTCTCTCTCTCTCTCTCTCTCTCTCTCTCTCTCTCTCTCTCTCTCTCTCTCTCTCTCTCTCTCTCTCTCTCTCTCTCTCTCTCTCTCTCTCTCTCTCTCTCTCTCTCTCTCTCTCTCTCTCTCTCTCTCTCTCTCTCTCTCTCTCTCTCTCTCTCTCTCTCTCTCTCTCTCATTATAGTTTGGCTCTAGTTTGTATTTATTCATTCATTTATTCGTTCAGTTTCCAATTACATACAATCTCTGGGAAATCACGAAAAATTCTACAGCAAATGTGATGCTGCCTCTGCATTGCGTTGGTTTTGAGTCATTGAACGCATTGCAAATTGTACAATGTAAATATTGGAAAGCCTACTAATTTCCCGCAGAGTGCAATAAAAGTAGCATTGTACAGCTATCATAACAAATAACAATTACATATGGCATTGTTGGGAATAGTTGCATTGTTTTTAGTATTATAATTGTAACTGAAAGGGGTGCAAAATATCTGTATGTATTTTAGTATTGACTACGTTATCTGCTGAATTCTGTAACGTTTCCCGCAGTCCAAGCAGCAACACTCGTGCATCGGCAGCCAAGCGTAAGATGATTAATAAAACGTTAGAATATAAATGCAAAAAAAAAAAAAAGAAAAAAAAATGGAAGTGTTCAATTTTATAATATTAACAGAATTTGGAACTTGCAAATTCGAAAAAAAAAAAAGTACTGATGACAAGTGAACATTACGAGATGCATGGAATATTTTCGTGTTACACTTGTATATGTTCCCGTAACGTAATGTTTTAATGCCATTGTAATGCATTTACGCTTTGTCTACGTTACAAATTTGAAGAATATACTCCTACTGGATGTGTGAAGGACAAATATTGTCTGTAGCACGGCCCTTGTTTGTCTACGTGCATCATCTGTTGTTGACTAGATAGAGATTACTCATTTCTCATCACACTAATGGCGGTGTCCGCCATTAATGTTTATCTTGGAAAATTTTTCGGGTTATTTTGAAATGAAAACGTGTATTAGAGAGTGAGTGTGTGTGTGTGTGTGTGTGTGTGTGTGTGTGTGTGTGTGTGTGTGTGTGTGTGTGTGTGTGTGTGTGTGTGAGTAGGTGAGTGAGTGAGTGAGTGAGTGAGTTTAGGGAGTCGCCAGTGTAGGTGGTCAGCTAATGGAAGGTCTCTAGGGAAGCGTGTTACCCCGCGCTGGTCCCGGAAACACCTTCCCTCTCTGCTCATCGTGAATGAGGGAGCCAGCCGCTGCAGGAAGAGAGTTATGCCCACTTGTGTGTGTGTAAACCTTAAAGACACGTAGTTATGTGCTTAAAAGGGCAATTGTTCATTTTCCTATTTTTTTTTCGCTCTCTTCTTTTCCTCTAAAGACATAGTCACGTACTTGAATTTGAATCTATTTACGCTTTTTTCCTGCATGAATAGGAGATTCGGTTCAGCGCTTTCAGAAAAAAAGGCTTAGATAAATACTAAATACAGAATATAAGTCGGTAAATTATACATATACTCACTAGACTCAGCCTTCACGAGTAGAATTATTACACTTCCCCTATGCCTGCAATATGTCAAGAGGGTAATATTCTTGATTAAGTCTTGTGTTTGAAACTGCGACCCGAAGATATTCATGACGGGTCGTTAAAGAATAAATCTTGTGTGAAGATAATTGTGCTTGGCAAGACACGCTCCGGGGCAGCTCGTCTTGTGTGTGTGTGTGTGTGTGTGTGTGTGTGTGTGTGTGTGTGTGTGTGTGTGTGTGTGTGTGTGTGTGTGTGTGTGTGATAAGGGATCAGTGTGTGTTCATAATTACAGGCGTTGAGAATACAGTACGCTATATGAAAAAAAATGCCTTTATTCTCTGATGAAAGCTGATCTGATGAAAGTTATAGTCAGGTCATATTTGATGTACACATTTGCTATCATATTCTATTTATTATGTATATCGAATTACAATTACCACATGCTGGCTAATTAAAAAATGGAGACGGTTTCTGGTTCTGTTTATGACGTGTGTGTGTGTGTGTGTGTGTGTGTGTGTGTGTGTGTGTTGCGGAAGGAAGGCTTCATTCACTGATAAAGAATGCTACTCGTACGGTGATATCAAACAATGTGAAGTAGTGACTAGTTTACCAATTTAAAGAGACAAGTGCTATTTAGTCACTTGGCATGTCGTGATCCTCCAGTGACTTCCCTCTTTAATTTAGTGCCACGATATCCAGGCAACCGACACTTTTATGGCTCCAAACTGGGTTATATTTGGATGTCATATATTCGAACTTATGACCAACCTCACTTTGATCTATTAATTAAAGCTTCCACATGAAACGCCTGAGCCTTGGAAGACTGTCAGGATGCGTGCGGAAGAGAGAGATCTCTGCACCAGCAAGGAGATTATGAAAAGTTAAAATTTACCCCGACAAAGTAGTGGAGAGACCTTGGCGTGAGGTTATTATCTTTGGGAATAGCGTGCTGTCATCTCTCTATAAAAACTGGAGTGCATTATTTTCCCTCTGCAAATCCTCAGGAAATGCTTAGCTAGATACTTCTCTGAAATCTTACGCCTCAGAGAATATCCCCTTGGTAAGATAAAATCCCTTTGAGTTTGCTTGCGTGAGGCGCAGCTTAGCGTGCACAGATTGCAGCTACAGTGCAGGGAAATTGCTAGTTTGAGTAATGGCTTTAGCTTTGTCCCACGTCGCTCCCTCCCGGCCTGTCCCACTTTCTGTTCCGCTCCATCTCTCCACAGCCTTGTTCGTCCTGTCGTTCCTTTCCTCCTCTCTTCCACTAAGCTGTCCCCATCCCTCCCCCTTTTCTGCTCTACTCCTCGTCTCTTCACCGCCCTCCCAGTCTGTCCAACGCCTTCGACATTACTCCCTCAACCTGCTGCCTTTTCTGTTCTACTCCACGCCTCTCCACTGCCTCACTGCCCGCTCTACCTTCTCGTTCTGCCTCCGTTTACACCTCCACCGTTCAGTTCCCTCGCCTCACCACCCCACCAGCTGGTTTCCTCTTCTCTTCTTCTTATAGGTGAAAAAGTAGATTGAATCCAATGAAGCAAAGGGAAGTTAATGTACCGTGAATGATTGATTTTGTGTATATTTATTTGTTTCGTTTTGTTTTCATTATTGATATGTTTTAAATTGTTCATAATGTTCAGGTTTGTTTTATCTTTGTGTTTTTTACGGATATGATTTTGTGTGTCTTGTAGTTCGTTGATATTTGTTCATTCTTGTCTTTCTTTTCTATTCTTTTCTTTTCTTCTTCTTCTTCTTCTTCTTCTTCTTCTTCTTCTTCTTCTTCTTCTTCTTCTTCTTCTTCTTCTTCTTCTTCTTCTTCTTCTTCTTCTTCTTCTTCTTCTTCTTCTTCTTCTTCTTCTTCTTCTTCTTCTTCTTCTTCTTCTTCTTCTTCTTCTTCTTCTTCTTCTTCTTCTTCTTCTTCTTCTTCTTCTTCTTCTTCTTCTTCTTCTTCTTCTTCTTCTTCTTCTTCTTCTTCTTCTTCTTCTTCTTCTTCTTCTTCTTCTTCTTCTTCTTCTTCTTCTTCTTCTTCTTCTTCTTCTTCTTCTTCTTCTTCTTCTTCTTCTTCTTCTTCTTCTTCTTCTCTCATTACCATCTCCTCTTTTTTCGTGGCTTCTCGTTTTAATTTAATTTCCCATTTCATTTCCATCTCCGCCATATCTTTTAGTAAATTACAAAAGAACACACACCTGAGGAGATCTGTTCTTTTCTTCCATTTTTATTTTATTCCTGTTCTTCGTAGTAAAATATTTCCATTGTTACCGCCACCACTTTTGCCGCTCCCACTATCTCCACCATAACTATAACGACAAAAATACCACCACCACCACCACCACCACCACCACCAGCACCACTATCATCACCATTAGCAAACAAAGTGGAGGGTCTCAAATGCTTTAGATTTCAAAGTCTCCAGCGCGCGCGCGCGTGCACACACACACACACACACACACACACACACACACACACACACACACACACACACACACACACACACACACACACACACACACACACACACATGCTCGTTTACGTTCAAATGTTCTATTTTACTCAATTCCTCTACTTCTTTCTTTTCCTATCTCTCCTCTTTCTTTTTTCTTTTTTTTTCCCTTCTTCCTCATCTGCCTTTCCCCTTCGTCCCTAAAATCCCGATGCCATCTCTCTCTCTCTCTCTCTCTCTCTCTCTCTCTCTCTCTCTCTCTCTCTCTCTCTCTCTCTCTCTCTCTCTCTCTCTCTCTCTCTCTCTCTCTCTCTCTCTCTCTCTCTCTCTCATCCCTTCATAGATCTCTTGGAACACACAAACAAAGAGAGAGAACAACAAGAATCTGCAGGATAATGATTAAGCCATTGACGCAATTTGTCAAGTAAGATTTGAGAGAGAGAGAGAGAGAGAGAGAGAGAGAGAGAGAGAGAGAGAGAGAGAGAGAGAGAGAGAGAGAGAGAGAGAGAGATGAGTTTGGTAAGGGAGAAAGTGAAGGGGGAGGAGCAGAGAGGGATGTATAGAGGAAGAGGTTGGAGGTTTGGGGGGGTAAATGGGTTTGGACGGGGGCCGATTTGGTATCTGCGCCAAATCCTCGCCGTGTTCTGGCGCGCCACCATTTGCATAGAAAAAGAATTTCGGAAACACCCGCCAGCCAGTCAGGCGAGGGAATGTAAAATCTTGCCGTAACGGAAGGTGGTTTTTCCTCACTCTTGTTTACGTCTCTCTCTCTCTCTCTCTCTCTCTCTCTCTCTCTCTCTCTCTCTCTCTCTCTCTCTCTCTCTCTCTCTCTCTCTCTCTCTCTCTCTCTCTCTCTCTCTCTCCTACTTACTCGCTCATTTACTTTGATTTCCTTCTTTTCATCTTTTACAAACTAGTAGGTCATCTTTGATCACCGGCATACCCTGTCTTGTTATGTGTGTGTGTGTGTGTGTGTGTGTGTGTTTCTGCTATAAATCTCTTCATTTCTTTTTTCTCAAGTGGCATGATTTTTTTTATTTAGTTCTTACCTGGAACGACGTTGGAGAGGTTGGGAGACGATGCGGAAAGCTTTTTTCACGTGGGAAGATGATGAGGAAAGGAAAGGAAGAGAAAGGAAAGGGAAAATAAGATACGTCCCAAGTTTTCTTACGTTATTCTCAGCTTTGTAACCCTCCACCACAACCTGCCTCCTCCCTCACCACCCTCACCACTCTCGCCAGGAGGAAAAGAAGTAAGTATTAGAGATTGGGAGGAGAGAGAAAGAAAGTAGCAAGTGGGGACGAAGTGGTGACGTCTTAATTTATTCTTCCTCACATTCCTCCTCAAACTCTGGCGCAGTCCTCTCCAAGATGCCAGATTGTCGCTGTCTTCTTGCTCTCCTCTGTGTGTGTGTGTGTGTGTGTGTGTGTGTGCGCGCGCTTGAAATAATTAGTCTGATGAGTTATATCTTTAAAAAATATATAAACGTCATGTATACGATGATGCTAGACGTGAAGCCCAAACATTTCACGCGCAGACACGCGGGTGATGCCTCACTCCACCGTAACTGTATGAATGTTTAAAGCTTCCATCAGCTCTTCATCAGACAGATTACTTCCATGAGGCCAGAGCGTCCAAACTGCCAGGGAATGTATATGTGAGGAAATGACCGTGTTGTACCTTATTTGCATTAGTGATTGCTGTCTGTTTGTCTGTCTAGCTGGCTGGGTGTCTGCTTGTCTGTCTCTTTCAGTTATTCTATCTGTGTCTTTGTCTGTCTGTCTGTATGCATGTCTGTCTATCTATTTACGTGTGTGTGTGTAGCTGTTTATGTATTTATATATGAATAGATGGATGCTTCGCTGAGTGTGAGAGAGAGAGAGAGAGAGAGAGAGAGAGAGAGAGAGAGAGAGAGAGAGAGAGAGAGAGAGAGAGAGAGAGAGAGAGGGTGGGGGGGGCTTCCTTGATTAATCCCTTTTGGTAGAAGCGAGGTAGCTGCTAATAAAACATTCACAAACACAATACACACTTAGGCGAAACACACGAGTCAATTAACAGAATGGAACTACACGCGCGGAGGTCACCCAAGAACAGAACGAGGCACAAAAACTCAAGAAAGACCCTTACCTCACCTTCCTTTCGCCTTGACACGCATCATAACACCATTTCATTCCCTGCCTCGGTGTCTTGGTGGCGTTGAAGTGGCAGTGAACATCAGTCGTCACGTGGTGGTCAGTGTGACGAGGCATATTTTCATTCCATCAGATAAACCTTTTCGACAAATGTATTTCTCTGCCGGCCAGCAAAAAGTCGCATGTCCCTCGTCCCACACACAAACTAGCAGCGCCACTCCTACGCCCACACGCAGGCTCCCCAGCACACCCACCCACCCATTGCACGATTCCACTTATCCTCCCTGCTTTTCTCTTACTCCTCTGCAGATTAACCAGAATCCCTCGGTGTCGCTTTCTTTCTTCACGTACAAAGGACATTGGTCAAGGGTTAAAGAGGAATACAGACATGAATTATGTGATGATGATGATAAAGCGCTTCATTGCCGCTTCCCTGTCAGCGAGGAGAATAGTATTGTGAATTTTATATCCTTCGTTGTGTTACTGCTTTTAAAAGAGTGAAAAAATTATGTGTTTAGATTTTCTTTTATGAATGTCCTCGTGGTCATGGAATGTAAAAGTTAATATGGAAACTTTTCTGAAGTGTGACCGTTAATATATACGTTGCCATGCTAATCAAACTATGTATTGTATTGCTTTACTGTCCCATATGTAATAGTTTCGCAATTTTAAGCTGTATGTTTATAAATATTTGCTCTTCTCCTCTAGGGCCTGTTTTGAAAGTTCACCTCTTCTCTGAGGGCTGTGATGAAAGATGACCTCTTCTCTAAGGGCTGTGATGAAAGTTCATTTGTAATACGTAGTTCACGATTTGCTGAACCAGTTTCTCTTCTCCTTTTATTCGCTCATTTATAGATTGCATTGTCATTAAGACTGACTCTTCTCAGGCTCCATTTTCTTCCTCCTCCTCGTCCTCCTCCTCCTCTTCTTACTCCCTTTCCCCGCCTTCCTCATCCTCCTTCCCCTCCTCCTCCTTAAAGGTCGTTGAAACTGGTAAGAAATTGATTAGCTTTATCGTATTTACCCTCGGAAATAAACCAGGAAATGCTATATTAAAACCTGAAAATTCTTTGATTCGATCCCATCATGAGTATTGAATGTAGTTTTCTTCCCTGCATAAAAAGAAAAGAAAAATGGAACACTAAAAAAACAGTAAAATCCAGAGAAACTTAAACGATACATCGGCTGATAAATATTTCCTAGTTTTTTTATTTATTTTCTGTTTTGGTCTTTTATAATAATGTACGTTTTCATTTGAGGTCTGTTGCGTGTTCTCCTACAGTCACCCTCCAGTGTACAACAACGCCTCGCCTCCACCTGCCGCCCTTCCTCCCGCCGCAGCCTCTTGTCTCGCCTCAAATATTCGCGGGAGACAGAACGCAGGCAGCCGAGGCCGAGGGGGGCTCGCCCTCCTCTCTTTTTATCATTATTGCTTCTCTCATTATCGTTGTTACATTTTTTTATTTATGGTGTGTGGAATCCTTGTGTTTTGAAATGTTACGCTGTCTTTATTTATTTTTTTTTAATTACTATTGGGATGTGTCTCTTTTAGCATTACTTTTTACTATCATTATTATTATAGTCACTTTTGGTTAGTTTGTTAGGCATATGTCAAGGCTGTCTGTGTTCTTGGAATAACAAAATGTTTCATTAATATGAAATTCTGCCTTAACATTTTTTTGCCATCTTTACTGCAATCCACAAGATACAAAACTGCAACTCCAAAAAATATTGAGCCCATAAACATTACTAATTTTAATATAGAGAAGAAAGAAAATAATGTTTAACTTTTAACGCAGCAAATCAAGACGAGAAAACAATATGACACAATTAGGAAGCTCATATTAATGGAGAGTAGTTTGTGTGCACAGCTGCAGACGAGATGGACGCGGGCAGGAGTGTTATGTGTGCGGCTGACAGTAGATGGACAGACGGGCTGGCGGGGATGCGAGCCAGGCATAGAAAAGTGAACTCAAGCAGAAATAGAACAAGACGAAGAGGCAGAGTCTGAACATTAGTCAGGGTGGACTGCGGCGGCCAAACAACATTACCAGAGAGAGAGAGAGAGAGAGAGAGAGAGAGAGAGAGAGAGAAGGGGGCGGGTTGGCGATAAAGGTGCTTGCCTCTGTCTTTTCATATAATGTTTCTGTATTTTTCTTTTTCTTTTTTTTCTAGTCTGAATCTCTCTCTCTCTCTCTCTCTCTCTCTCTCTCTCTCTCTCTCTCTCTCTCTCTCTCTCTCTCTCTCTCTCTCTCTCTCTCTCTCTCTCTCTCTCTCTCTCTCTCTCTCTCTCTCTCTCTCTCTCTCTCTCTCTCTCTCTCTCTCTCTCTCTCTCTCTCTCTCTCTCTCTCTCTCTCTCTCTCTCTCTCTCTCTCTCTCTCTCTCTCTCTCATGCACACAACACTATATATTTATTCGTTGCATATTTACATACAAAGTTTGCTTTACTTTTTCCCCTTGCAATTAATCAATTAGATAATTTGATTTACTACTTTATTCCTTTATTTGGAAAATACTTACAACATTGCATTTGTCCATTCCTTTCAGTAAGCTGTTGCTGCACACTTGCGTTATAGTTACTCACGAAAAAAATCATAAAATAGATAAATGAATAATGGTGTTGTCATATGAACTTTAGTGATTCTTAATTTTTCAATATTTTCTGAGTATTCATCACCAACACCACCACCACCATCGCAGTCACCACCACCACCACCACCACCACCACCACCACCACCACCACCAGTACTTCGCCTCAATCCAAATTTCAAACACCTCTCATTCACTCCTGTTTCTAGCGACCAGAGTATGAGCACACAGAAGCTCGTCTAATTTTCTTCGTGATGTATTCTTGGGTTTTATGGAAATATCGTTAGCCTACTAATCAAGAAACTGTGACTAGTCATTTCTGGGCAAAATATGATGCTTTTTTAAATGATGATCTAGACAATGTAGGGATTAGCAATGAAATTAATGAACTAAATTAATGTGAAGCTTACTTAATTAACCAAACCCAGCCCTTTGACGTGAACGCTAATGTTGTAGTAATATTATCCTTGTTCTTTGCCACCCGTTGCTCCATCTGTTATTGATTCCAGTTCTTCTCTCTCTCCTATTACTTTTTTGGTGAATGTTGACACCTGTTGCCCGTCTCGACACCTGTTGGCAGCGGGAAGACTTCAGACTCCCCGAGGCGGAGATTGGCCGTGCGCTTTACGTCTCCCGGGGCTGCTCGAGGCTCCCCGTGTGACTCCGACACTTCCTGTTTCTGCTCGTATTTCACTCTCGTATTGTCTCGTCTTGTTTTGGTCTGTTTTGTCTTGTTTTGACTTATTTTGTCTTGGTATGTTTCTCGTCTCATCTCGGCTCTCTCGTCTAGTCTTTCCTCTCTCTCTCTCTCTCTCTCTCTCTCTCTCTCTCTCTCTCTCTCTCTCTCTCTCTCTCTCTCTCTCTCTCTCTCTCTCTCTCTCTCTCTCTCTCTCTCTCTCTCTCTCTCTCTCTCTCTCTCTCTCTCTCTCTCTCTCTCTTGCATGACCTCTGCAAGCCATGTACCCTTTTTTTCACTCGCACACTTTCCTCACTATCGCTCCTAGCTATTGTGTGTGTGTGTGTGTGTGGACTGATTATTATCCTCTTATGTTACGATACTCCATTTTCCTTTCTCTCTCTCTCTTATTGCAGCATTTGCGTGTTAGATCTTCATTGTAGTGAGACAAAAATTTTGTTCTGGTCGTACAGAATATATTATCACAGCTTTGATGTTTCCGACCTCTCTCTGTGTTTACCTGCCGTCTCCCTTCCCGTAATTAGATGCTGATTGTGTATTTATGTGATGGTACCTAGGGAAATACTCTACATATGATGAAAGGCTGTGAAAGAACAATCTCTCTCTCTCTCTCTCTCTCTCTCTCTCTCTCTCTCTCTCTCTCTCTCTCTCTCTCTCTCTCTCTCTCTCTCTCTCTCTCTCTCTCTCTGTTATTTCTTTTCTCCTTTGTTCTCCTTTCTTTTCTTTACCCCTCTCGGTGAGCTTCTCTTGTGTTATTTCTTCATTTGCTCTCTCTCTCTCTCTCTCTCTCTCTCTCTCTCTCTCTCTCTCTCTCTCTCTCTCTCTCTCTCTCTCTCTCTCTCTCTCTCTCTCTCTCTCTCTCTCTCTGGATCGCACCCATCTTGCAATAACCTATCTGCACTTTGTCTTAAACTTGTGCTGATGTGGCTTCTATTTCAAAATTATGGTATACATTTTACAATATCCTTCCTACAGTACTGTGCACTGGTATATTTGATGAGGTGCAATTACATGAAAGGACTTAACACAGGCGCATTTAATTTGGTCATAAATCTGGACAAGACACTCTCGCGGGTACTCATAAAGCAAAGAACAAGCAACATAAAAGAAGATAAAGTACCCGAGTAAATTTTTGAAGAGCCGCGTGCGTGGGGAATATTACACCGGTCGTGCATAATGGAAAGCAGAGTACTCGGTGACAGAGGATGAATTACCTTGCCAGCCGTTGCTCTTCAACAGCCGCCCGGGCCACGCTGCGGTGTGGAAACTAAAAGCAACAGTCGCCTGCACGCCGCGCCAACATGTCCAAAAGTTGTGGCGGACGTAGTTGTTATGTCAAGTTGACAAGCGTTGTGTGTATGTATGAGAGAGAGAGAGAGAGAGAGAGAGAGAGAGAGAGAGAGAGAGAGAGAGAGAGAGAGAGAGAGAGACGGAGAGAGAGAGAGAGAGAGAGAGAGAGAGAGAGAGATGCATATTGTCAAGTGTTTGTACAAGAGTTTTTGTTTTGTTCGTCTGTTTTTAAGGGCAACTTTAATATTAGGTGAGTTACCGGCGCGATGGAAGAAGAAACAACTGAAAGAAGGAGAAGAGAGGAAGAGAGGAAGACAAGAATGGAAGAGGGAAAAGAGAAGGATGATAAGTTTTTTTTTTTTTTGTTTAGTTTTGCAACAAGTTCATGAAAAGGTTGCCGAGACTTGTAATTAGCTCAGACACCCATGAGAGTAAATTTTTCGTGACGTCTTGAGTAACAAACGAGGAGGGCGGAATGGTTGGACCTTATGAACCCCGCACACTTCTGATATCATGGTGGCGCTAACAGTTTTGATCTTGCTAACTGCACGCTTCTCCTCCTTTCGCTGCCTCGCTGCACAAGACTTTCTATTTTCTCTCACCCGTATTCTCTCTACCTCCTTAATGCAAGAGTTTACCAGTTTCCCTCAGTCTTTCATCCCTTTCACTGGTAAGCTCTGGAACTCCCTGCTTGTTTCTGTATTTCCCTTTTCTATGATTTGAATTCTCTCAAGAGGGAGATTTCAAAACACGTCTCTAGTTTTTGATAACCCTATTGGTTCTTTTCTGTAGGGACTGACATCTCTCTCTCTCTCCTTTTTTTGGCCTTGCCCAGTACACCTCTTACATTAAAAAGTGATCACCATCTATGGACCTGTAACTACCAATCAGCGGCCGCGGTTTGAGTTCATTTGGGGTCAAGTAGTTTTAGTTAGCTGTTCTACATTACGTAATAGCTGACGAGTAGACGGAGGAAGGAAATCAGTAACACACCTAATGCCAGAATATCAGCAATGAGCGTTGTGTTCTTATGACAGACCCAAAGGCCAAGGGAGGCGAGATGGACTGACAGGGAAAGTGCATAGCATGTTACACCACCGACCTTTACCTTTCCCGTTCCTCTCTGACTTAACATGATGCAATAAATCCACTGCTCCTATTTTCCTATTCGTGGCGGAAGATTATGTAGCAAGACTCGATGCGTTCCTCGACCACAAACAAGGGTCAGTTCCGTAAAGAACGAGACCCTCTTCACATTTCAGACTTTCCTTGGAGACTTTTTCCCCAATCCTTGTGTGTTAACGGTAAGAAAAACACAGTACAAAAAACCAACGAGCAGAGTCCAATTCCAAGGCCCAAAATGCTCCCCAGAGCCAGATGCCTCCAGGAACTCCAGCCTCCGCCCACAGGAACACTATCCGCAGGGATCAAATCTCATCATCCAGTTTTACGTTGGCTTTTTCCCAGCGATGCCTAATTGTTGGGACTTTTGCAGCGGTTATTGTGTCCTCCTTCGCTGCAGCAAGGCAAGCGCTGCGAGGGCTGAAGTGCTCACGCAACAACAGAAATGTAGTGGTGGTAGTGAGAGTAGGAGTAATAGTGGTGGTAGTAGTAGTAGTGGTGGAACTGGTGGTGGTGGTAGTAGTAGTAGTAGTAGTAGTAGTAGTAGTAGTAGTAGTAGTAGTAGAGGTGGTAGTAGTAGTAAAATAAGAAGAAATATTATCAATAACAGTACCAGCTACAACGTTTACTACTACTACTACCACTACTACTACTACTACTACTACTACTACTACTATCATCACCATCTCCACCATCACCACCACCACCACCACCACCACCACCACCGCCACCACCATCACCATTCACCACTTCTATCTCTGCAACACAACACTATTCTTATTCCTGCACCTACAACCACCACCACCACCACCCCGAGCACTACGGGTTCACGCCCTTCTGACCGCGCCTGGTCGTCGCAAAGGGCAAATGGTAAAGTCAGTATTGTCGCGTCACCTTGAAAGAAAAAAAAAATAATAATAATAAAAAAAGGAAAAAAAAAAGGTCGATGGGCAAGGCTACGTAGATGGAGGGAGGGAATGTGGGGGAGGGAGGAAGAGCAAGAGGAGGAAGAAGAGGCAAGTCGGTGAATAAAAATGCATGCTATCTTTTTTTTTCTTTTTTTTCGTCTACATTCCCTCCCACACATGCCGCCGATGACCCTTTCTCTTCGCTGTCTTTGTCTCTCCCTACTCTTCACCCCCTCCACCCCCACTGCAGAGGGAGGCAGGGAGGGAGGGAGACTTGTAACACCTGACATTCCTTACCTTTCTTCTCCTCCGTCTCCCACTCCTTTGACAATTATTATTGGTAGTATGACTTCTCTTTTCAGAGTTTCGTTACGTACTGTGTAATATTTCGTTCTTTTTTCCATCTACAGAAAACTCTTATTAATTCAGGTCGATTGATCACGCGTATTTGCCAGTGGTAGTAGTAGAAGTTGTAGTAGTAAGTAGTAGTAATAGTAACAGATAGCAGCAGAAACATTGAAGAAGAAAACAGTCTATCAAAAACCCCAAAACTCTCCAGATATTTGTTTATTCTTATTTATGCATTCCTCCTCCTCCTCCTCCTCCTCCTCCTCCTCCTCCTCCTCCTCCTCCTCCTCAAGTGGGGTCTCTAGGAGCTGTCTTGTCTGGTTACTGATACGAAGAAATAACTCGGGGGGGGGGGGGGAAATAATAATAGCAAGTAAAAAAAAGTATGGAAGTGCTCGAAACAATAAAGAGGGACACTGAAAAATATTGATGGAAAAAAATATTAGACGAAGAAAAAAGAAAGGAACAAAGTGATGAATGAAGGTGTTGCTGGAAACATAAACGAGGAAAAATAAATAAATACTAAAAACAAAATAATGAAACGAGGAAGGGAAAAAATGGAAAATAATAAAGAAACTGAGTCATCACGAAAGAGGGAGGAGGAGGATGAGAGAAAGATTTAGAGGAGGAGGAAAGAGAGAGAAAGAGGATATGATAGGATAGGACAGGATAAGATTCTAAAAGAAGAAGGAAAGAAAATGTGAAGCAGGTGAAGTAGGAAGGAGTGGAGTGCAGCGGAGAGAAGAGGAGTTAAAATTAAAAGAGTGAGGCAGATGAAAAATAGAAAGGGATGAAAAAAATCATTGAGAGCCGGAGAACTCCCGAGCCCTAATTCCAACGTAAAGGAGGAGGAGGTGGAGGAAGTAAAGCAAAATGAAAGCGAATAAAAACGAAAGAGAAAATTAAGAAAGAAAAAAGATCTGAGTCGTCTTTCATCTCTCTCTCTCTCTCTCTCTCTCTCTCTCTCTCTCTCTCTCTCTCTCTCCCTCTCTCTCTCTCTCTCTCATCTCTCTCTCTCTCTCTCTCTCTCTCTCTCTCTCTCTCTCATCAATATAGCCACTGGTCCGCATACGAATACGCGAGTTCCTATACATAATAAAGTAGTGACGATCATTAATTTGCATGCGGTAGAATTTGTATGTAGGTGCCTGATTAATACAACAGGTAGCAGGTGAGGAGAAGGAGGTGGTGGTGAGGGAGGAGAAGGATGATTTGAAGGAGAAAAAGATGATGATGATGAAGCAGGAGGATGAGGTGAAGGATGAGGTGGAAAAGGGAAAAGAAGAGGAGGAGGATGAGGAGGAGCAGAAGGAGAACGAGTGAACGAGGAAAAAGGAAGAGGAGGAGGAAGTCATGAATGATTAGCAGTCAAAGGTGGGAGCATAAAGAAGAGCGCATCACTCAAACATTCATGGGTTTATGTTTGCAATGCATTTTATATAGGTGAAAAAATTGTTGTTGGTATTATTGAATCCATTTCTATACTTGGCTTTCACTCTCCGACCTTTTGAACTATGAATATTTACTGCGTTGACTCTCACCATCTTTACCACCACCACCGCCACCTACACCACCACTGTATGCAACATAAGGGCAACAATAACAGAATAGCATTAATATCAACATCAAGGACAAACATTTCTAAAAGCATCAACAGAAAAAAAAACAGTAACAACAGCAGCAGCATCAGAAACATCAACAGTAATGACAGGAATAGCAACAATAACAACAACAACAACAACAACAACACCAACATCAGTAACAATCACAACGCCACAAACATCAACATTAACATTCATATCAGCAACACCAACATAAATACCAACAATAACAACACCAACAAGAGTACCAGTAACAGTAACACCACCACGGCACCACCAACAGCTTCAATTTTCATCACCACCCTGTGTCTTCGCACCACCACACCTTTAATTCTACAATCTAACCCCGCGAAAAATCACCCATTCACTTACACGCACACACACACACCTCAGAGAATATAAACGAAATAAACGCGAGAATAACACCGCCAGAAAATGTTACCCCCTTCGCTCCGACATAAAACTAAGGGTCGGGTATGAAAAATAAATAGATTGGCGTGAATGAAAGAAAAGAGGGAGCGAGGTAATGAAACTCAGGGAGGCGAAACAAATTAAACGCACACGCGCTCACACTCATCTTGAGAAAAAAGAGAAAACATCAGCAACATGGATGCAAATAATAGTAATAATAAGGATATAGAAATGTTAATCATCGTCCGTACTTTGAGTTTGACCTTTTTTTTCTTGGTTTGTGGGTGTGTTATGGTAAAAAAAAAAAATTACTCACTGGAGTCTTCGTTTATTGAAGTTAATGAAGAATTTGTATAGTAACGGTCGCAAGCGATAATTGTAGAGGAGTATACTACTACTACTACTACTACTACTACTACTACTACTACTACTACTACTACTATTTCTAGGATTAATTAATAATGGTTGCAGTAATAATTGTAGAAGACCACTACTACCACCACCACCACCACTACTACTACTACTACTAGTACTACTACTACTACTACTACTAGTACTACTACTACTACTACCACTACTACAGTAAACAATTCTAATCAACTTCAGAAGCAGTAGCAACAGCATCAGCAATAGAGTGAGGTGGAGGAGGAGGAGGAGGAGGAAGAGGAGGAGGAGGAAAAGAAAGAGAAAACGGCACAGTAGTAAAACCAGACGCACATTACTCTTTGCCAGTATCACCCTTCTCTTCCCTTCCCTCTCCTCCCTTCGCTTAGTGTTTGTTGTGTTCGTTTACCGTGTGGTATCCCTCTGCCTCAGTGTGCCTCCTGTTTTGTTTTCCTGAGCTGCTTTTGTTCAGGATTGGCAAAACGAGGATCCCTTGCCGACCGCTTTGCATTGATGTTTCAGTCGAGTAAAGGTAAAGACGATGTTTGTTTTTCAGCAAGCTAGATATTCTTCCTTTGCGTAACTACTTGTAAGGTTGTTTTGCTCTGAATCAATCCTTGCCCTTCCCAGACTGTTTGTGATGTGTGTGTGTGTGTGTGTGTGTGTGTGTGTGTGTGTGTGTGTGTGTGCGCGCGCGCGCTGGTACCATTGATTTGTCTTCGTTTTGTTTACTGTGTTCATGGATGTGTTTGTTTATTTGTTATTAATTGTGTTTGTTTCTATCCCTTATTTTACCTTTAACAATACGTATTTACCTATTTGTCTGTATCTATCTATCTATCTATCTATCTATCTATCTATGTATCTGTCTATCTATCTATCTGTCTATCTAGCAGTCTATCTATTTATTTATCTCAATCTATCTATCTATATACCTATTTATCTATATATCTATCTATCTATTCATTTATCTATCTATCTAAATAGACACGCACACATTTAATATACATGTTATTTATATGTAGAGATTTCCGATTTCTCCTCGCGATATTGGTCCACGGATTTGGGGGCGAAGCAATTTCGGAGCTTCCTGGATGAGTTTAATGGAGTAAGGAATGGTAGACTTGTTCATCTTCATCACTTTACATTTTTTTTTTTTTTTTATACCCACAATATTCTTTTTTCTGGACTTGGATTTTTGCATTTTTTTTTTGGGTGGGGGAGAGAATCATCAATTTATTTATTATTATTTGTTTTAGCTTGTGTATGTTATTGTTGCTTGTTGTATTGTTGTTCATGGCATGATGGTGGTAGTGATATTATAGTTGTTGTTGTTGTAGGTGGTGATGGTGCTGGTAGTGGTAATGTTATAGTTGTTGTGGTGGTGGTGGTGGTGACACAAATCATATCCATCAGTTATTAAGATACAATTTTTACATATTTTCTACGTCTTGTACTGTAAATACCTTCTTGTTATTCCTTGCTTCCATTTCTTGCATATCTTAACGGCAGCATTCCTCTGCATTGTCTGTGTTGTTGTTTGAGTGTGGCAGTGTTGGCCAGTGGTGGGTGGTGGTGGTGGTGGTACCGGACTGGTGATGAGTTTTAGATCCGACTGACGGCGTCCGAGAGGAAGCCCTTGATCCCCTCTTTACCTCCCCAAGCCTCTTTCTGACACGGAATCTTCTCTTACCCTGGGCTCTTCTCTTGCTGTCTCCTCTCTCTTCTTCTTGTTTTTGTTTTCCTTCTTTATCTTTTTTTCATTGTTGTTGTTCTTGTTCTTGTTGTTCTTGTTCTTGTTCTTCTTATTCTTCTTCATTAGTAAGTTGTTCCTTCGTGTTTGTACTTTTCCAACTATGATAGCGTCTCCTTCTCTCTCTCTCTCTCTCTCTCTCTCTCTCTCTCCTCTCTCTCTCCTCTCTCTCTCTCTCTCTCCTCTCTCTCTCCTCTCTCTCTCCTCTCTCTCACTGTAGTCAATCCCTAGTCGCCCCGTCGTTCGGTAAAATTCGTTGAGTGAATAGAGTGGAAGTTTCTCAAGCGAATATTTCTCAGCGGAAAATTTGGACGCAGCGAGCTTCATGGAAATTTACTTGTCTCATTTACCGGACGCGGCGGTGCAGGCCTGTGGTGGTGGTGGTGGTGGTAGTGGCGGCGGCGGCGGCGGCGGCGTGTGTGTGTGTATGTGTGTGTGTGTGTGTGTGTCACCAGCGGCGAAGAGTTACGTTGCCTTCAGGATTTATACTGGGATATTAAGATGCACCGAGAAAGGCGGGCTGGCTGGCTGGCTGGCTGTTCGTGGGAAGGGAAAAAAATCTATACGTATGTATGTGAGTTGTATATGGTTGTACTGCGATGGAATTTATTGGCTGCACTGTTGGCATTGACTGGGGCGGCTTACTATTAATTCTGTGTTTTGCTATTAAATCTTGCTACTACTACTACTGCTACTGCTACTGGTACTACTACTACTACTACTACTACTACTACTACTGATGCTGCTACTGCTGCTGCTGCTGCTGAGAGAGAGAGAGAGAGAGAGAGAGAGAGAGAGAGAGACGAGAGAGAGAGAGAGAGAGAGAGAGGGGGGGGGGAACAGTGAAAATTGAGGGAGAGGAGAGGAAAGAGAGAATGAAGCCAGGGAAAGGATTTGGTGTCCCAGGGGAGTGTTTGAGGCTGTCCAGTCCTCTCCCTGACACCCCGCCAGCCTTACGAGGATTGGCTGCTCCTGCTGGTCAGTCTGATTGGGTAATGGATGTGGTGCCTTCGTGACTCTTGATTTGTGGTAATGTGTAGTATTTGCTGAGATGGATGCGGAAAGTCTCGATGGTATTCTGTTATTTGTATCAGTTCGTGTCTATATATATATTTTTTCTTCTTTTTTTATAATAGTTTTGAGGTTTTTACTATTATTATTTGTCTGATTTTGTTTTGTCATTTTCGTATCAGTATTAAGTTTTTTTGTCAGGTGTGTTTTTTTTTTTATTTTCTTTTTTTTTATTCTTTGAACTGTTCCTTTTATTTTTATTATTGAGCTTACTTTTCTGTGTGCTTAATTTCCTCTGTGACTCGAGCTCTCTCCTCCGTCTCTCTCTCTCTCTCTCTCTCTCTCTCTCTCTCTCTCTCTCTCTCTCTCTCTCTCTCTCTCTCTCTCTCTCTCTCTCTCTCTCTAAAGCCGTAGTCGTTTTCTTCTATTTCGCCGTCGTCCTCGCTCTCATTCTCGTTCTCGTCCTCGTCTTCGTCCTCTTCCTCTTCCTCTTTTGCTTCTCCTCCTTTTCCTCCTTCCTCTATTTATATTCCAATCGTAAGGGGATGGAACACAAAAAAAAAAAAAAATATACTCAAGAAATGGGTACAAATGAACTAAACATTTGGTATACATTGTGTTGTTTTTAGTTCCATGAGAGAGAGAGAGAGAGAGAGAGAGAGAGAGAGAGAGAGAGAGAGAGAGAGAGAGAGAGAGAGAGAGAGAGAGAGAATATCAACTTTCGCTCTCATTTTCAAGCAAATGAGTTCCGGAGAATGTGAAGATATAGTTTCCATTTCTCCTCATTCTCCTTTCTTCATCAAGACTGAGGCCCCCCCCTCCTCTCTCCCCTCCCTTCCTCCTCACTTCCCTCCCTCCCTCCCTCCGTAACATTACCATCACCCCAGCTCACTACGACGCCATATGAAGTGGAGATGATGGGTAGAGGCGGTTATCTCCCCACCTTACCCTCTCCTCCCTCTTCTTTTATCCTCCCATCTATCTCTTTCCTTCCCCTCTCACTTACCCGTCCATCAAACTATTAGCCGCGTCTTGCCCCGCTGCTGATGAAGTAGGGATAGCAGTAGTAGTAGTAGTAGTAGCAGTAGTAGTGGTGGTGATGGTGGTGGTAGTAGTAGTAGTAGTAGAGGGAGTATTTTTTGTTGCCTCTATAGCATGTATGAGTCGAGAATACGTAACTTTTGCTTACCCTACTGTAGAGAGAGAGAGAGAGAGAGAGAGAGAGAGAGAGAGAGAGAGAGAGAGAGAGAGAGAGAGAGAGAGAGAGAGAGAGAGAGAGACTTCTAGCCGGACAAAAATAAAGATAAAAATACCTCTCATACCACACCACATACTCCATTTTCTATTAAAGGCAATAGCAGGGGCAGCAGCAGCAGCAGCAGCGGTGAACGTGATTGTCAGCCCAACCGCACGAATCACTACTTGCATGGCTGACGGCTATTTGTACGCCAGTTTGCCACTATACGTTATTGCTGCGCTGCTTCGTCTTACTGTGTCCAGCTTAAGGAATATTTGGCCTGATCTATTACAGTAACGTTGCCTTCTACTCTATATTGTTCTGCTTCCTCCCGACTCTCCATTTCCTGAAATCTGGGGAATGGGAATGGTTTTAGTGGACTTTTCGTGCGCGAGGTCATGGAACGGGAAGGGAAGGTCTGCACGATGTGTTTTTGTTTTCTAAGTTTTTTGGGAGCTGGTAAATGGCTTGCCACTGAATAGAAACCTGCTGGATAGTCGTGAAATAATATCATTGCGCTGCCTCATTCAGTTCTCTAATACACAATAAACTACTCACCGGTAAAAAAAAGGTAAAAAAAAAAAGTCATACATGATAAGATTAATTTATTTATTACCAACAAGAAGGGAAAAAAATCGGATACGTGGAATTATACATGCTAGAGTTTCCAAGGATGTAATAGAATTAGGCAGATGGATGAGTGCGGCAGCTTAGGAAGATTGGATGAGAGTACCAACCAAGCACAGTCCATGAAGGCTCTGGTAGTTCCTCTTCCTATTTTTCATGACCTACTCTGAATTCAGCTTTCACCGTGAGCTGCCTCGTAATCCTGAGACGTTTTCGCATGCACGCAATACTACTGCTCGGATTATTTTTTTAGGCTCGATGCGGACTACACTCGGATGAGAGAGAGAGAGAGAGAGAGAGAGAGAGAGAGAGAGAGAGAGAGAGAGAGAGAGAGAAACATAAATACTCACACACACATACAAGCAAATTGGCAGGTAAAACAAACAAACAGACAGACAGAGACAGATAGGCAAACACACACACACACACACACACACACACACACACACACACACACACACACACACACACACACACACACACACACACACACACACACACACACACACACACACAGACAAAATCCTCAAAAAGACTCCGTAACCTCTTAATATACATAGACAACAGCATTAGTGAGCCCGTGGAGAGCGAAATCAGCTTGTTAATTTTTTATTCCAGCTTGAGATTCCTGAACCAAATCATTTATTCATCGGAGAAAATTGGAACCCTTTCAGTGGCTTTGTGGTATTGACTTCTCGGTTCGACTTCCTAACCTTTTCACGAATCGGTATCTGAGAGTTGTCTTTGGTGCTCTTGTGTGTGTGTGTGTGTGTGTGTGTGTGTGTGTGTGTGTGTGTGTGTGTGTGAAAGATTTATGATGGCTGTACAATTAACAGGCATTCCTATCATAGCTGACGTTTCTTTGTTTTGTTTTGTTTTCTTTTTTCAATGTCTGAGTGAATTCATTGTTTTTATCTATATATTTATCTGCTTTTTATTTGTTTTTTTTCTATTTTTATTCGATTTTTTTGTTGTATTTATTTACTAATTTACTTATTCGTTCATTCATTCATTCATTCTTTCATCCGTTCGTTCATTCACTTGATGTCTTTATCTTGGTAAACACTCAACACTTTTTTTTTTTATATACAAACAGCACAATACAGTTTGGAACCGCTTTACGTATTAGATCAGACAATACACTATTATATAAACACAAAAATTGACACGCTCCCTTCACGTAAATTAAATGGGTTTGAATTTATAGGTAAAGAGATGGTTCACACTCCCTCCTCCTCTCGAAAGTGTTATTTGTTATAGAAACGGAAATATGTAAACGAATATATTACTTTCTCGTGTTTCCCGCTGAGAAAATTTAAGACTGCCAGTGGCTATAAATAACACTTGAGGTGGTGGTGTTCGTAAGGTGCGCGGTCAGGGTTCCTCTTAACATAATCTATCTTCATTTTTCTTCGTGTTCTTTGTTGTGTTCGTGTGGTAGATTTGCCATTTGTTAACGTTGAGGGGCAGATCCCATTAATTCTTCCACCTTTTGTAATTCTTTCCTTTGGATAACGTAGAGTAGTTTACTTCATTCCGACACGTATTCATTGTTATTCATTGTATCGTCCTTTTCATCGTCGTTTTCACCGCTTATCGTTGCTCTTCTACGTTATTTTCAACATTAATTCTTCCTCCTTTTGTAATTCTTTCCGTTGGATTAGAGTTGTTTATCTCATTCCGATATGTATGATTTTGTTATTCATTGTATCGTCCTCCACATCATCGCCCTTTTCATCCCTATCGTTGTTCTAGTTCTTTTCAACATTAAATAGGGTAAAGTGGAAGGGTGTGGGCTTGACCAGTCGCAGGAATTATAGAACATCAGCCGGACGGAAAAGATCATTGGAAGAGTAAGGAAGTGAGGCAACCAAACCTCTTCAGGCTCGCCTCTTCATATCACATCGCCACGTATCCTTTCATAATTTCATCACCCAGAAGGCACCAATGATATGAATATTCTCTGTGATATTATTCTAGAGGTTGTGGTGGCAAGGAGTCAGTTTGTAATCTCTTAATCTGGTGATAAAGTGACTGGTTAAGATTGAAATTTTATCACTTTTGTCATTTTTTTACGTTTTTAGTGGTGGACAAATTCTTCTTTTGATCTTCTTCACTCATCTGTCGGTTGTCTGTCCATTAAAGGTCATTCCTACAGAACTTTCTATTTTATCTTTCCATTTATGTATCCGTCTGCCCTGCCGTCATTTTTTTTTTACGATATCTTGGTTAATAAAATAAAAGCATACACGTTGCTCTCCCTTACAGAGATGACTCTTCACTGCCTTACCCACTCGACGAGTGAAATAAAATGCCAAACAGCGACAAGTACAGACTCACCCTCTCCACTCTAATATAAAATGAGAAGCAAAGTCGAAAGCATTTCATTTAGCTTCACACCCACGCCACTCCCAATGGCTCAGCGCTGTCATGATCCTGGAATAAATCACCAGGAAGAAGTTTGTTATGCTGGATCTCTTTCGCCTCATGTCAGCCTTCGAATCTCAGAGAAAGAGGCGGATGTTTAAGATTCTTTTTTCGTTTTGAAAGGGTATCAAATATTTACCTTGTATGGAAGCTGACTGATGTGTAATTACCGCTTATTTATTTGTGTGTGTGTGTGTGTGTGTGTGTGTGTGTGTGTGTGTGTGTGTGTTATATCTTTGTAAATAAGAAAAATAGAACGAGATTTCTTTTCTTCTTCTTGTCTTATGACACAGAGGTGAATGAAAAACGCAGAGTTGTTTTTATTTATTGTCTCCATATATTTTGTTATTTGCATTTCTTTGTCATAAAGTTTGAGTGGGCATCAAACACCTTTTACCGTAGATGTGCATTTATATATCGTTTGATTCTACTTTGTTGTAAAGTAAAAAGAAAAAAAAAGTTATGTCAGTTTCATCAAAAAGTTTGCAAGGTGTTCGAGTCAGCAAACTTAATGCTCTGAAGGGCACGACTGTACTTAATCATGACAGCTCCCTGACGTCAATGCTAAATCCGAAAGTACAGAATAATGAACTTGTTAATGTTACTGAAGGCAAGAGGAAAAAATGAGAAGTTATCACACTACCACATTCCCCACGACATCATCGCCGCACCAGATATCATGTTCATTTCGGAATGCTTATTAGCATCAACCCACGACCTTTGAGCCTCACGCCAGCACATCCTTCACATAAACGAGCGCCGCTATCAGTTACCGTTATTAATCATGTTGCTTATTATACAAGGTTATGAAAATTTATAATGCTATTAGTGGTTCTGCTACTCTGTGTGTGTGTGTGTGTGTGTGTGTGTGTGTGTGTGTGTGTGTGTGTGTGTGTGATTTCCAAAATACGAAGATTTGCACCTTCACAGTATTCTTTTCTAAACAATGGTGAGTTTCTAATTTTTAAAAGCTACGTGGTAATTCGGCAACAACAAATACTTCACTTGATCCAGTATTTGTAAAATAATCCCAAAATATACACGAGAATGGGCGCTACTACTGACGCCTAAGCCTCTACACTGTACCTTCCACTAAGAAATATAGAATACACAATTTTCTCACTCGCTTGAACAAATAGCCACGTATATATCAAATTAATGTAGTTTTGTATCTACGCTTCCGGAACACAGCTCAAGTCTTTTATTTGTTTCAGGATCCCTATATTTATGTGTGTGATTAATTAGGGCATCGTGTAAGGCGGCAGTTCAGGGCCAGCACGCTGCCTTGTGCTGTCTCCATTGTTTCGTAACCTTGAAAGAAGTAATTGCCACACCCATCACTGTCTTTGAAAAAAAAAATATATATATATTTTTAATGATGTACTGCGTTACACTTTAAAGGCGCTGCTAAAATCCAGTCTGTAGTGATTTTGCGCCGACACTTTTCCCTCTTAGAAGGACTTCAAGACAAAAGTTACGAATTCATCACCCACAGCTCATATCCAGTGACAGTCAGTAAGTCAGACTCTATCAGATTGTTATGGCTCAAGTTACAAAGAACCGTGAGCCTTGAGTGTCCTGTCATGGGTTTGATCCCTGCCACCTCCTTTTTACCTGTATTTTATATAGTCACGAGCAATCCAAGCGCTCTAAAACACTCATTCTCATAAATCTAGATCAACCATAGATGTTTCTGATATTTCGTCTGTTCCAAGTTGTGCTGGATATTTCCTTAATATTTGTGTGTTTTAGATCAATGGTTGGCATTATAGTTCTATCGGTTATTTTTATCTGTCGTTATTTTTGCTGCATAGATATCAGTCGCAGGCAGGTTATGCTTGGCTGATATGGAACATTCACCCGCATACTTACCAAGCAGAAATAAAAAAGGTTTCTAGATTAATTACTTGTCAGTTTTGTAATAGTATACTCGTTAATATAAGTGATTGATGAATATTTAACGTTTTTTCCTTGAACTTTAATGTCCTATATATGATTCAGTATCTAAGAGAGAGAGAGAGAGAGAGAGAGAGAGAGAGAGAGAGAGAGAGAGAGAGAGAGAGAGAGAGAGAGAGAGAGAGAGAGAGAGATCCCCTTTCATTCAAGCTGCGCCACTGTGTTAACATTTCATTATTGTCTTTCATTATTGTCTTTCTCCTCAGTGTCCTTCCCCTCTCTCTCTATCTCCTTCCCTCTACCTACCCTCCTCGCCCTCTCTCCCTTCCTCCCCACGTGGCGCCAGTGTCTCATCACGTCCCTGTGTTGCCTCCGTGTGTCATCTGATGGCCTCGTCATACAGAACTGTACACTAATTGCATCCCTTGGTCCCTGTTTGCTCTCGAGTCCTGCCAATTCCATTACGTAATTATTCGGATCATTATGGGGAGGATAAAAAAAAAAGGAGAAGGGAATACTCAGAGAGATGCATGATGTTGTTTCATTTGGGTTTAATTTGACGAAGTGTTGCACGGAGGAGGGTATTACGAAGCAGGGTGTTGCGTTGCCTTGTCATTTGTTCCCGCCTCGCTCCGTCATGTTCGCACCGCCGGGATGCTAATGTTGTAACACACGAGAGTGGCGCATTGCATAAAACTTCGATCAAACAGACTTGGGTAGGCAGAGGTTGGGATGACTGGTTGATGCTTCTCTCTCTCTCTCTCTCTCTCTCTCTCTCTCTCTCTCTCTCTCTCTCTCTCTCTCTCTCTCTCTCTCTCTCTCTCTCTCTCTCTCTCTCTCTCTCTCTCTCTCTCAGCATTACTTATTCTCTCCTTTTATTTTTTTTTTTCCATTTCTATCTTCTCACCATATCCACTTCCCTCCTCCTCTATTTCCATTTCATCCCTTCCTCTCCACAGTTCTGATTCTCTCCATTAGTTTTTTATCCATTCTTTATTCATATTCTCCCTTCCTCCACTCTTCTTTCCCTTACCTTCCCTTCTCTTCCACCCACTGCTCCTTCTTTCCTTCCTTGCTGCCAATTCCCTCCTTTAACCTTTGTTTATTTTATTCTTTCTTTTATATCCCCTTTCCCTTCTTACTTTCCTTTCTTCCTTCCATCGTTACTTCTCTCTTAACGTTTGAGTTCTCCCTCCTTTCACCCCTCCTACAGACGATGAAAGGGAAACAAGGGGAAAAAATAACGTACCCATGATTACTATATACTCTGACTACCACCTCGCTCCTTCCTTTCCCTGCCGCCCACACTCCAGTGAAAACATTATAGAAACTCTCACGCTAGAAATACGTACATATTTCTTTTTATGTGTATGTATGTGTTGCTATATTTTTTCATGTGTAGTAGCAGAGGCGTTTCGAGAGAGAGAGAGAGAGAGAGAGAGAGAGAGAGAGAGAGAGAGAGAGAGAGAGAGAGAGAGAGAGAGAGAGAGAGAGTTGATTAGCTAGTTACTTGATAGACAGAAAAGCACACACAGATGGCTATCAAAAATTACTGCAAAGGAAAATAGACAGACAGACAGACAGACAGGTATAAAGACATTAACTTTATCAATAGGAGACAGTAAAACAAACAGACAAAGACATAAAACAAACAAAACACTGAAAGATACACATACAAACATACAAACAGAAGAGTAAGAGGTAGATAGACAGGTAAGCAGAAGAGGCAGGACAGATAGACAGATAAGCAAACAGGACAGACAAGGAAGGAAGGAAGAAGAAGAGCGCAGGATTGTTTGCTTGTTTAAGGGAGAAGTAAAACAAAGCCCCACTTCAGAGCCCTCAGCCCTCTACCCTTTCTTTTTCATCAGCTTCCGAGGTGTGAGAAAGGAGTCAGAGAGAGGGAGGGAGAGGGAAGAGGAGGAGGAAGTGAGAGCAAGTGAACAGGGGGAAGGATATAACTGAGTGAAGGGTGGATGGATGGAAATTACTGATGATGGAAAGGAGGAAGAAGAGAGAAGAGGGAGGAGGAGGAAGAGGAAGAGCGTTAGTTGAAAGTTATTGTAAAAGCAACTATAACAAAGCTCCACATCTCTCTCTCTCTCTCTCTCTCTCTCTCTCTCTCTCTCTCTCTCTCTCTCTCTCTCTCTCTCTCTCTCTCTCTCATCAAGGGCACAGGGAAAAGTAAAAGCCACTCCAATACTGATATCTCGAGTGTTATTAATTTTTCGTCTCTACAATTACTTCATTACTCGTGTTGCTCATTCTGGAAATGGGGTGAGGCGATGGTTAGATAAGGGAGGGTACGTGGAGAGAGAGAGAGAGAGGGTGTATTTCATAGGTGCTGTATACCCCCAAAAAATAATATATCAATAAATGTGTTGCTTTGTCATATTACACTCATTAAAAGTTCTCCCTCACTTACAATAATGCCCATATTAAGTTTATTCATCAGCTAATATATTCCTTACTTTTCATGCATACTGTATATAAAACATTAATTAAGTTTTACTATAGAGGTCTTTTGTTAGCATTCAGAGCACTGTTTAAAAAATTATATGGCACAAAATTTGAAATAGAAAGCAGAAGATTAATTACGTGTTCTTAAGGCTACAGAAGTATTTAAATGACTAAAGCATAAAATTTAGATAAAAAAAAAATGTGATTGATAATGGATGAAAAAAATGGTGCGTGAGGAAAAGGGTTGAACGAGCATACGAAAGCTTATGTAAGAATTCATTATCCCTCCTTTATTGTTTCCAGTACAGACACATTTTTTTTTTTTTATGACTCACAAAAAAAGTCCAAAAAAAAGTTGTAAGTGATTATAAGAAAGAAAATTTGTGTAGCAAAGAACTAAGAACGCAAGCTTCCCTTCCTATTGTTTCCAGTACAGACAGAAATTTCTCAGCGACTGTAGCACAAAAAATAAATTCCCCCCCAAAAAAAGTAAGTGATTATAAGAAAAAAAAGTGTGTAATAGAGAAAGAGACTAAGAAGGCTACATTTTTTGTCTTACTGCCAGTACACACACACTTTTTTTTTTTTTTTATTATTGGCACAAAAATAAGTTCCAAAAAAAGTTGTAAGAGAGTACAAGAAAAAAATGTGTGGCAAGAAAGGGTTAAACGATCATACTATCCCAACTTAAGTAAGAACGCAGCACTCCCCTCTATTGTTTCTCGCGCAGACACCTTTAAGGACAGAAAACCGAGCACCTGGTCCAGCGTGTCGTACGTTGTCAGGCTCAGGGTAAGTACACTGAGTTTCCCGCTCACTAACCTTATCGGCGAGGCGGTGGTGGTGGTGGTGGTGGTGGTGGTGGAAGGGACACGACTCTTACCTATTGGTTCTTGTGTATGTGTATCTTGAAGATTATTCGTGGATGAGTCGCAATATCAGGGTTTTTCTTGTGTATAAGGTAAAGTAAAGGTCTTTTTTATAGTGTATTGTAACTTGGTCTTTTTTGGACAAGTACTAGCATGGTGATTCTTGCTCCTGTCATTACTTCAGGATTTTTTCTTGGTTGTGATGAAATGAGGTCTTTCTAGAGTACGTTGTAATTTGAGGTCTCTCTTTTTTTAATGACTCTTTTCTTTGTCATTCTGAGGTCTATCACTGCTTCAGTTTTTCTCTGGTGCTTCGTAACTTGAAGGTTTTCCGTGGAGGAGTCGTAAATGAGAGATCATTCTGAGAAGCCTCACAGGTCTTCTTTGTGCCTTGCCTTCCATTAGGACTGAACTTATCGAGGTGTTCAATTTTATCTAAGCTCTTGAAATGTATCTTGATGAATCTTTCTTTTATCAGTGGAGTATATTTTTGTTTCTTTCCTCTTTTATGACTTTCTGGCTTTGTTCCTCTTCCTCATATTCACCATCCTCTCGTCCCAGTTTAACATTTTCTTTTCAGCTTTGTGTAATTTTATTTATCTTTTCGCATCCTTTATAGTTTAGCAACTGTCAGAAGCGACACCATTATTGCATCGTTGTCGCGGCGCCAGATAGCCAATCAGTCAATCTGCCGGACCGATCAGAGGAGCGATAGAGCCAAGAATAGGTAGCTCATTGCTCGAAATTTCCCGCTTTGGTGCTGGCTGAATCACACGTGACCCGGCTGGATGAGGTGGGATCTGGGAACCCGCTGAGTAAACGAGCTACCGTCAACTTTCGTCGCCACGGAATGATGGAAGGAAATTTCAAGACATTTCACATCACAGTTTTTGACTTAATTTCAGATTGTCTCTGTGAGTGACTGGCGCTTCCACTGAACTTGCATAAATTGAAAAAAAAAATGTTGCAGTTTGCGAATGTTTGGACAGCACTCACTTGTTTTGCTGTTGTAAAGCAGTCATAATATATACCGGAAGGGTTTCTTTTCATGTGAGTGTGCCTGGAAATGGGCGTGGGCGTAAGCGTGGAGTGGAAGTAGCTGTGAGGGTGTGGTGACTGGAAAATGTTTATGCAATGGAGCAAATAATGTTTCCTTTATTTAGTGCGACGCTGTGTCACTTTACTGCTGACTCCCTCGGGCGCATAATCCTGCAGACGAAGCTGATATATGTAGTGGATCCTCAATAGATAGCACTGAATTTACCTTCCACGTCCAGACCTTACGAATTCTGATTTCTCGCGCGTCCTCTCCTCTTTAGGCTCCTCTACAAAACCTGTGCGATATAAGCGTCCCAGAATGTATAGTAAATCCATCCAGTTCACTTAAATCCACCCAATCCATGTAAATAAGTCTAGTTCACTTATATCTATCAAAATCATTTAGTTATACCTAATTCACTTAAATCGATCCACTTCACTTAAATTTATCAAATAAAACAGAAACCTCACGGACGGTACCAGCGAGCGTCCGTGTGTAGCCGCTGCGTGACTGAATACAGGTGATTGGGATGCAAGATGGTGTCTATATTTCACCTGACTGGGCCTCGATCTATCACGCGCGACCTGACTTGGGTGAGCTCGTGGCCCAGTTGACTAAACTCTTCTCTCCCCGCCTTTTGGCTCCGGAGTGAGGCAAGGAACGCTGGACGAGAGTGGAGTCTCAACGTGGGTTCGGCAGCCAATTGCAGTGTGAGGAACCTGCTGAAAATTTTTCTTTTCTGTTTGAGGTTCCTTGCTTTATTTCCTAGAGTAGAGATTTGTTGTCGTGCATAATGTTCCTCGTTTTGTTAAATGTGTTATAGTACGATTTATTTATTGATTTATTTTTTAATAAATGAATGCCTTGCAACCTCCTTTTCAATTTGTCTTTGCGGAATTCTTAGTATTAAACTGTTGGTTAATTCATATATTAATCCTATTAATGCCAATCTACACGAGAGAGAGAGAGAGAGAGAGAGAGAGAGAGAGAGAGAGAGAGAGAGAGAGAGAGAGAGAGAGAGAGAGAGAGAGAGAGAGAGAGAGAGAGAGAATTTGATCTTTTCTCATCAAGGGTGTATAATTCCAAACCAGCTTCAGGTGACTTAAGAAGTTAAGCTTGTCTGTCTGTTCATTGCTGGGAATTGGTGAGGCGAGAGTAAGAAATTTCAGGAGCGCGGCGACTCACGTTCCTGATAGAAGCGAAAGAATTGCGAAACTAGGACAGCCTTTTAAACATCGTGACTTATCTTCGGAAGCAAGGAAGAAGAAAACACTGCTCCTTTTACTTGCATAGGACTTAATCTGTCATAACCTTATGGAATGCCTGAACACTAAGTAGAGAAGCACAAAAGAGAAAGAAACCCAAAGGACAAATCCATATAAAGGAACAGAAGCAGAAGAAAAATCATTCTCCTTTCACGTGCATACGGTTTATTCTGTCACCACCTTACGGGACGCCTGAGCACAAAAGAGAGTAGCAAAGAGGCAAAAACCTGAGGGACAACTACATGCAAAACACAGAAACATTAAAAAAAATAGGCGCTTACTCTGTCACTGCCTTAGAGGAAGCCTGAACACAAAAAAACAGAAAAAAGCAGGAATGGGAATGAAAGCTCAGGCATAACAGTTTACAAAGGACAGAAATAGGAGGAAAAAAAATCACGCTTCTTTTACGTACATACAACTTACTTCGCAACCACCTTAAAGGGTGCTGGACACAAAGGAGGGAAGCAGAAAAGAGGAAGAAACCTGAGGGATGGAAAGGAAAGAGACAGAAAAAAAAATAAATAAATAAACATTACACTCCTTTTTACATGCATACACCTTACTCTCTCACCACCTTACGGGATGCCTGAACACAAAGAAGAGTAGCAAGAGAGAGAGAAAAAAAAAAGTGAGGGATAAATGCATATAAAGGACAGAAACAAACAAAAAAAATCATCACTGCACGCCTGGATGGAGAATAGCATAGTAGGAAAAGTACTGGTTAATTGCATCATTGCATTACTGTCATTAGAGAGTACGACACGACCTGGAAACTTCATTAGTCACCGAATACGCGATGGGCTGTATTAATCTCCCTCGCGTCACGCCCAAGTTTCATCTAATTATTTCAACACTCAGGAAGCTACATCGAGTGGAAGTAATTGTAATGGCAGGAACAGATAACGCTGCGGTGACCTGACCAGGCTGAGTAGAGTAAGTGTAGCGAGATTTGGCATTAGGACACCTTTCGTTTTCCAAAGGGAAGATGCAAGGAGCCAGTAGCCCTACACGTGGGAGTCCTTATATAATACATGCGAGTATATAGCTTTGTCTTCCTATCACATTTGCCCATAAACTTATTAACTTTCTCTTATTGATAACCTGGTACCGTATTTACAAAGATTCATCAACATAAAACTTATGCTTTGTTTGGTGCTGAAGCTCCCAGTAGTACTTACTATTGTGCTTAACGCCCGAAAAGTTCAGCATGGTCCGGGGCGTGCTTAAGTTTGTACTTAACTTTTAAGAGGCAAGATGGCCAACCGTCAAGGAGCCTCAGACCTCTTCCCCTTGAATTATCGGCCTCATAATCATGTTCTCGGTGACCGGAGTGACTCTGAGCTGTTGAATATATATAGACTTGATTGGCAGGAAAATTATGTGTGATAGATTTAGTGTGAGACAACTTGGGGAGCCTCACAGGAAGGAGTGCTGCACTGACGCAGGAAATGGAAGTGATCATTGAACTGCGTTATGTAGCAAACTGAAAAATGCAGCTCTGCGCAGTGATGCCCTTAGCCCGTCCTGTGTCCTGTTGTTGCTGTGCGTCTCATATACCTTCGTGGTAATAGAGAAGCAAGCACCCTTTTTTTGTGTGTGTGTCCCTGAGTGAGTGAGGGGCTATATCTGCTCTTAAAGATAGTTTTTTTTTTATATACCAACTCGTATACTAACTCATATACTAACATTTCCACGGTAATTTAACAGCTTATTTGAGAATTAATTTCTGAGTCTTCTTATTAAATTTATCGAAATTGAATTCTTTACTTACTCTCTTAGCTTCCATCATCTCTTGCAGGTGGAGGGAATAGTTAGGAGATCCAGCAGTAACGCACAGTGGAGGTAACTGTGGCAGTGTGGGCAATGGTGCGTCCAGTGTCTCAGAATTACGACCATTATAACCCAGCATTGGATCAAAGGCTCAGGAGATGGATGACCACTAAGGACTGTGTGCTCTGTGCTGTCTACGTTTCCCATCCACATGTTACATCTGGTTCACTGTAGATTGTGTGTGATAATTCAATGTGATTATAGATACGAGGGAGGGTTTCATTCCGTTCAGTTTTTTGTCTAGTTATGAAAGGCTTTCCATTTGTAGTTTTTAAAAAATGTCTTGAAATCAAGGTTTTTATTGTTCTGTATATATGTTATTGTAAATGACAGAGAGAGAGAGAGAGAGAGAGAGAGAGAGAGAGAGAGAGAGAGAGAGAGAGAGAGAGAGAGAGAGAGAGAGAGCTTCTACACTTACCTTTACTAACATTTGTGAGGTGAGCACTGAATAAACAAACCATAATGCCGCAAACGAACAGCGAGAGGACAAGAGTTTCACAAGAACTGCAGGTAAAGAGAGAGCAAGGTCCTTCAGGCTTCACCTCTCTCGCCTCAACACGTGCAGGGAAAAAGAATGAGTGTTTGGTGCCGATAAGTTAATTATTGTCACTCACTGTTACGTAGCGTGTTCGGGGCGCTGTCACGTAACTTGTTTATTATTATTGTTATTGTTTGTAATTAATGCGAAGTAGCAGTTGTAGTAGTAGTAGTAGTAGTAGTAGTAGTAGTAGTAGTAGTAGTAGTAATAGTAGTAGAAATTGTTACTGAATATCTAATTGTTGTTGCTCTTGTTATCTTTTATTTTGCTATTATTTTCATCCTGAATATTATCTTCCTCTTCTTCCTCGTTCTTCTCCTCTTCCTCCTTTTCCTCCTCCTCTCCTTTCTCCTCCTCCTCCTCCTCTTACTCTTTTTCCTCCTTTTCTTCCTAATTGACATCCCCATC